>NW_006921624.1:7066693-7123233 GCF_000298275.1 Orycteropus afer afer
TATTATCTATAGAGACAGAGAGAGAGAGAGAGAAATTTCTTTCAAGGAAATGGCTCAAGGAGTTCTAGAGGCTGACAAGTCTGTGGTTCAAATGTCAAGCTGGAGGCTTCTCTGGACTTCATACAGCAGCAGGGCCTTGATGAACTCAAGATTGTTAGGCAATACAGCAGGTTGCTGGCTTCAGAGGCTAGTGAATCTATGATTGGCAGATATAATGGCAAGCCACTGATTTAAGATGATGAGGAGCCAGATTCAGGATCCCTAGCAAAAAGGCAGAGACTTTTCCCAGAGCTTTTACATATATATTGGAAACAGGCCACACCCCAAAGGAAACTCCCTTTGAACTGATAGACTGCTCATACCCTATCTCGTTATGGAGGTGATTACATTTTATCAGATCTCATCATGGAGGATAACTACATCTTAACTGCTAAGCACACAACCTTAACTATCAAAATGTACCAGATTTATTCTTCAGATTATCTCTAAATTCAGGTGAGATATACTCAAGGTCATATTTTGGCTCTCATGGCCTGGCTTTAATTTTCTTTACTTTCAGTTTACACTTGCATATGGAAAATTGTTGGTCTAGTCCACAGCCAGCCCCTGCCTTATTCTGACTGATGATATTGAGCTTCTCCATACTCTCTTCACACAGATGTAGTCGATTTAATTCCTGTGTATTCCATCTGGTGCAGTCCATGTGTATAGTAGCCATTTATGTTAATGAAAAAAGGTATTTGCAATGAATAAATTGTTGCTCTTGAAAAATTCTATTATACAATCACTGGCATGATTTCTGTCATCAAGACCATATTTTCCAAGCACTGATGTGTCTTTCTTTCCACCTTTCACATTCCAATCACCAGTGATCATCAATGCATGTTAATTGCATGTTTGATCAATTTCAGACTGAAGAAGTTGGTAAAAATCTTCAATTTCTTTGTCTTTGGCTTTAGAGATTGGTGTGCAAATTTGAATAATAGTAGTAGTAACTGGTCTTCCTTGTAAACATATGCATATTATACTATCACTGACAGCATTGTCAATCAGGATAGATCTTGAAATGTTCTTTTTTGGCAATGAAAGCAACACTGTTCCTCTTCAATTTGTCATTCTTCACATAATAGACCATACAGTTGTCTGATTTAAAATGGACAATACTAGTTCAATTTTTTATATTCATACTTTGTACAATTCATGTTCCAATTATTAATGGATGCTTGCAGTTGTTTCTTCTAATTTTGAGTCATGCCACCTCAGCCAATGAAGATCTCATTTACTCCATGCACTCAACGAATGCATTATTACTGCTAGTTTACTACAATTGTTATTACCACTACTATTACTATCATTATTACTACTACTACTGTATATTAGGTGACTATAAAATGTCAGAAGCCCTGCTGGCACAGCGATTTAAGCACTTAGCTGCTAACTGAAATGTCAGCACTTGGAATCCACCATCCACTTCACAGGAGAAATATATGGCAGTCTGCTTCCATAAAGATTTACAGCCTTCAAAACCCTGTGTGGCAGTTCTATTCAATCCATAGGGTTGCTTTTAGTTGGATATGACTCAATGGGAACAAGTTTTACATATCAAGAAGTGCTAGTGTCCCAGTGGTTAAGCACTTGGCTGCTAAACAACAGGTTGGTAGTTCAAACCCCCTCAGCAGCTCCATGGGAGAAATGCATGGCAATCTGTGTCTGTAAAGGTTACAGCCTAGTAAACACTATGAGGCAGCTCTACTCTGTCACATGGAGTTTCTATGAGTTAAAATTGACTCCATAGCACCTAACAAAAACTACAATATGTTAGACACTCTATTGAGTATTTTTCATGGATTATCACAGATATGATTATTCCTTTAATATGAAGAAACTGGGTTTCAAAGAGAAAGCTACCTTTACAAAGTTGTTACTGGTAGGATCAGGATTTAGATCCAAGTTTGGCTGACTTCAAAGCCAGTTCCTTCTTTTGGGAGGAACTGGCTAGAGTCTTAGACTATTTTAATGTTATGGAATGATTTTGGCCAATCTTTACCCATTAGGAAGTCATATCTAGATACAGTTTTCTCCACCACATAGAATGATGCCCACCTCGTGACACCTCAAACCAATGTGTGCTCTTTACAGTCATCAAGAGATTCTCAAACTGCCACCATCTGCTGCTATATGGCTGTCTGCGGATTTATTACTGAGGAAGAAATATCAAAAGCAAATGCATCCTTCCTGCTACAGATAAGTTCATTGAGGACTGAAATTCTTATTCATCTGCCAGTAGCTCCACCTCCAGGGCACTTTCAAGTGCACCTAAAAACAAAGCAATCCTTAGAGATCTTGGTTATTCCAGAGACCTGGCACAACTAATTCCCCTGTGTTTGAGTTGGGTGGTAGGTACAGTGGGGTAATGGTTCAGAAGCTTCTTGTTGATTACATATGAAAGGGCTGCACAGAAACAGTCTGGCTGACACATTCTGACTGCCATGACATCCTCAAGAGAAAAGGAAAATCTGAGGTAACATTCAGATGAGCCCAGAAACTGGGGTGGAGAAATATCTCTCACAGCAACAGAAAAGAGAGAAATACTTCATTAGGAACATAGGGAAACTAATGAAAAAGAAAACCAGAGCAGAACTATTTGATTGTCCAGGAAAAATGATTTTCTGAGCCTGATACTGGCATACGTGTTATAAATTGAAACTAATTTAGAAGAGTGATTGCTTTTTTGAAGTATAATGACCTGTTAACCATACTGGTCAAAATTCTTCATTTTGCATACCTAAGAGTGATAACATTTTCATAGAACCCGGCAAGAAATAGGAAAAGAATCTTAGGAGCTCTGGTGACATAGTGTCTAAGGCATTTGACTGCTAGCCAGAAGGTTGGCAGTTCACACCCACCAGCCACTCCATGGAAGGAAGACTGGGCAATCAACTTCCGTAAAGACTTAGCGCCTCAGAAACCCAAAGGAGTTCTCTATGAGTTGGAATCTACTCGATGCTAGTGAGTTTGGTTTTGGTTTTATTAAACCATTTCTAAAGGAGGTTGTAGGAAGGTTTATGGAGAATTTAATGTTGCTTTTTTTTTTTTTTTCTTAAAAACTTAAGTAATATACTGTTTAGATTATTTTTGAGATAAGATTTACATAAAATAAACAAGTGTTCAATTAAATGATTTTCAAAAAATATATATTCCTTTGTTACCACCATCTCAGTCAAAATACAAACCATTTGGTATCTGGTTTATTAACTCAGCTTTATGCTTTTGAGATTGATCCATGCTTTTGCACATGCCATTGGTTTATACCATTTTTTACTGGGTAGTACTCTGTTTTATGAATACATCACTATTTGTTTCTCCATGCATCTGTTGCTATGCCACCCTACAATATATTTAATTAACTTCCTCTCATGTGTTTTTTATCTTCTACTTACTTTTAGTTTATTTTGTTCTTTTTCTATATTCCTGCTGTGAAAAATTAGATAATTGACTTTACGCCTTTCTCGTTTTTTAATATTTGTATTTAAAAGTATACATTGTTCTTTAAAGACTGATTTAGCTATACCCCACAGCTTTTGATATGTCATGTTTTCATTACCATCAGTTGGAAACATTTTCCATTTTCCTCTTGATTTCTTCTTTGACATATGATTATTTAGAGATGGCTTGCCTAATTTAAAAATATTTGTAAATGTTCTAGATATCTTACTGTTTTTGATTTACAAGTTAATTCCACTGTGGTCAGAAAACATATTCTGTATGATTTCAAGGCTTTGGATTCATGGATACTTGTTTTGTGACCCACACTGAGTCTATGATAGGGATTCTTCTAGGTACATTTCAGAAAAACTTATACCCTGCAGTTGTTGGATTGTTGTTGTTGTTAAGTGTCGTCGAGTCATCTCTGACTCACAGCAACCCTATACACAGCAGAATGAAACACTGCCCAGTCCTGTGTCAGCTCCACAATCCTTGCTATACTTGAGCCCCTCTTCACTGCCACTGTGTCAATCCATCTCATTGAGGCCCTGCCCCTCCACCTTACCAAGCATGACATCCTTCTCCAGTGAATGGTCCCTTCTAACAGCATGACCAAAGTAGGTGAGATGAATTCTGGCTGCTCTTGCTTCCAAGGAGCATTCTGGCTTCACTTCTTTCAAGACAGATTTGTTAGTTCTTTTAGCAGTCCATGGTACTTTCAGCATTCTTCACCAACATCGCAACTTAAAAACCTCGACTCTTCTTCTCTTCCTTATTCATTGTCCAGTTCTCACCTGTATACGAGGTGATTGAAAATACCACGGCTTGTGTCAGGCACACCTTAGTCCTCAAGGAGACATCTTTGCTGTTCAGGACTTGAAAGAGGTCCTTTGCAGCAGATCTGCCCAGTGCTATACATTGTCTGATGTCCTGAGTGCTGCTTCCATTGACGTCGATTGTAGAACCAAGCAATGTGAAGTCTTTGACAACTTCAATCATTTCACCATTTATCATGATGCTGCTTATTGGTCTAGATGTGAGGATTTTTGTTTTCTTTATATTGAGATGTAATCTGTACTGCAAACTGTATTCTTCAACCTTCATCAGTAAGTGCTTCAAGTCATCCTCACTTTCAGCAAGCAAAATTGTGTCATCAGTGTATCACAGGTTGTTAATGATTCTTCCTCCAATTCTGATGCAACATTCTTCTTCATACAGTCCAGCTTCTTGTATTATTGCTCAGCACATAGATTGAATGATTATGTTGAAAGGATACAACCCTGACACACTCTTTTCTTGATTTTAAGCCATCCAGTGTCCCCTTGTTCTGTTCGAATGACAGCCTCCTAGTCTATGTACAGGTTCCTCATGAGTACAATCAAGTGTTCTGGAATTCCCATTCTTTGCAATGTTATCCACAATTTGTTATGATCCATACAATCAAATGCTTTGGCATAGTTAATAAAACACAAGTAAACATCTTTCCGGTACTCTGTGCTTTGAGCCAAGAACCATCTGACATCAGCAATGATATCCCTCATTCCATGCTCTCCTTTGAATCCAGCTTGCACTTCTGGAAGTTCTCTGTCAATATAGTGCTGCAAGCATTTTTGAATTATCATCAGTAAGATTTTACTTGCATGAGATATTAATGATATTTTTTTATAATTTCCACATTCTGTAGGATCCCCTTTTTTTGGAATGGATACAAATATGGATCTCTTCCAGTCAATTGGCCAGGTAGCTGTCTTCCAAATCTTTTTGCATAGCCGAGTGAGTGCCTTCAGTGTGGCATCCATTTGTTGAAACATCTCAATGGGTATTCCCTCAATTCCTGGAGCTTTGTTCTTTGCCACTTCCTTCAGTGCAGCTTCGACTTCTTTCTTAAATACAACTGGTTCTTAAACATATGTCACCTCCTGAAATGGATGAAGATCAATCTGTTCTTTTTGGTACAGTGACTCTATGTATTCCTTCTGTCTTCTTTTGATGCTTCCTGCATCTTTCAGTATTTTGCCCATAGAATCTTTGAGACTTGAGGCTTAAATTTTTTCCTCAGTTCTCTCAGCTTGAGAAATGCCTCAGATGTTCTTGCCTTTTGTTTTTCTAACTCCAGATCTTTGCACATTTCATTGTAGTAAATGGCTTTGTCTGCTTGAGCTGCTCTTTGAAATCTTCTGTTCAGCTCTTTTATCTTGTCATTTCTTCCATATACTTTAGCTGCTCTTCACTCAAGGGCAAGTTTCAGAGCCTTTTCTGACATCCATTTTGGTATTTTCTTTCTTATATTTTTGATGATCTCTTGCTTTCTTCAAGGATGATGTTCTTGATGTCATCACACAATTCTTCTGGTTTTTGGTCACTGGAGTTCAAAGCATCAAATCTATTCTTTAAATGGTCTCTAAATTCAGGAGGGATATATTCAAGGTCATATTTTGGATCTCTTGGACTTGTTTTAATTGTCTTCAACTTGAATTTGAACTTGCATTTGAGCAGTGGATGGTCTGTTCCACAATCAGCTCCTGGCCTTGTTTTGGCTGAAGATAGTGAGCTTTTCCATCACCTCTTGCCACAGATGTTGTACTCTGATTCCTGTGTTCTCCATCTCTCAAAGCCCATATGTATAGGTGCTGTCTGTGGTGTTGAAAAAGGTATTTGCAATGAATAAGTTGTTGGTCTTGCAAAATTCTATCATGTGGTCTCCAGCATTATTTCTCTCACCAAGGCCAAATTTTCCAACTACTGTTGATTCTTCTGTTTCTAACTTTTGCATTCCAGTCATCAATGATAATGAACACATCTTGATTACATGTTTGGTCAATTTCAGACTGCAGGAGTTGATAAAATCTTCAATTTCCTCATCTTTGGCTTTGGTGGTTGATGCATAAATTTGAATAGTAGTAGTATTAACTGGCCTTCCTTGTTGGTGTATGGATATTATCCTATCAATGTCAGCATTGTACTTCAGGACAGATCTTGAAACATCCTTTGCAATGATGAATGCCACACCATTCCCCTTCAATTTGTCATTCCTGGAATAGTAGATCATATGCTTGTCTGATTCAAAATGGCTAAAACTGGTCCATTTCAGCTCACTGATGCCTAGGATATCAATCTTCATGTGTTCCATTTCATTTTTGACAATTTCCAATTTTCCTAGATTCACATGTCATATATTCCATGTTTCAATTATTAATGGATGTTTGCAGCTGTTTCTCCTCAATTTGAGTCATGCCGCATCAGCAAATTGAGGTCCTGAAAGCTTTACTCTATCCATGTCGTTAAGGCTGGTTCTACTCTGAGGAGGCAGCTCTTTCCCAGTTGTATTTTGAATGCCTTCTCTCCTAAGGGGCTCATCTTCCTGCACTGTATTGGACAACATTTCCAGGCTATTCATAAAGTTGCCCAGTGATGTATCAGAGAGTGTTTCTCTGCTATTCATAAGGTTTTCCCTGGCCAATTCTTTGAGAAGTGGATGGCCTCTTCCTTCATCCTAGTCTGTCTCAGTCTGTAAGCTATGTTGAAATATGCGAATCATGTGGAACCCTGCTGGCTTTTGAAACATCAGTGGCACAGCCTCAAGCCTCACAGCAATGCACAAACTGACAGACAAGTTTATCTCCCTTAGCTGTTGGAAATCTCTCCACCCTCCCCTTACCTACTTCCTACCTGGATTCTGCTGCTTTTATGGTCCCTGGCATTCCCTCTCTTTCCAGCCTCTGGGGGGTGGATCCTGTCTCCCAGTTACTGGATTAGTGTTTAAATATCAGTCATGTCAGATCTTCTGTATTGTTACTGATCTTTTGTCTGATTTTTCTATGAATACAGAAAGTGAAGTCTTATAATCTCTAACTATGAAGAAGTTTTATTGTATTTCTCCCACTCTTTTGTGAAATTTTTTCTCATGTACACTGAAGATCTGTTATTAGCTGATTATACTAATTTAGGATTTAAAATTTAGGGTGAATTGACATATAATATTATGAAGAAATCTACTATATTTCTGGTGATACTTTTTCTTGAATTTTATTTTGTTCTGATGTTAACATAAGCATACGAGTTTCTTATGCATATTTTTGAATAAATATTTTCCATATATTTTCTTTCAAATTGTGTCTTCAAATGTAGAATATGTTTACTGCTAATAGCATAGAATGATCTCATCTGCTGTCCAGTCTAACCTTTGCTGCCTTTTGTTTGGAATGTTCATTTATTTTATATTTAATATTAAATTAAATTATAGTTGATCCACGTTCTTACATGTTTCAGTAGTTTGTTCCATTTTATTGCTGTGTAAGTACTCCATTGTATGAATATATCACAATTCATGAATATTTAAATAAAATGGTTTCATTTCAACTGACATCTTGCAATTTTTTTCCTATTTTTCCTCTGTCCTTTCTCTTTCCTATCTACCTGGTGTATCTGTCTACCTATCTATCTACTCTACTCTCTCTTTTTTTGTTGTTTCTTAAATATATATTTGGTTTAATTTTGGTTTTGGTTTCTCTTGATATAATATGCATTTGACTTAGTGCAGTTGATTTTGAATTAATATATGGCTACATTTAAGAACCATGTACCAGTGAAACAGCATTATGACTTCTTGCATCTCTTTACTATAATTCCCATATGGCCTTATTTCCCTTAAGTCTAAAGAATTTTATCTATTATAGTGTGTATCTGTTGTGAGAATACTTTTTTAATCTGAAACTTCCTTATTTGGTCTGTGTTTTTTAATGTATTTTTACTACATATGGAATTCTAGGTTGACATGCATGTATGTAGGTTTGTGTTTGTGTTTCAGCATTTTTGGATGTTGTTTCATTATCTTTTTGCTTTCTAGTTGTATGATGAGATGTCAGCTTCTGTTATTATTATTAATATTCTCTTATATGTAATGTCTCATTTCCCCGGTCCCCTCTGGTTTCTAAATTTTTTTTTTTTTTTTTTTTTATGTTTTGAGAAACAAATCCCATCCAGTTGCTGCCTAATTTCAACCACTCTCTGGTGCTTTGAAATAACTGCTATTTCCCAGCCCCCTCCCTGATTTTATCACTGTTATTATCTGGATTTTTAGTTTGCTACAAGGTACCAGAAAATAGAACCCAAGGTTGTTTGTTTTTAACACTTACCCATTTATTTGCAAGGAGCACTGGTGGAGCAATGCTTAAAGCTCTCAGCTGATAACTGAAAGGTTGGCAGTTTGAACCCACTGGCAGATCCACAGGGAAAAGAACCTAAAGATCTGCTCCCGTAAAAACTATAGCCGAGGGAACCCCATGGGGCAGTTCTATTCTGTCCTACGTGGTTGATAGCAGCCACTCCTCAAAAGGACGGTTGGGCAATCTACTTCTATAATGATACCATCTCAGAAACCCAAGGAGGGCTCACTATGAGTTGGGCCAACTTGACGGTGTGTAACAATAACAACAACAACATGGTTGGTAGGGATTGGTAGGAGTCAGAATTGACTTGATGACAAACAAGCATTTATTTGCTATTTCTGGTGATCTGTCTTCCTTTTTGTTTACTAATGTTTTTTATTATATAATTTTCCTTCTGTCTAAAAATCATCTTTGATATTTCTCCTACAGCATGTATGCTGATGACAAAATGTTTTCAGTCTTCCTTGTTTGAAAAAGTATTTCACCTTCATTTTAAAAAATCTTTTCTTTTAGTATTGAATTCTTTGTTATCATTTTATTTTTCTTTTAGCACATCAAAGAAGTTGTGCCCTATTTCATTTGGTCTGTATTGCAAATTTTCAGATAGAAGTTTGTAGTCAATCTTGTTTGTTATTCTACTAAGGTGACTTTTTCTCTGGCCGACTTTAAGATTTTCTTGATATGTCTTGGAATTGTTTTCTTTGTGTTTAACATTCTTAAAGTGTTGTGAGTGCCTCAGAATATACCTTTCCTAAAATTTTGAAAAGTTTCAGCAATTGTTTCTTTCTTTCTGCTCCTTTCTCTTTTCTCATTTTAGGACTTGCACATAGGCTCCTTGATGTTGTCTAATACACCATTTAGACCCTGTTATTTTTCCAGATTCTTTTCCCCTTGTGTGCTTAATTTTGGATTGTGTCTATCTCTTGAATTCGACTTCTTTGATCTTTTCACCTGACAGCTTCTCATTTAGTTCTTTGGCTAGACCTTTGGAGTTTTACCTTTTGCACATATGACTTACTAATCAGCAGAAGATTCAATGACATCCTTATTTGGTTTCCAGAATTTGTTTCTCTACATAGATTCATTTCTTCTGGACTCATCACATAAATTCCAGAAATCTTCTTTTTCCTTCATTCTAATCTTGGGTTTTCTATTTAGCAACTTTGCTGAACTCTGTTTGTGAGCCACTTTGATACACCTGAGGTTCCCAAGATGTTGTTGCCAGGTAGAAAGCTAGGCTGACATAAGGCTAACCTCATTATTTTCTATTATTTTAGGCATTACACTCTTGCTGTGCTTTTTATCTAAATTGGAAAATGTTTGCTTAATATATTTTTTTCATAGTTGTAGTTGTCTATGGAA
Organism: Orycteropus afer afer; assembly: GCF_000298275.1. Taxonomy (NCBI): domain Eukaryota; kingdom Metazoa; phylum Chordata; class Mammalia; order Tubulidentata; family Orycteropodidae; genus Orycteropus; species Orycteropus afer. Next base: position 7,076,710 of record NW_006921624.1, read on the forward strand.
GGACAAGTTCAGTCTTGTTACTCTATCTTGGTCAGAAGCAAAAGTCTCCAGTTATTTATTCTTAAAATTTATGTTTTTCTTTTCTTTTCTTTCTTTCTTTTTTTTTTTAAATCTTCTCCAGAGTTGTATTAAGCTTAAAAGTTTACAAATCGATGCACCTTGCATAATTGTTTTACAAGCAGTTACCTAGACTCTGTGTGAATATTGACTTTGTTGTGGATCTCTCACTACATATCAATAAGCCTATTTCTTTTCAGACAGTTCTGATTGTTTAAAAATCCTTCTGATACCTGAATTCTAGCTTTCTTTGAATTCTGTTTGGTAACCTTCTTCTACTTCTGAATCCACATACTGAGATTACTTTAAATATGGATGAATGATAAATTTAATCTAAATATCCATCTTCTAACAACATACATATAAAAATTTTATATGCTACTTTTTTATTAAAATTATTTTTATATCTGCTATTCTGTTAATTCTATTAGAAAAGGTATGATTAGCCCCATTTTTATATATGAAAATGCTGAAATCACAAAATCACAGAGTTGGGTTGGTGAACATGAGTTGCTAGATATTGAGCCTCTCACAACTTGAATTATTGATTTTTAACATTAATATGGATGCTTGGTATTGTGTAGTAGAGAGAAAAAAAGGAGTAGTAATGGCATTGACAAGAAGGTACAAATATTGATTTTATTGCTATTGAATTGTGGTGTTGGTGAAGAATATTGAAGGTACCATGGACTGCTAGAAGAACAAACAAATCTGTCTTGGAGGATGTATAGCCAGAATGCTCTTTAGAAGCTAGAACAGCCAAACTTTGTTGCTCATACTTTGGTCATATTGTCAGGAGGAAACATTCCTTGGAGAAGGAGATCATGCTGGGTAAACTAGAGGGTCAGTGAGAAAGTAGAAGATACTTAATTAGATGGATTAACACAGTGGCTGCAACAATGGGCTCACGTATAGCAAATATTGTGAGGATGGCACGGGACTGGAGGACTGGGCAGTGTGGGCTCTATTGTACTTAGGGTCACTGTGGGTTGGAACCTATTCAGCAATGCCTAAGAACAACACCACTATTAGGTTAAGATTAGCAGGTTTGGCCTTTTGATTTATGGAAAAGTGGTAAAAGACAGCGCTCAGGTTGAAAGGATCAGTCTAGTTTGGAAGATGCCAAATAAACTCTAAATATGCTAAAATCATGCAAATGATTTAATTATTATAGGTCAAGATGAACAGTTCTGATTCAGATTAGGTGAAAAAGACTAATTAAGTAGAACAGTTTGTAGAGACCTTAAAGATTAGCATTATTTTTCAATAATGTTCCTAAGACTGTTGATCTTTTATATATTAAAAATGTATACACATCATCTCATTTCATATACAAAAGCTCCCCTGAGACAGACAGATAGCATTAGCTCTGTTTTACAGATGAACAAATTGATGATCAGACTGATTAGGTATTTTTTCCAAAGATAAACAGTTAGCAAATAGATGATCTGAGAATTTAATTCCAATTAGCCTGAACCAAAACTCCATGCACTTATTAATATATCTTCCTGCTTCCAACCTACTTAGAATCAAAGAATAAGGTCTGGATTTGACCATTTTATCTAATAATAAAGGTTAATTCAGTTGGGGTAAGGAGGAAAACACAGGCATCTAACACTGTATTCCCACCTACAATGATTTACCCATGTAGCCTTGTGGTGCAGTTGTTAAGTACTTGTTGCTAACCAAAGGTCAGCAGTCTGAACCACTAACTGCTCTGTGGGAGAAAGATGTGGTGGTCTGCTTTCCTAAAGATTAAAACCAACAAACCCGCTGCCATCGAGTTGCTTCTGACTGATAGCAATCCCCATTGGGTTTCCAAGGCTGTAAATCTTTATGTAAATAGATTGCCTCATCTTCCTCCTGTGGAGTACCTGGTAGGTTTGAACCAGTGACCTTTTGGTTAGCAGCAAGATGTTTTACCCACTATGCCACCAGAGCTCCATATTCCCTAAAGAATATTGTTGTTGCTGTTATGTGCCATCAAGTCAGCCCCAAATCATAGCAACCCCTCCTTGGGTTTCCGTGGCAATATCACTGCAGAAGTAGATTACCCAACCTTCCTTCCGAGGAGTGGCTGGTGGGTTTGAACCACCAGCCTTCTGGTTAGCAGTCAAGTGCCTTAGGCACTATGCTACCAGAGCTCCCCCCTGAAGAATAAAGCCTTGGAAATGCTATTGGGCCATTCTACTCTATACTACTGCATCACTATTAGGCAAAATTAACTAGATGCAATTGGAAAATGTCTTTTCTAGTGCCCTGGTGGTGTGGTTCAGCACTTGGCTGCTAACTGAAAAGTCCCAAGTTTAGACCTACCCACACTGCTCCTCAGAGAAGGATGTGGCATCTAAATTAAAAGATATGAAGCTAAATTAAATCATACAAGAATCATTTTAGAACATACTGAAGGGTTTGAGTGAAGATTCTAAATACTACCAATATTTTGGTGCCACTTCTAACAATTGTTTGTTGGTATATTTTTTATAGAGTACTTTCACATCATTTACTTCATTTATCTTTAGCTCTATTCTAGCGATTTGAAATCTGAGACTCAGAGAGGTGACAGAACACAGCTCACTGTGACTGTAAGACTGAGCTTGGCATCATATCCAGGTATCTTGAATCCTAACCCAGTGATCTTTCCAGAGCACACCATTGTTTCTTATCAGATGTCTGCCTCCTTTGAAAATTTCTTCCAGCATTATCCAACCAGGAACTGTAATAATGCATATGAGCTTTCTTTGAGAATATGCCAATGATATTTCAGAGGTGGGCCAAAGATAGTCTTGAAAGTGCTAGCTGAGTTGATGTTCAGCCCCTAGAGAGGGAAAAAGAAGGATCTGGGATTGTAGTGAGATGGAGTATGACAGACCCACATAAACCAGTGGAGATGAGGTGCATCTCACATGTCCAGGTGTATTGAAGGGCCTGTCAATCACACATCGGTTTGTAAGGTAGAGGTAAGTTAATTAAAGTTAATATGCAGAACTGTTTCTAATAACAACCTGTCAAGGGTGTAGAGGGACATATCTGGAAAAAGAAATGAGAAGAGAAAAGTATTACTAGAGAAGAATTGAGAAATTAGCTAAGAGAACAGAAACATTCTCCATTACAATCACAAGAGAAGTGACCAGAATTATTTTCTAACTATCAATTCATCTTAGAGATAATAGTGCTTTGTATGTAAGAAACTAAACTATAAAATTATACATACCTGGGTTCAGATCTCTCTTAAACTATATAATCACTCTAAGTCTCAGTTTATTTCTCCTCATGGTGGAAAATTGATGTCTCTATAATAATTTATATAACAATCAACAATAATAATATCTAATATCAAGGTCCACCACTTGTCTATCAGTGTGTTATACTGTGGTACTTTGTGTGTTGCTATACTGCTAGAAGCTATGTCATTGGTATTTCAAATACCAGCAGGATCATCCCAGGTAGAAAGGTTTCAGTGGAGTTTCCAGACTAAGACCGACTGGGGAAAAGGTCATGGCAGTCTACTTCTGAACAAATTGGCCAGTGAAAATCTTACGGATAGCAGCAGGACACTGTCTGATATAGTTCTGGAAGATGAGTCTCTCAGATTGGAAGGCACTCAAAATACTATTGGGGCAGACCTGCCTCCTCAAAATATAGTTGACTTTAATAACTTAGATGTAGTAACTTTCAGGACCTTCATTTGCTAATGTGGCATGACTCAAAATGGGGGGGGGAGTGTAAATATGCATTAATAATTGGGATGTGGAATGTACGAAGCATGGAGCAAAGAAAATTGGAAGTTGTGAAAAATGAAATGGAATGCTTGAAGACCTGTATCCTAGGTATGGACTGATGGAGCTGATTTGGACTTGTATTGGCCAGTTTGAACTGGACAATCATATGGTGCATTACACTGAGAATGACAAATTTAAGAGGAATTGTGTCACATTCATCATTAAAAAGATTATTTTATGATCCATCCTGAAGTTCAATGCTGTCAGTAATAGGATCAAATCCATATGCCTACAAAGAAGATCAGTTAGTACAACTATTATTTAAATTTGCATGCCAAAGACTAATGCCAAAAATAAAGAATTTGAAGATTATACAACTTCTGCAGTCTGAAATTCATCAAATGTGCATTTTAAATGCATTGATAATTACTGGTTCTTAGAATGTGAAAACTGGAAAAGAGCAGCAGCAGCACTAGTTGGAAATATGGCCCTGGGGGTAGAAATAACACCAGAGACTGGAGATCTTATGAGAGAATTTTGCAAGATCAACAACTTATTCATTGCAAATATTTTTTTCAACAAACAGTGACAATACACATAGACCTCACCAGGTGGAAGACACAGGAGTCAAATCTAGTACATCTGTGGAAAGAGACTACAGGAAATATTAATGTCATCAGTCAGAATAAGACCAAGGGCCAACTGTGAAACAGACCACCAATTGCTCATATAAGAGTTCAAGTTGAAGCTGAAAAAATTAAAACATGTCCACAAGACCCAAAGTATGACCTTGAGTATATCAGATCTGAATTTAGTGACAATCTCAAAATTAGATTTGATGTATTGAACATAAATGGCAAAAACCAGATGAATTGTAGGATGACATCAAGGACATCATACATGGAGAAAGCAAAAGGTCATTAAGAACACAGGGGGAAGAAAAGACCAAAATGGATGTCAGAAGAGACTTTGAAACTTGTTCTTGAATGTAGAGTAGCTAAAGCAAATGGAAGAATTGATAGAGTAAAAGAGCTGAACAGAAGATACAAAGGGGGCCCAAGAAAACAAAGAAAAACACTATAATGAAATGTGCAAATAATTCAAGTTAGAAAAGGAAAAGAGGAGAATACATAAACAGGCAAATGCCAGAATTCAAGCCAGATTCTGAAGTGGGTGTGGAACTAGGGATATCATTGTTAACATTAGATGGAACTTGGCTGAAAGCAGAGAATACCAGAACAATGTTTAACTATGTTTTATTGACTATGCAAAGACATTCAATTGTGTGGATCGTAACAAAATATGGGTAACTTGCAAAGAATGGGAATTCCACAACACTTAATTGTGCTCATACAGAACTTTTACAGAACCAAGAGTCAGATGTTCTAACAGAACAAGCGTATACTGCATTGTTTAAAATCAGGAAAAGCGTGTGCCAGAGTTGGATCTTTTCATTGTACTTATTCAATCTGTATGCTGAACAAACAAACTGAGAAGCTGGGCTACATGAAAAAGAAAGTGGCATCAGATTTAGAGGAAGACTTTTAAACAACCTGTGATACATCTGTGACACAACCTTGCTTACTGAAAGTGAAGAGGACTTGAAGCACTTCCTGATGAAGATCAAAGACTACAGTCTTCAATATGGATTACACCTTACCATAAGAAAACACAAATCCTTGTAACTGGACCAAGAAGAAACATCATGATAAATGGAGAAAAGACTGAAGTTGTCTATGATTTCATTTTACTTGGATCCACAATCCATACCAATGGAAGCAGTAGTCAAGAAATCAAATGACATTTTGCATGGGAAAAATCTACCACAAAAGACCTTGATGAATTGTTAAAAGGTAAAGTTGTCACTTTAAAGACTAAGATGTGTCTGACCCAACACATGTTCTTTTAAATAGCCTCATATGTATATGAAAGCTGTGCAACGAATAAGGAAGACCAAAGAATCGATACCTTTGAATTATGGTGTTGGCAAAGACTATTGTCTATACCATTGACTGCTGGAAAAATGAAAAAATCTATCTTGGAAGAAGTACAGCCAGAATGCTCCTTAGAAGCAAAGATAGTGAGACTTTGTCTTCATCAATTTTAGACATGTTATTAAGAAAGACCAGTCCTTGAAGAAGGAAATCATGCTGGGTGAAGTAGAAAGTCAGCAAAAAGGAGGAAGACCCGAATGAGACGGATCGGGACAGTAGCTGCAACAATGGGCTCAAACGTAGCATGATTGTTAAAATGGCATAGGTTTGAGCATTATTTTGTTCTGCTCTACACAGGGTCGCTATGTGTTAGAACCAACCTGATGCAGTTAGTAGTAACAACAACAATGCTTCGATATCCGGGTGCCACAAATGGTTTGTGTTTAACTGCTAACCAAAATGTTGTAGTTCAAATCTACCCGGTGGTATTACGGAAGAAAGTCCTGGTGATCTGCTCTCCATAAAGAGAACAGTTGAAAAAACCCTGTGGAGTTGCATTCTGAAAAACATACTGGTGCCATGAGTTAGAATTGCCCCCACAGCAACAGTTTTGCTTTGGGTTTAAGGTCATTTGTGTGCTATGAGAATTACCTGAGACCAAGCTTGCATTTAAAACATGTATGCCAATATTATATTGTTTTTAAGGAAGTGGAGTGGTAAATGTTATTCATGTACTATATCTACAATGACAAAAATGAAACTCCATTATTCTATAGAGTCGATAAAGATGTCCCTAAAATTAAATGGAGGGACACTATGACAATAAGTGATGATAACTAAGATAATGCAGGAACTGCATTCATTCGTTCACTATTTTAATTCAATAAGCATTCTTTGGTTACCTATCATGTGCAATTCACTTTTAGGGACATGTTGTTGTTGTGTTGTTGTTTGCTGTCGAGTCGGCCCCGACTCATAGCGACCCCTCCTTGGGTTTCTCAGGCAGTATCACTACGGAAGTAGGATTGCCCAACCTTCCTTCCGAGGAGTGGCTGGTGGGTTTGAACCGCCAGCCTTCTGGTGAGCAGTCAAGTGCCTTAGGCACTATGCTACCAGAGCTCCTAAAATCTTTGACACAAGTCAATGAAAACCTTAAATGTATAACACTTGAACCAAGGATGAAGAGTGGCAGTTACTCCTAGATACCAGAGGCTCAGAAGGAGCAGAAAAGCTGGTTTCAAATAATTAAAATGAGGACTGTGCCTTGTTGTGAATGTCCCATAAGCATAAAATCTGACTTTAATTCAGAAGCATGTTAAAAGTTAGAGCTGTCCAAATATGGGATAGCAATAATGCTTGTATTTGCCTAGAATTTACCAAATGCCAAGATCTCTGCAAAGCGCTTGGCATTATTTCCTGTGTTCCTCAAAATAGTCCTGTGAGATAGGTATCATGTTTCCACTAAAACCAAGAAGGAAACTGATGCACAGAGATGCTATCTAGCTTACTCAGTCTCACAGAGGTTATAGTTGCAGAGACAGAATTCATACCTATTTTAAGCCAGAGATCAAACTCTTAAAATCCAGTTTATGTATCTTCCTTTGGGAAGATGAACAACATGTTACTCGGGTCTTCAAGGATAGTTTTGAAAGATCTGTTGATGGGAATACTCTGAATAACTGCAAATAAGGTAAGGCTTGTTCCAAACCTGAAATATTAAGATATTATGCCTAAAACAAAAACTATCTTACAATCACTTTATAGATATATGAATTTAGGAAAGGAACTTTATCTCCCTGATACCAAGTATTCATCTGTAAAATGAAATAAAATTGATAACTGCCATAGAATTGCTTCAACAAGTAAATGATTCACTATTTTAATTCAATAAGCATTCTTTGGTTACCTATCACGTGCAATTCATTTTTAGAGACATGTAGGAAAATAAAATAAAATCTTTGACACAAGTCAATGAAAATCTTAAATGTATAACACTTGAACCAAGGATTAAAAGAGTGGGAGTTACTCCTAGATACCACAAGGCTCAGAAGGAGCAGAAAAGCTGGTTTCAAATAACTAAAATGAGGACTGTTGACTTGCTTCAACAAGTAAATGGGACAATGATTATCAAGTTTTCATGTGTATTTATATTATAATCTTGTGCTGGAAGGAGCCTCAGTTCACAAAAAAACACTGAGTAAACAGTCAGTAAATGTTAGGATTGTTTATTATTGGGAAATTCATAAGTATATAAAAGTACAAAATAAACCTATTGAAATTTGTGGAAAAGGTTTGACAGAAAGAAACTCAAGGTCATGTTTCCATGGTCTCCATAAATATAAAATGATTGTGTTTGAATGCCTACTTTCAGTGACTGAAACATCTTATTAGAGACATTAGCCATTCAAAGATTAGAATCAGGGCCTTAATGCAGTAGATTTATAAAAAGAGCACTTAGGTTATCTGGATAATATATATTAAATAACTATTTCACCAGCATCTGTGAATTAGTTTGATTTTAACAGAATGCCCTGAAATTGTTTTCGGAAAATACAGTCTTCAAAAAAATGGAGCTTGAACAATTAGATTGCTGTAATTAGGTGCCCTTGAGTGAGCTCTGACTCCTAGCCATCCTATGTATAACAGAATGAAAGACTATCCAGTCCTGGGCCATCCACACAATCGTTGTCATCCTGGAATCAATCATTGCAGGCACTGTGTCAATTGTCTCGTTGAGAATCTACCCCTTTTTCTCTGACCCTGTTTTACCAAGCACAATACCCTTCTCCAGAGACTGGTCCCTTCTGACAACATGACCAAAATCATGAGACTAAATCTGACCATTCTCGCTTCTGAGGAGCATTCTTGTTGTACCTTCTACAAGACAGAATTGTTCTTCCTTCTAGCAGTTTGTGGTATTTTCTGTATTCTTCACCAACAACAGAATTCAACGCCATCCATTCTTCTTCAGTCTTCCCTATTCATTGTCGAGTTTCATGTGCCTATGAGGTGATTGAAAAGACCCTGGCTTGGCATACCTAAGTCTTCAAAGTGACATGTTTGCTGTTTAACACTTTAAAGAAGTCTTTTTGTGGCAGATTTGCCCAGTGAAATACATCCTTTGATCTTCTGACTGCTGCTTCCATGAGTGTTGATTATAGATACAGGTAAAATGAAATCTTTGATAACTTCTAGCTTTTCCTCATTTATCGTGATATAAAAATCACAAAAATCCTGTAGTGAGGATTTTTTTTTTTTCTGTTGAGGTATAATTTATACTGAAGCCTGTAGTCTTTGTTCTTCATCAGGAAATGCATCAAGTCCTCTTCACTTTCAGCAAACAAGGTTGTGTCATCTCTGTATCACAAGTTGTTAATGTGTGTTCCTCCAAATTTCATCCCATGTTCTTCATTAAGTCCAGCTTCTCGAGTTATTTGCTCAGCATGCAGATTGAATAAATATGTTGAAAGGATACAACCCTGACACACCCTTTTATTAATTATAAACTATGCAGTATCCCCTTGTTCTGTTTGAACCACTGCTTCTTGGTGTATGTACAGGTTCCTCAGGAGCACAATTCAGTGTTTTGGAATTCTCATTCCTCATAATACTATCCATAATTTGTTATGATCCTTTGCATAGTCAATAAAACAGAGGTAATCATCTTGCTGGTATTCTCTGCTTTCAGCCAAGATTCATCTGACATCTGCAATGCTATCCCTAGTTCCATGTTTTCTTCCGAATCCTGCCTGTATATCTGGAAATTCCCATTCATTTAATGTTGCAAACATTTTGTAATTATCTGCAGCAAACTTTTACTTGAATGTGATATTAATGATATTGTTTGATAATTTCTGCATTCTGTTAAATCACCTTTCTTTGAAACAGGCACAAATATGGCTCTCCTCCAGTCAGTTAGCTAAGTAGCTGTCTTCCAACTTTCTTGACATAAATGATTGAGGACCTGTAGTGCTGCTGTTCCATTTGTTGAAACATCTCAATGTGTATTCCATCAATTGCTTTAGGCCAATGCCTTCAGTGTAAATTGGACTTCTTCCTTCAATAGCATCTGTTTTTGATCATGTTACCTCCTGAAATGGCTGAATGTCAAACAATTCTTTTTGGTACAGTGACTGTATTCTTTCCATCTTCTTTTGATGCTTCCTTCATCATTTAATATTTTGCCCATAGAATCCTTCAGTATTGCAACTTGAGGCTTGAATTTTTTCTTTGGTTCTTTCAGCTTGAGAAATCATGAGCTTGTACTTCCCTTTTGATTTTGTAGCTTCAGGTCTTTGCATATTTCATTATTATATTTTACTTTACAATTAGATAACTGTAAGTAAATAATATGTCTTGACCTATACTTCACATAATGTACAAAAATTAATTTGAGATAGATTACAGGCCCACATGTGAAAGGTATAAGCTGCTATAAGAAAATGAAGGACATTTTAAAAATCAGCTTTGGGTGGGCAAAACTGTTTTAAAAGGCACAAATCATAAATGAAAACAAAAAATGGTTTTGTCCAATATTAAAAACTTTTGTTCAGGAAAACAGTATCATTCAGGATGTAAAAAGACAGGTCACAGACTACAATTTAATCTTTGCAATATATATATATATATATATATATATATATATATATATACACATATCTGACAAAGTATACATATCTAGACTATGTAACAAATTTCTATAAATCAAATATAAAACAAAACATAATGCAATTTTTAAAACAAGCAAGTTATTCAAACATACACTGTACAACAACAGGTATATGAAAAGCCAATACATATACGAAATTGTATTTAACATAATTAGCTATCAGAGAAATGCAAATTAAACCACAAGGAGGTGCTTCTTTATAGTCATAAAGATACCTTTTAATAGTCACAATGACTAATATGAAAAAGACTGACAATAGCAAATCTGGACAATGATGCTGAGTAACTAGAACTCTCTTACATTGATGGTGGGAGTATAAATTGGCAAACAAATTTTTGGAAAATTGGATGTTTCTAAGATGATAGTTTCTACTAAAGACAAACATAAATGTCTATAATTGAATAATTCCATTCTTTCCTATATGCCCCAAAGAAACTAGTGCAGCAAATGATCAAGGAAAGGACGATGCTTGGGAGGAGCACAAGAGTTAAAAGTAACAGAAGTAAATAGTAATTTATATATAATCCTGTAATAATACTGATGACAATAATCTTTGAGTGGATATAAAGGTAGACATGCAAATTGAACAAATGTGGGAAAGAGAATGGGATTATACCCACAAATATATATAGGTTTGACAGACAATATTTCTACATAAGTGTTTACATATGCTGCAAATATATCCATGAACATAATAGAGCATACAAGAGGCAAAGTTATGAAAACCTCTTGTTGTTGTTGTTGTTATGTGCCGTCGAGTTGGACCCGACTCATAGAGACCCCTCCTTGGGTTTCTGAGGCACTATCACTATGGAAGTAGATAGCCCCATCTCCCTTCCAAGGAGTGGCTAGTGAGTTTGAACTGTCAGCCTTCTGGTTACCTATCAAGTGCCTTAGGCACTACGCTACCAGAGCTTCTTAGTCTAACCAAAAACCTTGAGGGAATGAGTCGTTGAACCTGAGAACTCAGGACCACAGTCTTTGGGGACATCAAGGTTATTTTGGTACAACATAGTCCACAAAGTTTGTTAGGTACCATTGAGTCATCCCCGACTCATAGTGATATTATGCACAGCAGAACAAAACACTGCCCAGTCCTGTACCAGCTCTAAGATCCTTGCTATACTTGAGCCATCGCTGCAGGCACTTTGTCAGTCTCATTGAGGGTCCTTCCCTCCTTCGTCTACCCTCCACCTTACCAAGCATGACATCCTTCTCTAAGGAATAGTTCCTTCTCACAACATGACCAAAGTCGGTGAAACAAAGTCTGGCCATTCTCACTTCCAAGGAGCATTCCGGCTGCACTTCCTCCAGGACAGATTTATTAGATCTTTTAGCCTTCCATGGTACTTTCAGCATACCACAACTCAAAAGCAACAACTTTTCAATGGATCTTTGCAGTCCACGAAGACATATTCTATATCCTACTTTGGTGACTAGCAGCTGGGGTCTTAAAAGCTGTGAGCAGCCATTTAAGGTGCAACTGTTGGTCTCTCCCCATCTGGAGCAAAGAAAATCAAAGACATATGGAGGCAACTAGTTCAAAGGGCTACACACTCCTCAGCCTCCATGACCGTGAGATGAGAAAAATTAGATGGTGCCCAGCTACCACTACCAAGCCCTCAGAAAGGGATCACATTACAAGGTTTTAGATAAAGTGAGAGAAAAATGTGGAACAAAACTCAAAATCATAAAAAAAAAGACCAGGTTTATTGGTTGGGTAGAGACTGGTGGAACCACCTAGACAATGGTTCTTGGTCATCCTTCAGGCCTGGAACTGGCATACTTTCTATGCCCCATTTTTTTTTTTTTCCCCAAATAATAGACAGGTTTACAATGTAAACAATAACTCTAGGAAGGTACACATTCCTTAGAATAATCAACCATTCAAGATCAAAAGAACTTCATTTGTCCAAGGACAAAGCTCAAAAGGCAGGAAGAGTTAGGAGAGAAGGAGGAACTGAAAGGAGAAACACAGTGAGGAAGTGGGATGAATGATGTTACACTGATGGGATTGCAATCAGTCATGAAACAAAATGTACATGAATTGTTGAAGGAAAAATTAATTTGCTCTGTAAATGTTCTCCTACATCACAATAAACTGTTTTTTATTAAAAAAAAAAGAAAGAAAGAAAGAAAGAAAAAGAAAACGTAATGAATACAGGTGTCCACACACCTTAGAGCAAAACTGTAGAGTTATTCAAACTAGAAAAAATCTGTAAACATCCAAATTCCCTTTGACGATAGACAGGATGAATGAAGTGTATTATATATATAATATATATAATAAATATAATAAAATAGTGCAGAACAATTGAAAAAACAAACCATTGATGTAGAGATGAAACTAAAACTATTATGTTGAAGGAATGAAGATGGATAAAAGAAGAGCACATAATACATGATTCATATGAAATCCAAGGACACAACTAACTTATGAGTCTTCTTGTTGTTAGGTACCGTTGAGTCATTTCTGACTCATAGCGACCCCATGCACAGCAGAACACTGCCCGATCCCACACCAGCTCCATCATCCCTGCTATACTTGAACCCATCATCGCAGCCACCATGTCAATCTATCTCATTGAAGGCCTCCCCCCTCTCTCGTCGACCCTCCACCCTACCAAGCACGACATCCTTCTCCAAGGAATGGTCCCTTCTAGACTTATGAGTCTAGAAATTAAAATAATGGTTACCTTTTATGGCAGGTAGAAAAACGCCCCGTAGCTCCAACAATGTCTATGCCCCAATCTCCAGAACCTGTGACTACGTTAAATTACATAGCAAAGGGGAATTTAGGTTGCGTATAAAATTAAGCCATCATTTGTCTGTCAGTTTGTCATACTGTGGTAGCCTGCAAGTTGCTGTGAGTCTGGAGGCTATGCTACTAGTATTTCAAATACCAGCAGGGTCACCCATGGTGAACAGGTTTCAGCAGAACTTCTAGACTAAGACAAAGTTGGAAGAAGGAAGGGGTAATCTACTTTTCAAATAATTGTCCGGTGAAAACCTTATGCATAACAGTGAAACACTGATATAGTGCTGGACTGGGCAGTGTTTCATTCTGTTGTACATGGGGTCACTGAGTCAGAGCCAACTTGATGACCCTTAACACCAACAACAATAGAATTAAAACTGTATTCATCTCACCTTCAAATAAGGAGATTATCTTGGATTGTCTGGGTGGTCCTATATAAGCACAAGCGTCTTTGAAAATGGAAGAGGGAAGCAGAAGAAAATCAGAAAAAGAAATACTACACAGGAAACGGTCAGATATGTAAAGTCATTGTCTTTGAGGAGATATGCAGGAAGGCAGGAGCTAAAAAGTACAGGTAACGTCTAAAAGATGCAAAAAGCAAGGAAACAGATTCTCCCTTAGACTCTCCAGGAAGGAGCACAGATCTGTTGACACCTTGAAGTTAGTCTAGTGAAACAGGTCATCCTAGCTACATTCTGTATAGGATCGCACAGAGCATATTTCTATCATGAGAGAGAGTTCTATTGGACAGTGTTGCAATATCAATAGACTTGTGCAATTATTCTTATGTTCCGACATTCCCATGACTTCATAAATACTCAACAAAAATTAATTGAGGGTGATAATTGATGTTAAGAGAAATGTAAAAGTTCTTTATCTTCTGCACAGAATGCATCAAAGTTATGCATCCCCTGGGACACTTTCTCTCCAAGGTTAACATTTTGCCTTTTGAAGTACATAGGAATAAAAGCTAGTTTTCAACTTCATGTATACCATATCCATTGTAATATAACCTGCACATTCAGCTCTAGACTCATATTGTTAGTGTCAGAGGTGATACCTCCTTGGGAAGTTCTTCACAGTGCAAGGACAGTACCAATCAGTATATTATTTGGGGTAGGATAACAACATATATTTATTAAATTAATTATTTATTATTTGATTTTAACATTGACCATAAGCATCTGTACAAGAGATATTTGTATATATATCCACTCCTCACTTATTGACATGATAAAGTTCCAAACACCAGGTCATTATCTGAAATTGGCTTTATGTGAAAGTCTGCACTAGTGTCCCCCACAACCACCATTATGCAACCTGTGTGTCTTGATTGGGATGCACCTACTGCGGTAGACTCTCTACCCCACCACACATTTCCCACTACCATGGAACCTATGGGGTTAGGGGTGGTGGTGGTGTTTGGGTTTTACCTGGCACTGGCTACCTCCCACAGCCTTCCCTGGGTGGGGACACTGCTGGTCTTCTGTCTATCCTGGCCTAGCAGCCCTGGGTTACTACCTTCCCTCTCTCCTTCTTCCCATCTCCTTCCCACCAACCTCCCCAACACTGTCAGGCCCTTGCTCAGCCTCCCTCCACCTGGCCACTACCTTGTGTCATCCCCCTGAAGTCCTGTGCCCTCCGTGGCTGCACTGAGACATTGCACATGAACAGGAGGAGTCCTGTGGTGAACCTGCTGCTGCTACTCATGTGGCCTTTGGTATTCATTCAGGCTGGCCCTAGGAGGGCGCCCCAGGCCTGGCTGCAGTCCCACGTGGGGCCAAACCATCAGAGGCACAACAGGAGAATTTTGCCAAAGTTGTCTTAAATGCAAAATGTTGGATAAGGAGATAGTCAGTAAGTGAAGAGTAGGTCTATATAACAACAAACAGGGAAGAATTTCAGTGTTATTTCAAATCATTTTTCTTTGTTAAAGCTACCATTTAATGAGTAAATACTGCTACTTCCAATGTCATGATTAATTCTCACAACAAATCTGAGGAACAGTATTGTTTTTTACAGATAAGAACTTTGAAATTTAAAAGGTAATCTTTCCAAAGGCACACAATTGGTAAATGTCATGGAATACAATTTCAGGTCTGTGTGTCTATCGTCACAGCTCATGGTATAAGTTATTATAATGTTTTGCCTGATAGGTTATCCTATAGGGCAACTAGCTTAATCAATTCTTGATCTTTAAACAATTTTGGAGAAAACTATTTTGAGATCATTGTTGTAGATACTGGCTAAGTGGTTTGGATATATTATTTAAACTCTAAGGGACACATCTTCTAATGTATCCTTTATTTTTGTTCATATTTTCACAAACATCATGTAATGGATTAACCATATGTCTAGGGAAGCTCTCAGATGAAGATGGAAAGAACATATTGTCCTAGGCAAGGATTCTTTCCTGAACTGACTATGCAGCTTTAAGTAAATCGCTTGCTTTTCCTAAGCCTCCATTTTCTTCAGCCAAGCAAGACTATCTCACCTAATGTGTTTGTCAAAAGCATGAAGCAGACTTCTTGGCACGTCGTTGGTGCTCAGCATATTTGTGTTCACTTGCTGACCTGTGGGGACTCTGGTGGCATAGTGCCTAAGGCATTTGGCTGCTAACCAGAAGGCTGGCAGTTCAAACCCACCAGCCCCTGCTCAGAAGGAAGATTGGGCAAGCTACTTCTGTACAGATACCACCTCATAAAACCAAGGAGGGGTTGCTATGATGTGAATCGACTTGACTGCAGTGAGTTTGTTTGGTTCTGTTGACCTGTGAGACAATCTTGGGTTTTTGCCCTAAGTTTATAACTTATCTGACGTTGTTGTTGTTAGGTGCCATCAAGTCAATTTTAGCTAATACTGATCCCACATGACAGAGTAGAACTGTCCCTTAGGGTTTTCTTGGGTATGATGTTTGTGGAAACTAATAGCCAGGTCTTTCTCCCGCAGAGCCACTGGGTAGGATTGAACCACCAACCTTTGGGTTAGCAGCCAAGTGCTCAAATGTTGCACCACTAGGGCTCCTTAACTTATTTAACATTATCACTGGATTATGGTTTTCTTATTGGAAGTATAGCAATAATTCTTATCCTGCTCACACCAGAGGGCTTTATGAGGATTTAATTAGATGATATGCATGAAACCAGTAAATAATACAGATTTAAAAGGTGATGATACAACTGACTTTATCGAAGCTCAGTATGGTCCAGACCCTACGTTAATCACTTAATAGGCATTATATTGCTAAATCATCAGATGATACTGTGGAACAGACAGTATCCCCAATTTTCGGATGAGAAAACTGAGTTACTCAGCTAGAAAATACTGAACACAGGATCCCAAATTGGGCTAAGTGCATAGCCAGCACTCTTCATCAATATATCGTACAGCCTCAGTTGCATAGAGTTGTGTGCATGAAGGTAACCAGAACAAAGGAATCTCAATTTGCTGCTGAATGTGTTTAACTGTTCTTCAGACACAATAATAGGTCAAGCTACTTTAAGGCCTGTTCCAACTTCCATTCAAACCCCATCCCCCTCTCAGCACACAGAGGCTTGATTTCCTCATCCATCATTTCCTTTTTAATAACACCCTCCCATTCATCTACCCCTCCTTCTTCACACCTCCTGGCATGTTGATGGTAGCTGGAGTTTCCCATTAAAGCAGTCATTCTTGTAGAAAAGGGAGCTGACATGATTAATGTCAGTCAGTGACTAAAGGCAGCATCATGCATCTTTGCACTCAGGTAATTGGGAGAATGGCATGTCCCAACAACATCTGGAATATTTTCCAAAACTTTGCTGTAGAATGGAGAGATCTAATTCTACCATTCCAGGTCTCCCCTCCCCCATATAGTATTGTTCAGGAAATCTAGAGTCAGGGAATGTTAAAAGTGACAGTGGCATTAGAAATCATCTAGTCACTTCATATGCAAAGAAGAGATGAGATACAGAGAAGGAGAGTCAGTTGCCCAAGGTCACTCAGATATTTCAGTGGAACAGCTCAGATAAGAACCTGCTTCTCATGACTTCAATCATTACTGCCCAGAGTTTTTTCATTGTAAGTCTTATTCAGCTCTTATTCCATCTGCCTCCACTGGGGCCTGTAATGAAGTTGAATGTTCTTCTACAAGTGAATTCTCCATTTTCCCCTAGAGTGAAACTCCTTAGGTATCTAGCTGATAGAATTTTTAATAAATATCTCTTCTTTAAAAAGACTCAACATTTTTCCTTGCCCAATATCTTTCTGATGGTCCCCCATGAATAGACCATTCCAATTGGCTCTGAGTTTCTCTGCCTCAGTGCATTCTTTAACTTTCTCCCTGGAAAGGCACAAGGCAACATCATGCCCTGAATTTAGAGTGGGAAGTGGTAACTATCCAGACAGCTGGACAAAATGATGAGAAAAATAGAAAAACATTTCTGCCATGTAGGTCTTTTCAGAGACAAAATGAAAAATAATCCTTGCAGTTCCCTGGTGATCACAGAATAGACAAGGTCTCTCTTGTCTAGTGATTTTAAATGTAGTCTCATTATACAAAGTCAAAGTTAAAAACAAACAAATAACAACAAAACAGTGCCCAGCATTCCAAATTCACTGATTTTGCACCTACGCTTACTAGATTGTGTGCTTTAATGCTAGGTTGGCTATTTGACCTTGAACAAATCACTTCACTTCTCTAGGCTTCAGTTTTCATGTCTATGCTGAGGAAAGACTAGATGTTTTCTAATTTCCCAACCAAACTCACTGCCCTCGAGTGGGATCCAACTCCTAGTGACCCCTCCATGGGTTTCTGAGGCAGTGTCACTACAGAAGTAGATTGTATAACCTTCCTTCCGAGAACCACCAACCTTCTGGTTAGCAGTCAAATGCCTTAGGCACTATGCTACCAGAGCTTCTAATTTCTTACTGTTGTATACATTAACATATCCTGATTTCAGGAATATACTGTGATCTTCTGATTCGATAACTATGGCTTTATGTGCTGGTATTCCACTTAGTGTGTGCCCAAATTGGGTTTTCATCGTGTCATGTTTTGTTTTTTCCCAGTTCTTGACTACAGCGCACAAAAGTGGATTTTCTTAGTAGCTGCCCAAATCCTCTATGTGTGGTTTTGATTTCATCTTTGAAAATGGAATGATGTTAACACTAAATGTTAACTTATTAAGTGCTAAATATATACCCAGAACACTGCAATTCATTGTCTATGGATTATGTAATTTGGTTATAATAACCCCTTGAAGTTAATGCTACTCTATTATTACCCCATTTTATAGATGAGATCTCTGATTATCCTGTAAGTCACAGAGTTCAGTGAAGAAAAGGGTAATAGAGGACTCATTGCTTTATCAAATTGTATTCACAATACCAAATATGAGCATAGTGGCATCAAAAAAAAAAAAGAAAAGAAAAAGAAAAACCACCTTAGGAATGCATTTAAGTCCTGGTTCTGCCACTAGCTGAGTAGGAACATTGATAAGCACTCTGATTTATTTAGCTTGGTAGAGATTTGCCTAAATCTGAAGCATGAAGAATGATTATAATCATTTGTTTTTTCTTTTGTCTTGTAAATTGAGTTAGAAAGAGACATAATGGATACATGAATCTGAGATCAGGGTAAGAGTGAGGAACATATCAGACCTATTATTCTATTTAATAGTAAATATTATTAAGTAGATAAATATTGCATATATCATTATTTACCAATAGGTAAGCAAGGGAATGGGAGCTCTGGTAGCATAGTACCTAAGGTATTTGACTGCTAACCAGAAGGTTGGCAGTTCAAACCCACCAGCCATTCCTCAGAAGGAAGGTTGGGCAATCTACTTCCATAGAGATACCGTCTTGGAAACCCAAAGAGGGGTTGCTATGAGTCAGATTCTATTCGACGGCAGTGCATCGTCATCGTCATTGTTAAGCAAGGGGATGGTATCATCAGTTCAACAGATTTCATTCCTTTTGGTTGAAAGATCCAGGACAAGTATTTCTAAGAAGACAGTTGATAAAAATGAAGCCAAATCTTATTGAATTTTAATCAAGAATTAAAAATAAACATGATGATAACAATAAGTTTGATACATTAATTAAATTTGCATGTGAAATTCTGCTAAAAGTCTGTTATACCAAAAACTGCATCAGTGTAGGTTTGTAATATAGAATGAGGAAGGTTATATACTTGTTCTACTCTGGCTCCTCAGATCACAAATATTGTTGTTATGTATCAGAGTTAATTCCAATTCATAGTGACCCTATGTACAACAGAATGAAACACTGCCCAGTCCTAAACCAAGATTGCAAATACTGCTATGATTGAGCCCGTTGTTGCAGCCATTGTGACAACCCATCTCATTTAGGGTCTTTTTCTTTTTTTTCTGCTGACTTTCTCCTGTACCAAGCATGATGTCCTTCAGGGCCTGGTTCAGATAACAGGCCCAAAGTACATGGGACCAAGTCTTGCCCTCTGCACCTCTAAGGCACATTCTGATTGTGCTTCTTCACTTAGACATCTGAATGGACTTCCATAGAGAGAAAAAACAAAAAATGTCTGGAATCTAAGTACTGATCACTGACCAAAATACTTAGGGACTTGACTCTGTTACACTGCAGTCGATGAAACTAAAATTTATTACGCACTTATAATATTCAAACTAATGTGTCAATAAATTTTTATGGATTAAAAAGTAATTAAACAGTCCTCAAATCCTGGGAGATAGGTAATATTATTGCTTATATTTTTTAGATGACTTAACTGATGCTGTACATGGGGTCGCTATGAGTCAGAAATGACTCGATGGCACTTAACAACAACAACTGATGCCTAATGAGGTTAAAGGTGAGCCAGGCGTGGGTGGTTTGAAGGCAGCTTTAGAGGGTGGCCTGGAAAGGTGTGCAGGGCATAAGAGGACATTGGACTAGCTTTGAGTGTGGCCTGGGAAGGAAAGCCAGGCATGGGGTAGGGTGGAGGGGTGGGGGGGTGGGGCAGCTTTAAGGGAGGTCAGGAAGTGAGCAGAACAGTTTGGAAAAACTAAGGGAGACAAACTTGCCTGTCAGTTTGTCATCCTGTCGTGGCTTATGTGCTACTATGGGGCCGGAGGCTATGCCACCAGTGCTGCAAATGCCAGCAGGGTTAGTCATGGTGGACAGGTTTCAGCAAACCTTCCAGACTAAGAAAGACTTGAAAGAAAGAAGAGGTCCTCCAGTTCTAAAAGAATTGGCCAATGAAAAACTTATGAATAGCAGTGAAACATTGTCTGGAATATTACTGGCAACTTTATGAATAACACTTATACATTGTCTGATATAGTGCCCCTCAGGTCAGAAGGCACTCAAAATATGACAGGGGAAGATCTGACTCCTCAGAGAAGAGCAGTCCTCAATTATATGAATGAGTAAAGCTTTTGGGACCTCCAATTGTTGATGTGGCATCAACAATGATTTCTTCTTAAAATGAGAAGAAATAGCTGCAAACATCCATTAATAATCAGAACATGGAATGGTCGAAGTATGAATTTAGGAAAATTGGAAGTTGTCAAAAATTAAACGGAATGCATAAAGATCCATATCCTAGACATTAGTGAGCTGAAATGGACTGGTTTTGGTGATTTTGAATCAGACAACCATATGATCTACTATGCCAGGAATGACAAATTGAAGAGCAATGGCATGACATTCATCATCACAAAGAATGTTGCAAGATATATCCTGAAGTACAATGCTGTCAGTGATAGGATAATATCCATCCACCTACAAGGAAGACCAATTAACACTATTCTTCCAATTTATGCACCAACCACCAAAGCCAAAGATGAGGAAAGTGAAGATTTTTTACTAACATCTGCAGTCTGGAATTGACCAAACACAAATCAGAATGTGTTGATTATTACTGGTGATCAGAATGCAAAAGTTGGAAACAAAGGAGAATCACCCATAGTTGGAAAAAATGGCCTTGGTGATAAAAATGTCACTGGAGAATGCATAATAGAATTTTGTAAGACCAACGACTTATTCACTGCAAATACTTTTTTTCAACAACACACCAGTGGCTATACACATGGATTTTGCCAGACGGAGCACACAGGAATCAGATTGACTACATCTGTGATAAGAGGTGAAGGAAACTCTCAATATCTTCAGCCAAAACAAGGCCAGGAGCTGATTGTGGAACAGATCACCAGCTGCTCATATGAAAGTTCAAGTTGAAGTTGAAGACAATTAAAACAAGTCCATGAGAGCCAAAATATGACCTTGAATATATCCCTCTTGAATTTAGAGACCAATTAAAGAATAGATTTGAAGCATTAAACACCAATAACAGAAAACCAGAGGAAGTGTGGGATGAAATCAAGATCATCACACATGAAGAAAGCAAGAGGTCATTAAAAAGATGGGAAAGGAAGAAAAGACCAAAATGGATGTCAGAAGAGACTCTGAAACTTGCCCTTGAATGGAGAGTAGCTAAAGCAAATGGAAGAAATGACAAGATAAAAGAGCTGAACAGAAGATTTCAAAGAGCAGCTTGAGAAGACAAAGCCAATTATTATAATGAAATGTGCAGAGACCTGGAGTTAGAAAACCAAAAGGGAAGAACATGCTCAGCATTTCTTAAGCTGAAAGAACTGAAGAAAAAAGTTAAGGCTCAAGTTGCAATATTGAAAGATTCTATGGGCAATGATGCAGGAAGCATGAAAAGAAGATGGAAGGAATACATGGAGTCACTCTACAAAAAACCAATGGTATTGAAGGAAGAAGTCAAAGTTGCACTGAGGGAAGTGGTGAAAACAAGGCTCCAGGAATTGACGGAATACCCATTGAGATGTTTCAACAAAAGGATGCCACAATGGTGGCACTCACTCAGCTATGCCAGGAGATTTGGAAGACTGTTACCTGGCCAACTGACTGGAAGAAACCCATATTTGTACCCATTCCAAAGAAAGGTGATCCCACAGAATGGGGAACAATATCAAACAATACCATTAATATCACATGCAAGTAACATCTTGCTGAAGATAATTCAAAAATGGTTGCAGCAGTCTGTTGACTGAAAACTTCCAGAA
Source organism: Orycteropus afer afer (assembly GCF_000298275.1). NCBI lineage: Eukaryota > Metazoa > Chordata > Mammalia > Tubulidentata > Orycteropodidae > Orycteropus > Orycteropus afer. The sequence goes on from NW_006921624.1 coordinate 7,098,903, forward strand.
ATACAAGCTGTATTCAGAAGAGGACATGAAACGAGGGATATCATTACAGATGTCAGATAGATCTTGGCTGAAAGCAAAGAATACCAGAAAGATATTTACTTATGTTTTATTGACTATCCAAAAGCATTCAATTATGTGGATCATAACAAACTATGAATAACATTGACAAGAATGGGAATTCCAGAACACTTAATTGTACTCATGGGGAACCTGTACATAGACCAGGAGCCTGTCATTCGAACAGAACAAGGGGATACTGCATGGTTTAAAATCAGAAAGGAAGTTTGTCAGGGTTGTATCCATTTATGATACTTACTCAATTTGTGTACTGAACAAATAACCTGAGAAGCTGGATTATATGAAGAAGAATGTGTCATCAGGATTGGAAGAAGATTCATTAACAACCTGGAATACCCAGACAAAAAAACTTTTCTTGCTGAAAGTGATGAAGATTTGAAGCACTTACTGATGAAGACTGAAGCCTATTATCTGCAGAATGGATTACACCTCAATAAAAAACAAAAATCCTCACAACTGGACAAATAAACAGCATCACAATAAATAGAGAAAAGATTGAAGTTGTCAAAGACTTCATATTACCTGCTTTTACAATCAACACCAATGGAAGTATCTGTCAAGACATCAGATGACATAGTGCATTGGGCAAATCTACTGCAAAAAACCTCTTTCAAGTACTGAAGAGCAAAGATATCTCCTGGAAGACTGAGGTGCATCTAACCCAAGCCATGATATATTGTCAATCGCTTCATATGCATGTGAGAGCTAGCAATGAATAAGGAAGACCAAAGGAGTGCTTTTGAGTTGTGGTGCTGGCAAAGAATACTGAGAATACCATGGACTTCTAAAAGAACTAACAAATCTGTCCTGGAAGAAGTGCAGCCAGAATGCTCCTCGGAAATGAGAATGGCCAAACTTCATCTCACCTACTTTGGTCATGTTGTCAGAGGGATTCATTCCCTGGAGAAGGATATGCTTGGTAAAGTGGGAGGTCAACAAAAAAGGAGAAGCCTCAAAGAGATGGATGGACACAGTGGCTGCAATGATGGGCTCGGGTATAGCAGGGATCATGAGGCTGGCACAGGACTGGGCAGTGTTTCCTTTTGTTGTACATGGGGTCTCTATGAGTTGGAGATTAGTCAATGACACCTAACAACAACAACATGGTTAAATGCCTTGCCCAAAGTTAAAAAGCTAGTAAATTGGACAGTCAGGGTTCAAATCCTGGTTGCCTTGCTTCAAAGGCCAAGATCTCAATCATTATCCCATGTCCACTGTACAGGAAAGAAAACCCACAGGGATATTTGTCACAATATTTAAGTGTCTTTTAGAAGGATTAGATTTCTGTATGGATAAATAAATACAAACAAGGACTGATGCAACTACCAGAGGACAGATTAAAGTTAATGTGAGATATCCATAATATACAGAGTTATTGAAACTGAACATGTCCAAGTTGAAGTTGCCCAAGGACGTGGGTGGCTATTTTGTAGGAACTCAAGCAAAAATAGTCTTTGGTTTAGTTAACCTTTAATATCTCTTCTATTTCTTGTGTTAATCTTTCACAGTAATAAAAATGGACTGCACTGACTTTTTCCTTTACTCAATTCTTACTTATATTTATGATCTTAGTCATTTTGTTTTGGCATCCAGATTTTTCACAGCTGTTTTACCAGAGACACTGGTGGGGTAATTGGGTGAAACTCTGTCGTTAAATAGAGTGCTGTGTTGAGCTTATTAGTTGGTCACATAACCATTTTATACCTCAAACTCACTGACAATATGAGAAGATACTAGTAGTCAGTATGTAGAGTATTCCTGGGAAGTTATTTCCTTTAATAACATGGCCAGTGTTGAGAGAAATGCATACTATCTTGAAGATTTGAAAAGCATGAACCTACTAGAAATTCTAAGAAGCTCTGCAGTACACATAGAGTTAAGGGTGGCATTTCCCAAATTCACTCACAGAATTGTATCCCTACGTTCTCACCCCTCAAAGAATGTTTATTCAGAATATCTTGGAGCAAAATATGGCTAATTCAATAATAATCCAATTGTAAAATTTTATACAGAGATTTAAGGCAGAGGTTGAGATTTTGTAATCTAGGGGAGTCAGTTCCTACTTAGAAAAAAGAGTAGTGCTTAACAACTCAAGTAACTGTTTTCCCGTTTTCTAATCTATCTCTCCCCCAAAGTTAGGTATTTAAGTTTGGCCAAGAAGGGAATTTTATTACAACTACCATGAGCCAGTACTGACATCTGGTGGTTTCATACTCTAAGTAGTAGATTGGCCCCAGTTAAGCTCTTAATGGAATGTGTCGGGCATGGTGGTAGACTACTGACAAACTGGGATTACCTAGAAGACAGGTTTGTCATATACATGCTTCTCTTGGTCTCCAGACACAAACTCAGTAGATGTACTAGCAGAAGAGGAGTCATTCTTTACATCTTCCATTCTCACCTGGTGGTTCACTCTGTGATCTCACCCTTGTCACCCATGGGATGAATTATCCAGACTAACTAATTTCACAGCCAGTAAATTACAGACATAGCCATCAAATCTCCATCTCAATAGGGAAGGTTAATTTAAGTCGACAATCAACAAAAATACAGGGGGAGAACCCTGAATGAATAGAATATTTCTCTACATTTAGGGCACACAATGTATTCACAACCTCAACATCTGCCATCACCAGAGAGAAAACACTTAAGGAAAGAAAGAAAAGAAAACAAATTCATTGCGATTTCCTCTGATGAATGGTGAATTTTCAATTAGCATTTTAATTACTCAAGCCAGACTCTCAGCTGTCTTTAAGATAACAACAAAAATGAAAAGCAAGTCTTCATATTAGTTCTGAGAAAAGATCTTGGGCCCTAATTTTAAAGCAGTCACTCGAGTGTAGTCTATCTCCCTTCACATGAGTTACCCAATCAGGTGTTCAATGAAAATTTTCATTATGATGTTAACTTGCTGGAAGCATTATTTTACACAGTGTTTCAGGAAACACAATTTTCCCTCTTCCTTACCATGTCATTGGACAAAACTCTATAAACATTTGAGCCTACAGTCCTTCTTGTCAAAAAAGTTGGATGAGGTGATATTTAATGTTTCTTGTCAGTTTCCATAGAGGTCCCCATGATGTCTATAGATTTTTTTGCTGACTTCAGAGTATTGACTTTTCAGTAAGTAAAAAACATTAAAATGTTCTTTGGTCAATCTTACTGATGTTGCATGTCTGAATCACTCAAAGAAGATGATTGTTTAAAATTAATTCTCTAAAGAGGTCTTGAAACAAGGACTCTGTGCATATCCATAGTACTGATTTCAGTACTATCTATCCATTGGTTAGGCCTCTAAAGCATTTGGTGTTAGACAATATTGGGAGAAAGAACATTTCCAGATCACTGAATTGGAAAACACTGCCATATTCTATGCTGGTTAAACCACAAATGAAGAACTGTTAATATTTAGTTTAGAAATTTTGACTCATGAGAACAAAAATGGAATTGGGGATGTTTAGCCTAGGAAAAGCTTGATTGAGAAGGGAAAAGGCAGGGATAATTGCTGGGTTAAATATTAAAGATCCATTTTAGCAGGTGAAAGTTATACTTTGGCGTAATTCTGTCATAACTACAATTATTGTCCTAGAATAAAAATAGTCACCCAAATCTAAATGATTGTCAGTTACAAAAGTCATATACAGTATTTCTACACTGGACAAGAGGTTGGAGTAGAGAGTCATGGATATTTTTTGTCTCTCTTAAACATTGTGATTACTAATTATGCTGCAATTAAAAATGATGATTCAAATCTATATTTATTGACATGGAAAGATGCCCATAACATATTGCCGAGTGAAAAATAAAACAGATTTTAGAACAGTATGTTCAGTATTATTCCTTTTATATAAAATCTTATGCATATTTCTATATTTATCCATAGAGAAATATTTAATGGGATGTTCACCCAACTATTAACTGGTTATCACTGGATGGTGGATTGTAGATGATGTTTATTTCCTTCTCATTATATTTAATGCTTTGAATATTTATAATAAGTATATACTAATTGTTTTCCAAAATAATTAAGTCTTTTTAAAATAAAAGAAAGGTGTATTAGACTTATGGACAACATTTCTAGACAATAACAAGCTGTCAGGGACTGTAATTGATGTAGAATCAGAGAAACATGATTGTCCATTCACTTACCAGCTGTGTCACTTTGGGAAATAATGCTTCCTCTCTAAGCTTTAGTTTTCTTTTCTGTAAAATGAGAATTAAACACAATAACACAACTTTCTGGTGAGCATTGCTTAGAGAAGATACAAACTGGTCTCAGTGAGTGCCAAGTGCATTAAGTACTTAACAAATATGAAGTACCTGGCAATTTATAAATGTTCCATTGCTTCATAAATGCTAACTATTATTTTTGTGGAATTAGCATGAAAAATTATTTTCTGATTCATTCAAAGTACTTGTTGAATATATGAGTGGGTTTAGGGGTTGCAGGGCTAAAGATAGGTGGTTTTGACACTATGGGAAATTTATCTTCCAGAGCATGTAAGTCCTTGGCTCATCAGCCCAGGATGTGTTTGCCCAATGTGGACTTATTTTTCTCAAAACTCCGAGCTGGATATCCCATTCTCTATTTTCTGCAAGTGACTTTTCAATAGAGAGTGATGTGCAGAATCAGAGGCATAATTATGTGCCTTCCATGTCCATCACACTGAGGTCCCTGTCACTTGTAGGTCTGCATGTGTGTGTATGACAGATGAAACATTTACCATGAAGAAATGATATTATGAAGGCAGAAATTTCAGCTGGTGGAAGATGGGGCTGACCAAGTCTTTGCATCAAACCTTGAGAATGGTTTCTCAGCTCTCTGCTTTCCTGAACATGGTGACTTGTCTTGCACTCTTCCTTCTCAATCCCATCATCATTTACATGCATAATAAGAATTTGGTGGGATTTGTCAATAGCTGGCAAGGGGAATCATTTGCTTCTACTTTCCTAATAGAGCTGGGGCACAGTAGATTTATTACATCATAAATTAGAGAAGACAAAGCTAATATGTTTGATGTATTTGTCAAAAACAAAACAAAACAAAACCAAATAGCAGCTCTTTGCAGTGAAGTTCCCTTTAGAAAATCTGTCACCTTTGTTAGCAGGTTTTGAAATATCAGAAATAGTTACTGTCTGGTGCAAAGCTAGGATAGACAAGCAAAGTGCAGGATCCATTGGAGGGCTGCCTCAGTACAGTGAATTCTCAAGACAGATTGTACCAGGCTTCTCGTGGTGGCAGGCAGCCCCTACGTGGCACAAGCCATGAAGGTGATTGGCTGTTAACTGAGAAGATTGGAGGGCTGAGTCCACCCAGAGCAGCCTCAGAAGAAATGCTACTTACTCAGAAGAAATATCTGCTTCTGAAAAATCAGCCATTGAAAACCCTATGGGGTAGCCATGAGTTGGAATCAACTCTGAGGCAACTGGTTAGGTTTGCTTTACTATATCCCAAAATACTTCAAGCCAGTCCTATTTAATACTGCCTTGAATTTTTTCTGATATTATTTTACATAAGTGGGATTATATGACGGCCTTCTGTATAGTCTCTTTCCCTTCGTCTACGTTTCATTTGTCCCACATTCCCTCTCACATGATAGCATGCATAACGACATGATTGCCATTCTTTCATACTTTATTCATGTTTAGGTACAATGTATTAATATAATACACATATTAATATAAATGTATGTATGTATAAAAAACCAGATGGGGATTGTTTTCTTTTTTACTCATTTTTCTCTCCAAAATGAGATTTTATTTCACACATTACTTTTTATTCTGATACATATTTCTGACTTCTTAGTTTTCTAATCAATAATACCTTATGGGAATCTCTCTGTCAGGTAGTATAGTTCTAATTCATTATTTTTAACAACTATAAAATATTACCTTGGTATAAATATACTATAATTTATTTCATGATTTCACCTATTTGTCACTTGGTTGCTACTTTCTACACCTATAAAAAATGCCACAATAAATATCTTCATCCGTAGATCATTATATCCCAAGTTATTTCTGTGGGATAGTGGTGCAAGAAAGAAATGATGAGTCATAGGTTAAGTATACTGTTAATTTTAATAGCTGCCACTAAGTTGGGCAATCTACTTCCGTAGTGATACTGCTTCAGAAACCCCAAGGAGGGGTCGCTATGAGTCCAGTCTGACTCGATGGCACATAACAACACCAAAAACATAATTGTTTTCATAAGAAGCTTATAATAATGTTTACACTCATCGGTACTGGACCTAAAAATGCACATCCAATGGGAGGCAATCTACTTCTGTAAAAATCTGCAGCTTTAGAAACCCAATGGGGTCACTGTGACTAGGAATCAACTCTATGACAGTGGATTTTGGTTTGATTTGGTAATGAGCATCAAGCAATACCACTTTGTAACATCAATTTGTATTTTCTTGATTACCAGTGAGTTTTACATCTTTTTCGATGCTTATTAAAAATTTATAGTTGGTCCCATGGAAAATAGCTATATATACCTTTTTTCTCTTGAAACTTTTTTTTTTACAATCTGAAAAATATCTTTCTGTTTAATAAATATTAGACATCTGTCATCTGTGCATTTTGTTTTTTGTTCCCATCATTTGAATTTAACATCAATTAATTACATTTAGTTACTGAATTCATTACAATTAAAATTTTCACTGACCTAAGGAAACACATAGTATCTTCTAGATGCTCTAATAAGATGCGCATTTTTTAAAAAACATTTAACTTCTAATTCTATAAAATTAATTGTTTGGGGTATGAAATGAGGATTCAACTCTTTGTTCTTCCAAATGCATGGCCAATTGTGCCAGCACCATTTATTAAACAAACTTGTTGTTGTTGTTACGTGCCCTATGAGTCGGACCCGACTCATAGTGACCCCTCCTTGGGTTTCTGAGGCAGTATCACTATGGAAGTAGATTGCCCCATCTCCCTTCCGAGGAGTGGCTGGTGGGTTTGAACCGCCAGCCTTCTGGTTAGCAGTCAAATGCCTTAGGCACTACGCTACCAGAGCTCCCTTAAACAAACTATCATTTTAGAAATGATTTAAAATACCACATGTATTCTATGTTAAATTCTAATATAACTTTTACATTCTACTACACTGAAATAGTTATTCATGACTCGGACACCAGCATATTGATTTACTAACCTTACCTTAACCATATTTTCTTCTAGATGATAAAGCTCATCACCCTGACCTATCCTTTGTTTATCCGTTTCTTGGTTCTTCCAGGTGGTTTTATTCTTTTAAAATGTACATTAAATTTATATTGTGAAACACATATATATATACACACACACACCTACACACACACACAAAATAATACACACATGCAATATAACAAAGTAAACTTGCACCTTAATTTTTAAGAAATAGAATTATACATTTGGTTTTGAAGTCCTCTATGTGCCCTTTCCCACAAAAAATCCTTATCCTACTTCAAGCAAGTAGAAGTAAACACTATGCTAAATTTCTTATTAAATGCCTACGTAAGGCATTTGACTGCTAACCAGAAGGTTGATGGTTCAAATCCACCAACGACTCAATGGAAAGATGACTAGGCAATCTACTTTTGTAAAGATTTATCACCTCAGAAATCCAAAGGAAGTCACTGTGAGTTGGAATCAACTCGATAGCAGTGAGTTTTTTTGTTTTGTTTTGTTTTTTGTTTTTGTTTGCTCTTTTTTTTGTAGTTTTAGTATTGATTTTATTAGATAATGCCCAACTGTTTTCCAAAACAAGGTCTGTACCCATCAATGGTGAATGAAAAGCATGTTTCCTGAGCATCCTGACCAACAGTTGGTCTCTTAGATGTTGTTCATCTTGTGAGTGTGAAAGGGTAGTTCCCTGTACCTGCTTTTCCCTTACTTCTAATCAGACAAGTATCTTTTTCAAATGTCCTGGCCCCACCACCCTCCCTTTGTAGTGAGAATAAGTTCTAGTCATTTGGTCACATATTTTTTTCCTTTTAAATCATAGATTGCCTTTATCTTATGTATTTGTGAGAAATACTCATACATTCCGTGCACTAAACTGTTGTCATATATGTGGTTGAAAATATCTTTTCCCAGTCTGTGAACTCTCTTATCAAACTTTTTATGGGGTCTTTCAATGAACAGATTAAAGAACTAAATTTGTTTTTATTTATGCTTTCAGATTTTGTTTAAGAAACTCTTCCCTACTCTGAAAACATAAAGACATTATCCTGTATTTTTTTTTTTTTTTTCTTTTTTTCCCTAAACATCTTGTGACTCAGCTTTTATACTTGGCCTTTAGATGACCCGGAAATGATTTTTGGTTTTGATGTACAGTGAGCCTTCCTTTGCATTGCTTCCTGTGTAGAGGACTGCTTGTCACAGCAGCACCATTTCTTAAATAGACCGTGATTTCTGGTGAATCTGCATCGCCAGTTCTCTTATGTAGCAGGTTTCCATGAATGTCCACATCTGTTTCTGGCCCTTCTACTCCTTCTCATGGAACTTTTCAAAGTTATTCTTTATCCAATTAAAGATGTTTCTTTCGATTCCTAGATTACTAAGATTTTTCATTATGAATGATTACTGACTTTTATTTGATGTTTTTGCTGCATTCATTAGGATATATTTTTCCATTTATTCACTTAATTTGATAGAGTAAGTTCATGAATTGAGACACTCTAATGTTGATCATTCCTAGAAGACTTCACCTGGGTGATGATGTGTCTTTTTTATTCCTAATTGAATTTGGTTTGCTAATACTTTGTGCTCAAGGTTTCATGGGCATGAGTGATAGCAATCTGCTATGTTCCTATCTTATACTCTGAAAGCAGTTTTGGTTGCACATTATACAATCCTTGAAAAAGAGCTGGAAAGTAATTTACTCACTTATTTTATTCCTTGAAAGGCCTTTTGTAAAATTAGAATTATTCATTTATTGGATATTTTGTAAAATTTATTTGTAAAATCAAATTTAGTGACTGTTTTATTTGTAGAAAAATATTAAAATAGTTTCAGTATTTTTAATGTTTATAAACATCATTCAGTTTTTCTACCTCTAGTTAACCTGTTGTGTTTTGTTATGTGCTGTGGAGTTGGACCTGATTCATAGCGACTCCCCCTTGGGTTTCTGAGGCAGTATCACTATAGAAATAGATTGCCCAACCTTCCTTCTGAGGAGTGGCTGGTGGGTTTGAACCTCCAGCCTTCTGGTTAGCAGTCAAATGCCTTAGGCAGTACACTACCGGAGCTCCTCTAATTAACCTGTTGTTGTTGTTGTTTGCCGTCGAGTCGGCCCCGACTCATAGCGACCCCTCCTTGGGTTTCCGAGGCAGATATCACTACGGAAGTAGGATTGCCTAACCTTCCTTCCGAGGAGTGGCTGGTGGGTTTGAACCGTCAGCCTTCTGGTGAGCAGTCAAGTGCCTTAGGCACTATGCTACCAGAGCTCCTCTAATTAACCTAGGTTTACTAAATAATATGTTTTGAGGACTTTGTCCATTTAGCTGCTTTTCAATTTATTGTAATATTTCTTTATTAAATATGAACAATCCACTGTTATCTAGTTGATTCCAACTCATAGAGACCCAATGTGACAGAGGAGAACTTCCCCATAGAGTTACCACAGCTGTAATCTTTAAAGAAGCAGACTTCCACATCTTTCTTCCACAGAATGACTGGTGACTTCAAACCTTCCACTTTTTGGTTCATCTCCAAGTACTTAACCACTGTACCATCAGAGATCCTTTTATTATATATATTGCCCCTTACTTCCTGTTAATGATTTTTGTAACTATAGTTATGTACTTTTTAATTCTTAACATTGTTATTTATGTGTACTCTCCTTTTCATATGAAAATACACTTTTCTCACAATCTTCCCCGTGGGATGTCAATTTTACCTCTTTTAAAAGAATCAATGCAACTTTTGGCTTTATTTATTTACATACATACCTACACACACACACATATAAAACCTTTATTATTAAATGGTTCTTTCTCTTTTTTTCTGCTGTTCTTTTTCTCATTTTAAAAGTAAGTTTATTAATTTAACCCCTTCTCTTGTAAATATAAGGATTTTGGAAGTATAAACTTTCTTTTAGGTATTTAGCTGCAACATAAGGGTTTCCATAGAAAGTATTTTCATAATTATTCAAATCTAAATATCTTCTAATGTCCATTTGTATTTCTTTCTAAACTCATGGGTAATTTAGAAAATTCTTTTTTTTTTAACTTTTTATTGTGATTTTTGTTCAAGTCTACAGAGCAAATTGGTTTTCCATTCAACAGGTCATTCACATTTTGTTTCATGACATTGATTGCAATGTAATAGCATTCCTCCCACCTTCTCCCTGTGGTTACCATTTTCCCCCATCCTTCTTTCCTAGGCTTTCATTGATTGTTCTTACCTCTCTGATATTATTGTTCACCTCATAGGTCTTTCTATTGTTGGGCTGAAAGTTGAGCTAAAGGAGTGAATTCAGTGCCAGGCACGAAGTGTGCCTAAGGGCCATAGTTTCCGGAATTCCACTAGTCTCTATCAGACCAGTAACCCTGGTCTTTATTATTATTATTATTATTATTATTTTGAGATTTGTTCCACATTTTCCTCCCACTGTATTCAAGATCTCCTATTGTGATCCCTTTCAGAGTGGTTGGCAGTAGTAGTCAGGCACCATTCAGTTCTTTTGGTCTCAGGGTCATAGAGGCTGAGGACCCCATGGTCCGCTAGTGCTTTGAACTAACTGTTTCCTTGTTTCTTTGATTTTCTGGCCTCATCTTTGCTCTAGATGAGGACCAACAGTTGCATTTTAGATGGTCACTCACAAGCTTTTAAGACCTCAATGGCTACAAACCAAAGTAGGATGTAGAACAATGTTTTTTGTGTACTTACTCACTGACGTTGAGTCGGGTCTGACTCATAGTGACCCCTACTTGGGTTTCTGAGGTGATATCACTACAGAAGTAGATTGCCCAACTTTCCTTCTGAGGAGTGGCTGCTGGGTGCTAATTGACTTTGATGCTCCCAGTAACAATGGTCTCAAGACCTCAGGTCCAGTAACACTCCCTCAACATGTTTGGCTGTGGCTAAAAAGTTATCATAACTTTGCCCTTTGTTAGTTGTACTATATATATGGACATTTTTACAGCACACACACATTCTTGTGTAGAAATACCATCTGCCAAACCTATATATGGCCATGAGTGTAGTCCTATTCACCTCCCCATATCAGATCATCTAGTCTGTTCACCTTTGCATCCACTCATAAATTAATGCTTATTCTTTCAGACTGTGCAGTATTATATCTGTAGTGGCATTTATTTTTGTTGTCTGTAACTCTTGTGCACCTTTGCATGTCCTCCTTTTCCTTAGCGATATTGGTAGTAGTCATGTTTTTTGTATATTGCCTTTCCCTTCACCCAAATCAGTACGTGTCTCTTACCTAGCTAACAGTTTTCCCTCTCCTTCCCTCCCATGCCTGGTAAGCAACAAAGAAAGGTTCCTTCTCTATATAAATTTTCCTTGACTTTTTAAAATAGTGGACTCATGATAGTTGTCCTTTTGGGATTAACTATTTCACTCAGCATCATGTCCTCCAAGTTCATCCACATTATGAGATCTTTCGCGGATTCTTCATTATTCACTATTCTTTAATGTTGCATAGTATTCCATTGTGTATCATGATTTATTTATCCATTCGTTTATTAATGGTCACTTAGATGGCTTCCATCTCTTTGCTATTGTGAATAGTACTGTAATGAACATAGGTGTCCCAGCTCTCATTTCTTTAGGATATATACCTAGTAGTGGAATTGCTAGATCAAATGGTCTTTCAATTTCTAGCATTTTAAGAAAGTTTCATACTATTTCCCACAGTGGTTGCACCATTTCACAGTCCCACCAGCAGTGCATGAAAGTTCCAATCTCTCCACACTCTTGCCAGAATTTTGTTGTTTTATACTGAACTTTGCTATTATTGCTGGGGTGAGATGATATCTCATTGTTGTTTCGATTTGCATCTCTCCAATGACTAATGATACGAGCTCTGGTGGCATAGTGCCTAAGACATTTGACTGCTAACCAGAAGGTTGACAGTTCAAACTCACCAGCCACTCCTTGGAAGGAAGACAAGATAATCTACTTCCATAAAGATTGACCACTTCAGAAATCCAATAGGGGTTGCTATGAGTTGGAATTGACTCGATGGCTGGATTGATAATGATTGCAAGCATCCCTTCATGTGTTTATTGGTTGCCTGAATACTTCTTTGGTGAAGTATGTGTTCACATTATTTGCCCATTTTTCAGTTAGATTGTCTTTCTGAAGTACAAGTGTGGAATTTTTCTATAAAGTTTAGAGATAAGTCCCTTGTTAGGTATGTCATTGTCAAATATTTTTCCCAATTTATAACTTTTCTTTTTACTCTTTTGAAGAAGTCTTTTGAGGTAATAAGAATTTAATTTTTAAAAAGTCCCAGTCATCTAGATCATCTTCTGCTGTTTGTGCATTGTTGATTATTTGATAGTCTATTTACTCCATGAATTAGGGACCCTAAATTTGCCCCTATTTTTTTCTTTGATGATCTTTATAGTTTATAAAAAATATTTATAGTTTAATAAATCTTTAACATTTAGGTCTTTCAATCAATTTTCAGTTAGTTTTTGTATATGGTATGTGGTATGGATCTTGTTTCATTTTTCCACAAATGGATATCCAGTTTTGCCAGCACCATTTGTTAAAGATTTCCTTTTCCCCTTTAATGGATTCTGGCCCTCTGTAGAAGCTCAGCTCTCCATGGGTGGATGGGTCTATTTCTGGGTCCTCAATTTTGTTCCATTGGTCTATTTGTCTGTCATTGTACCAATACAAGGCTGTTTTGGTGTATAATGGTTGTATAATAGATTTTGAGATTGCAGAGTGTAAGACTTCCTACTTTACTTTTCTTCTTCAGTGTACTTTGCTCATCTGAGGTTCTTTTCCTTTCCATATCACGTTGTTGTTGTTGTGTGTCATGGAGTCGGACCCGATTCATAGTGACCCCTCCTTGGGTTTCCGAGGCAGTATCACTACGGAAGTAGATTGCCTCATCTTCCTTCCGAGGAGTGACTGGTGGATTTGAACCGTCAGCCTTCTGGTTAGCAGTCAAATGTCTTAGGCACTATGCTACCAGAGCTCCTTATATCACATTAGTGATTGTTTTTTCCATGTCCTTAAAGAATGGTGATGGAATCTAGATTAGGATTGTATTGCATCTATAGATTGCTTTGGATAGTATTGACGTTTTCACAATGTTCAGTCTTCCTATCCATCAGCATTGTCTGTTCATTCATTAATGTAGGCCTCTTAAATTTTCTTGTAGTAGTGTTTTGTAGTTTCCTTTGATTAGATCTTTTGTGTCCCTGGTAAGATTTATTCTCAAGTATTTTATCTTTTTGGTAGCTAGTGTAAATGGTAATTATTTCCTTATTCCCTTCTCAGAGTGTCTTTTTTGATATAGAGGAATCCAATTGGTTTTTGGATGTTGATGTTGTACCCTACCACTTTGCTGAATCTTTCTTTTAGTTCCAGTAGTTTTCTTGCTGAACCTCTGAGGTTTTCTATGTATAGTGTCTTATCATCTGCAAATAGAAATACTTTTACTCCTTCTTTACTAATTTGGATATTTTTTATTTCTTTCTTTCCTTATTATCTTGTCTGGACATCCAATAAAATGTTGAATAGAATTGGTGACAGATGGCATCCTTGTCTGTTTCCCATACACCAGGGGAATGCTTTCAGTCTCTCCCATTAAGAACAATGTTGGCTTTGGTTTTGTATTATGCTCTTAATTTTGTTGAGAAACTTCCCTTTTATTCCTATTTTGCTGAGAATTTTTATCAGGAATAGGTGTTGGATTTTATCAAATGCCTTTCCTGCATTGGTTGATATGATCATGTGGTGCTTTACCTTTGTCTCACTGATGTGGTGGATTACGTCAATCTTCTTCTAGCTTTGAACTACCCTTGTGTACCTGGTATGAATCCCACTGGATCGTGACACACTATTTTTTTTTGATGCAGTGTTGGATTCTATTGGCTAAAATTTTGTTGAAGATTTTTACATCTATATTCATGAGGGATATTGCTCTATAATTTTCTTTTTTATTGATGTTTTTTCCTGGCATTAGTATCAGGGTCATGCTTACTCCATAAAGTAAATTGGGGAGTATTCCATTGTTTTTTATGTTTTAAAATATTTTTAGTAGGATTAATGTCAGCTGTTCTTTGAATGTTTGGTAGAATTCTCCAGTGAAGTTATCTGGGCCAGGACTTTTTTTGTTGGGATTTTTTTTTTTTTTTTTAATGCCCTGTTCAATTTTTCCTTTTCTTATGGGCATCTTTAAATTTTATTCTTCAGTCTGTGTTAGTTTAGGTAGATTGAGTGCTTCTACAAATTTGTCTATTTCTTCTAAGTTTTCAAATTTATTGTTGTACAGTTCTGTTATTATTCTTTTTATTTCAGTTGGTTCTGTTGTGACATCACCTATTTCATTTCTTATTCATGTTATTTGCATTGTCTCTTTTTTTTTTTTTGTTAAATCTGCCAGTGGCTTGCCAAGTATGTTAATCTTTTTGAAGAACCAACTTCTAGTCTTATTGATTCTTTCTGTTGTTTTCTGTTCTGTTTATTTCTGCTCTAAATTTTGTTTTTTCTTTTCTTCTGAAGACTGTAGGCTTTTTTGTTATTCTTTTTCTAATTGTTAGGTTGTTGGGTTAAAGTATTGATTTTGGTTCTTTCTTCTTTTTTGATATGTATATTTATTGCTATAAATTAACCTCTGAGTTCTGTTTTTCTGTGTCCCAAAGCTTTTTGTGTGTTGTATTTTCATTCTCATTTGCTTCTAGGAATTTGTTGCACTTCCTAGTTCATTGAGTAATACTATCGGCCTTTGGGACAGTATAGAAAGCAACTTGTATTGACAGAGATTTCTGTGGCCATCAAGTCTGCCATATTGGCAAATATGGATTTCCTAAGCCTTTTACCTACTACTCTTCTGCCAGTTTTCTGTATGGTGGTGGCTTGTGTGTTGCTGTGAGGCTGGAGGATATGTCACCAGCATTTAAAATACCAACAAGGTAACCCATGGTGGACAGGTTTCAGCAGAGCTTCCAGACTAACACAGTCTGGGAAGAAGGAAAGGGACATCCACTTGTGAAAGAACTGGCCAGTGAAAACCTTATAAATAGTGGTGAAACACTATCTGATATATTACTGGAAAACTTTATGAATAGCCTTGAAACATCGTCTGATACAGTGTTGGAAGATGAGCTCCTCATGTAAGAAAACACTTGAAATACGACTGGGAAAGACCTGCCTTCTCAAAGTAGAGTCAACTTTAATGCTGTGAACAAAGTAAAGCTTTCAGGACCTCCATTTGCTGATGTGACATGACTCAAAATGGGAAGAAACAACTACAGAGATGCATTGTGGAAGGTATGAGGTATGAATCTAGGAAAATTGGAAGGTGTTTAAAAGGAAATGAAATGCATAATGATCAATATCCTAGGCATTAGTGAGCTGAAATGTACTGAAATTGGCCATTTTGAATCAGACAACTATGATCTACTCAGGAATGGCAAATTAAAGAGGAATGGTGTGGCATCCATCATCATGAAGAATATTTCAAGCTCTATCCTGAAGTATAATGCTGTTACTGATAGGATAATATCCATACACCTACAAGGAAGGCCAGTTAATGCTACTATTAATGAAATTTATGCACAAACTATTATGTCAAAAATGAAGTAATTGAAGATTTTTACCAACTTCTGCAGTTAGAAAATGACCAAACATACAATCAAGATGTATTGGCGATTATTGGTGATTGAAATATGAAAGTTGGAAACAAAGAAGAAACACCAGTAGTTGGAAAATATGATCATGTTGATAGAAATGACACCAGAAATCACATGATAGAATTTTACAAGACCAATGACTTGTTCATTGCAAATACCCTTTTTTTTAACAAAACAACATAAACAGTGGCTATACATGTGAACCTTATCAGATGGAATACACAGAAATCAGATCAATTACATCTGTGGAAAGAGGTGATGGAGAAGCTCAATATTTTCAGCCAAAAAAAAAAAAAAAAGGCCAGGAGCTGACTAAGGAACAGACCATCAATTACTCATAGGCACACTCAAGGTGAAACTGAAGAAAATTAAAGCATTCCACAAGAGCCAAAATACAACCTTGACTATATCCCACCTGAATTTTAAACCATCTGAAGAGTAGATTTGATGCGTTGAACACCAATGATCAAAAACCAGGTGAATTGTGGGATGACATCAAGAACATCATACATGAAGAAAGCAAAAGGTCATTAAAAAGACAAGAAAGATAGAAAATACCAAAATGGATTTCAGAAGAGACTCTGAAAGCTGCTCTTCAATGGAGAGTAGCTAAAGCAAATGGAAGAAATGACAAGATAAAGAACTGAACAGAAGATTTCAAAAAGCAGTTCAAGAAGACATAGTAAAGTATGATAATGAAATGTGCAAAGACCTGGAGTTAGAAAACCAAAAGGAAAGAAATGCTTGGCATTTCTCAAGCTAAAAGAACTGAAGAAAAAAACTCAAGCTTTGAGTTGCATTATTGAAGGATTCTATGGGCATAATATTGAATGATGCAGGAAGCATCAAAAGAAGATGTAAGGAATACACAGAGTCACTGTACCAAAAAGAATTGATCAATGTTCATCTATTTCAGGAGGTGGCATATGGTCAAGAACCAAAGATACTGGAGGAAGACGTCTAAGCTGCTCTGAAGGAACTGGTGAAAAACAAGGCTCCAGGAATTTATGGAATACCTATTAAGATGTTTCAACAAAGGATGTGGCACGGGAGGGACTTACTCATCCATGCCAAATAATATGGAAGACAGATAACTGGCCAATTGACTGGAGGACAGCCATATTTGTACCCATTCCAAAGAAAGGTGATCTGACAGAATGTGGTAATTATCAAACAATATCATTAATATCACACACAGATAAAGTTTTGCTGAAGATAATTCCAAAACAGTTGCAGCAGTATATGGACAGGGAGCTTCCAGAAATGCAAGCTGTATTGAGAAGAGGACGTGGAATGAGGGATACCATTGCTGATGTCAGATGGATCATGACTGAGAGCAAAGAATACCAGAAAGATGTTTACTTGTGTTTTACGGACTATGCAAAAGCATTCAACTGTGTGGATCATAACAAATTATGGATAACATTGAGAACAATGGGAATTCCAGATCTCTTCATTGTGCTCATGAGGAATCTGTACATAGACCAAGAGGCTGTACTTCAAACAGAAAAAGGGGATACTGCATGGTTTAAAATCAGGAAGCATGTGCATCAGGGTTGTATCCTTTCACCATACTTATACAATCCATATACTGAGCAAATAATCCAAGCTGAGATATATGAAGAAAAATGAAGCATCAGGATTGAGGGAAAACTCATTAACTTGTGATATGCAGATGACACCACCTTGCTTGCTGAAAGTGAAGATGACTTGAAGCATTATTAAAGACTACAGTTTGCAGTATGGATTGTACTTCAACATAAATAAAATGAAAATCCTCACAACTGGACCAATAAGCAGCATCACAATAAATGGAGAAAAAAATTGAAATTGTCAAAGATTTCATTTTACTTGGATTCACAATCAACACTCGTGGAATCAGCAGTCAAGAAATCAGATGTCATACTGCACTGAGAAAATCTGCTGCAAAAGACCTCTTTAAAGAATTGAAGAGCAAAGACATCACTTTGAAGACTAAGATGAGACTAACTCAAGCCATGGTATTTTCAATTGCCACATATGCATGCAAAAGTTGGACAATGAATAAGGAAGACTGAAAAAGAATTGATGTTTTTGCATTGTGGTGTTGGTGAAGAATACTGAAAATACTGTGGACTGCCAGGAGAAAGAACAAATACATCTTAGAAGAAGTACAGCTAGAATGCTCCTTGGAAATGAAAATGGCCAGACTAAGTCTCACTTACTTTGGTCTTGTTGTCAGAAGGGACCATTCCCTGGAGAAGGATATCATGCTTGGTAGGGTGGAGGGCCAATGAAAAAGGGAAGACTCTCTACAAAATGAATTGACACAGTTGCTGCAATGATGGGCTCAAGTATAGCAAGGATTGTGAGAATGGTGCAGGATCAGGTATTGTTTCATTCTGTTGTACGTAGGATCTCTGTGAGGCTGAACTGACTTGACTGCACCTAACAACAAGCTTTTTACACTTCCAAGTGAACTATAAAATCATTGTCTCCATCTAAAATAGAGTTAAACAAAAAAGAAATTAATTCTTGGGATTTTAACCGATGTTCAATAAAGATATTATTGAAGGACCCCTGGTGGCACAGTGGTTAAGTACTCGGTTGCTATCCTCAGGATTGGCAGTTCTAACCCACCAGCTGCTCCATGGAAGAAAGTTGTGACAGTCTGCTTCTGTAAAGATTACAGCCTTGGAAACCCTATACGGTAGTTCTAATCTGTCCTATAAGTTCACTGATTCAGAATTGACTCGACAACACACAACAACAACAACAGCAACAAATATTAATTTTGAAGTGAGGTGATAGATGCCTAATATTAAGTTTTCCCAGTTTTCTGGTTCCATGTCCAGAATTAAGAGGAGTTGACAACTGTTTGAATATCAAGCGACTGGTATATGTTGATTAATAAGCACCTTAATGAATTTGTCTACATTAAATCCCTGGTCTGTGAAGTTCTTTCTTTGCTGGGAAATATAGGAGCCTTCACAATCAAGCACAGGTAAATGAAATTAGACTTTCACTCATAGGGCAGGTAATTAAGCATGATAATCCTTAGCCTTTTCCTCAGACATAGAACTGATAGGTTCCATCATTGTCTGGTGGTGTGAATACCTGGACAATCTTAAACACATTTGCTCCTAGAGTGTACAATTTCAGTAGGAAGATACATCCTGGAACTTTCTTGCTTGAGACTATTTGACTTAGCTGTACTCCCCAGATCATGTCTCTTTGTGGCAGCATAAGATAAAACAGATTTTGCTTTAGCCAGTCTTGAGTTTAACTCCAGATCTCCCATTTCAAGCAAAATGACCGTGGACAATTCTCCATCTATCTCTTTTTTCCTCTTTTTAGGGTGAAGGACTTAAATATCAGTCCTTCCCAACCTAGAACTTCTAGGAGTCTGCAAGTTTTAACGTCTGTGGTTATTGCCTAGATTGGTATATCATTTTTATCTAGAGTCAAGAGTTTAGAACAGCTGTGAGTCAGATAGGAGAAACCATGCAATTCATAGGTAGATGTGATGATTTTCCTGGTTTTTCTCCTTGGTGTATGAGCAACATGGAATAGTGAGATAAGATGGTCCAGTCATATATGTGCTGAGGACCTTCATGCCTCAGATTGTTTGAGAGATTCACATTGTAAAAAATATATCTCTCATAAGCCTAGAGAGGAAATCAAACATAATGGGTCTACCATATTCTAGCATATAGAGTCTCTAGTGACATTCTTGCCAAAACATTTTGAGATACGCATTCTCATGCCTGCTTTGTAGATGAGAAAAGCCAGGGCTCAGAGGCAGCCTAAACTTCCTTGAGTGGCTAGTACATAGCTCTATCAAAAACTTCATTGAGTGGCTAGTACATAGCTCTATCAGTGGTTTAATTAATCTCTATAGTTATTTTGTGTCTATCACCTCTCAGTGTATGTGGACTTGAGTTCCCGTCATGCATCTATCCTTGCAGGGTATTGTATGTGGGGAGGATCAGGCATACCCTCAGTCCAAAAAATCAAAAATGGATTGGAATATATTTTATTCTACTTCACTGAACTTTTATGGTGATTAAATAGGATCTCTGTTAGCATAGTACCTAAGGCACTTGACTGCTAACCATAAGTCTGGTGGTTCAAACCCACCAACCACTGCTCAGAAGGAAGGTTGGGAAATCTACTTCTGTAGTGATACCACCTAGGAAACACAAGGAGGGGTCGCTATGAGCCAGGTACAACTTAACAGCACATAACAACAACAACAAATAGATAATGGATGAGCAATATCTTTGAAAGTCTTAAATGCATAATAATAAAGCATTTTTATTGGGAGATAAGGTTTTGGATCACAGGCCTAACATGGTGTAAAGATTAAGAACAGTAACCCGGGAGTGCAGTGGTTGAGCACTTGGCAATGAACCTAAAGGTCAGTGGTTTGGACTTACCAGGCATTCTGCAGAAAGAAGATAAAATCTTTATTGTCTCAGTAAAGATTGCAGCCTAGGAAACTCTATGCAGCAGTTCTATGCTGTCCTATAGGGTCACTGTGGGTTAGAATTGACTTGATGGCCATGGGTTTAGTTTGTTTTTTGGCTCCAGAGCTAGAGTCCCTCAGTTAGAATCCTGGCCTGTTCATTTATTCCATCTACCCTGAAAATGAGAATAAAAAGGAGTGCATCATAATTGGTGGTGAGACTTAAGAGTGAATGCCTGGGAGTTCCGATAAGATGGCAGACTAGGCAGAAAGACTACACAGACCCTCTTCAACAAAGAAAAGGGAAACCAATTAACACAGACACTGAAGATAATCCTGGACCCCTGAGCCTTGAAGAGAAGGATATAGAAGTGGACTAAACCCCAACTAGCAGAAGAATTTGCATGAAAATACCAAAAAAAGGAGACAGACAGAGCTGTGGTCTGAAAACGATCCTGAGCGATCCTGACAGCACAGACAGCTTAGAGATCCCTGAGTGGTGGTAGGACCTAAGAATTAACCTAAAAATCAGTGCTGCTAGCCAGAGACTGACTGCACGGGGACTGCTATGGTGGCTGGGGTATAAACGGAGAAGGTGAAGAGAAAAGTGGGCTGAGCTGTGGACTTTTGCTGGTCCGGAGGGCGCCGCCATTTTGAATGTTACAAGCGGCTTGACTATTTTGGATATTTACAGAGAAAACGCTCTCCAAGATTCCAGGGGCTTAAGAAGAGGTTTGGCTTTCCAGCAACCCCAAGGACACTCCAAACCTGCAAGACTGAAAAGGTGCGACATTCCTCTTGTTACTCTTGTACCCCACACCCGCTTGGTTAATGGAGGTGCGGCCATCCCCCACTCCCACCCACCTTCTGGGCCCACAGGAAATCCATAACAGTCTGTGTGCTCAGACGGAGCCTGGGTGCCCTGCCCTGTCCTCCACCGATTTTTTTTTTTTTTCTTTTACCTGGTGATTAGTTTGCTTGTATTTGTCTGTTTTAAAACAATGATTATTATTACTATTTTTGTCCTTTTCACTATTAATCTTATTCTTCCCCTCCCAGGTCCTAGTTTTCAGCTTTTTTTCTTTTCCCTGTTCCTGGTTGAATTTTTTTTTTTTTTTTTTTTTTTTTTTCCCTTTTTCCCCTTTTTTTCTCATGGTTAACCCCATTCCTTGTTTTTCTGTTTGCATTTTTCCAATTTGTTTTTCTTCATTATTTTCCTTCTCTACCTTTTTTCTCTTAGTGACCTATCCCCAGATATGGCAGGTTCTCTTGTTTTTTCTCCTTCTTTTTGCCTTTTTCTTTTTTTGGTTACTATTCCTGTGTGATTACATGGTGTGTTTTTTGTCCATGCACTTTTAGTTTTTTGATGGTTATTCAATTGTAACTTTTGTCTCACTGAGTGGGAGACAGCAACAGTCACCATAACACACAACTACACCCACACCTCCTGCAACTTCACTTACTGAGCAAGAGTGACTACTTCCTTCTACACCAATGGGCCAATGATAAAAAACCACCAAGAAGAGCTTGAATCACCCTTGGCTGCTCTTCACAAACAGTTAACAGAGATCTAAATACAATACCATGATACCTCGGAAACAACAGACCATCAAAGTCCACACAAAGAAGGAAGATAAAGTGGTAGAAACAAGGAAGCAGGATACAGACCCAGAACACATCCCTGAGGAAGAAGCAGCATTGGAACTCTCTGATAAGGAATTCAAAAGAATTATATTTAGGTGTCTTCAAAGGATTGAGAGACAGACCAAAGAAAACACAGAAAAAACCCTGGGGGAATTTTGGAAGAAAATACAAGAATAAAATGATAAAATAAATGAAAAATTAGAAATGATTCTAAATCTACAGATAGAAATCCAGAAGAAAAATACTAAATTGTCAGAAACAGATAACACATTGGAAGGGCAAAGGAGTAGAAATGATGCAATTGAAGGCAGAATTAATGAGATTGAAGACAAATACCTGAATACTTCTTTGGAAAGGGATCAATCAGAAAAAAAATCAAAACAAAATGAAGAAAGCCTAAGGTTCATGTGGGATACCATCAAGAGGAATAACTTACGTGTCATTGGAATTCCAGAACAGAAAGAGAAAAACAAAACTACTGAGAAAATTGTCCAAGATTTGCTGGAGGAGAACTTCCCTGATATGATGAAAGATGAGAATATAACCATTCAGGAAGTCCAACGAACCCCAAACAGAATAGACCCCAAAAGAAAATCACCAAGACACATCATTATCAAACTCATCAAAACCAAAGACAAAGACAGAATCCTGACAACAGCATGGGAAAAACAAAAAGTTACCTACAAAGGACAGCCAGTAAGAATAAGCTCTGATTTCTCAGCAGAAACCATGCAAGTGAGAAGGCAATGGGATGGTATATATAAAAGCTGAAAGAGAAAAAATTTCAACCAAGAATTATATACCTGGCAAAATTGACCCTCAAATATGATGGTGAAATTAGGAGATTTCCAGATAAGCAGAGACTAAGGTAATTTTTTAAAACCAGACCACCCTTACAAGAGATGATAAAGGGAGTCCTTTCAACAGAGAATCAAAAATAGCAAATAACAACCAACCATTAATATACAAGATGACATAACCCAGAAACCACAGCTATGGGCATATCCAAAGTAAAATGAGCTTACAAGATTGTAAACAGGGAACCAGAGACATCAATTGGCAAGTGAGGACAACTACAAACAAAAAAGAGGGAAAAGACTGCCAGTTACAGAAGTTGGATTGGATAAGAAAACAAAATCCATCAATATGCTGCCTACAAGAAACACATCTTAAAGATAAAGACAAAAATAGACTAAAAATCAAAGGTTGGAAAAAGTTATATCAAGCAAATGGCAACTGTAACAGAGGAGGAGTGGCAATATGGTGATTCCTTCAAAAACTGGAATTAGAAATACCATTTGACCCAGCCATTCCATTACTAGGTATATCCTCTAAAGAAGTGAGAGCCATGACAAGAGCAGATATATGCACACCCATGTTCATCGCAGCACTATTTACAATAGCCAAAAGATGAAAACAACCTAGGTGTCCATCAACTGAGGAATGGATAACCAAAGTAGCTACATACACACAATGGAATACTATGCAATGCTAAAGAATTATGTAGAATCTGCAAAACACCACACAATGTGGATGAACTTGGAGGACATTATGCTGAGTGAAATAAGTCAATCACAAAAGGACAAATATTGAATTAGTCTGTTATTGTAAAAGTTAAGGAAAGGTTTATCTATAGAAGGAAATTTTCTTTGTTGGTTACCAGGGGTGGGAGGGAGGGGAGGGTAGGCTGTTAGATAGATAGAGATAAGTATTGATTTGGGTGAAGTGAAGGGCAATGTACCAAATGTAAGTGACTAATATGGCAGCATTGAGGAAGAGAAAGACATAGAGAGGTACATGGGAGGTACAGGCAACAAAGATGAACCCTTTTGCGCATACAATACTGCATTGTTAGTGAAGGCTAACATGGGTATATGGGTGGATAGATGGGTAGAAAGGCTGAACTATTAGGTATGTCTGTGAAGTGGGGAGTGTATCCAAGAACACGTACAGGGTTGGCATACAATGGTCCTATAAGTTTATGTGAATGATCTGAATTCCCAGGTGTATAG
Organism: Orycteropus afer afer; assembly: GCF_000298275.1. Taxonomy (NCBI): domain Eukaryota; kingdom Metazoa; phylum Chordata; class Mammalia; order Tubulidentata; family Orycteropodidae; genus Orycteropus; species Orycteropus afer. The sequence continues at coordinate 7,122,908 of NW_006921624.1, forward strand.
TAGAGCTGACAAGGGGCAAGGTTGTAGTCACTCCAGAGGGACCGAGTAGTTGAACTTGTGGGCTTGGGACCATAGTCACAGGGGACATCAAGTTCAATTGGCATAACATACTATACAAAACATTGTTCCACCTCCTACTTTGGTGAGTAGTGTCTGGGATCTTAAAAGCTAGCAAGCTGCCATCTAGATGCAACAATGGGTCTCTCCTCATCCAGAACAAAGAAGAATAAAGAAAACCAAAATTCATGGAAACAATTAGTCCTAGCAACTGGTACACCATCCAATCTGCAGCCTATATGACTATGAGACCAGAAGAACTAGATGGT
>NW_006921624.1:7123769-7147471 GCF_000298275.1 Orycteropus afer afer
AAAAAAAAAGAGAGAGAGTGTATGCCTGTTAAGCTTTGGGAATTTGGAATGAGTCCTGGCACATAGCAAATGCTCAGTAACATTAGCTTTTACAAGTACTACTACATGTCAGGCCATAGATAGTATTTTAACCATGCTCTGGGCCTGTCAGTTCATACACTGAGGAATGGCATCTACTTTGACTTAGTTGTGAGTATTGGAGGCATCTAAAAATTTGCACAGTTCCTGGCAAAGGCAAGTGGCCCATAAGACTCCGTTTTATCATTCATTTTTTCTTCATAAATGCACATATTTATTGCCTCTTCCAACAAATAGTAAGTGGGTGCCTACCTTTCTCTGTGCAGGAATCTCAGATGATATCCCAGAAAAGTGAGGAGAAGGTGTCAGTGGTGGGCAAGTGGCATAGGAGAACTTTGCAAAGTAGGAAAGTCTATAAAGGGGAGGGTGGGCAGGACAGCAAGGAGCAAATGAGTTTTGTTCTTGGCAGAAGCACAGCCCTCAGGGAATTCCCAGAGAAGCTTCCCCTTTCCTTTTATTGGAGTTCTGTGCTGGTGCTATAAACTCTCCAAATGAGTTGAGATCATTAGGGAAGCTCCACTGATCACTGTTGAAAAAATGTAACAATTAAAACCAGAAGCCCAGGAATGGGAAGCTTGGGGAGGGGCACAGGGATGCAGAAGGGAACAGGAATGGCTCTTAATACTTAATAACAAATACTAATAATGGCACAGAGCTGGGGACTAATTAAAAGTTTCTTAAAAAGAGAGATTGAAAGAGATAGAGAAAGGAATTCATCCGTAGCATCTTGCCTGTCTGGAATCAGGAAGTAATGCGGCATAGAGAGGAGAGTGAAGACCAAGGAGTCAGCTGTCTGGTTCAAGGCCTGTCCTTGGGTGACTCAAGTGACCTTAGCAAGCATCTTCATCTCTTCCATCATCTGCAAAATGGTGCCTGGTTTTCTATTTCATGAGATTCAGTAAATAATAAATCCGATCCCTATTATATTCCATAGCATGAGCAGGCTGTCTTTCCTCCTAGAGGTTGTTAGAAATGACCTTTAAGCCCTTTGCAACTTAGCAATTTTGTTTCCGGGGGGGTGGTGTTGGTGGGGAGGAGATATAATTTCTGAACTAGTATTTCATATAGGAAGAGAAAATGATGGAATTTGGAATTTAAACACTTTTCTTGAGAGATTGTTGCTGTCAAATGCCTTTATTACCATTCTATAATAATCCATGAACTTTTCTTATTAGATATTTATTCCTTTGTTATAATCCTTTATGCCTTCATCTTTCTCCAGTGAAAGTGCAGGTGTGATAAGTCATCTTCTACTGCTAACATTATCTACTACTAATGCACTTCACATTAGCAGGTAAGTGCTTTCTTAACCAAGGAGACAGTTTTAGGGTCTAAAGAAACGGAAATAATTGACAAACTGGAAATTTATAATAGCTGTTGTAATGCATGCCTTGGTGGCAGGAGAGTTGCCAATTTACCTCAGAAATTTGACTTGTCATGAAGCATCACAAACAAACAGGAAAAACAAACAAACAAACAAAAAGACTTATTGAAAATCTAGTATGTGTCAATTACTTTACATGTGTTGGCTTAACTTGCATAAACTCAATGAGGCAAATGTATGAAAAAAAAATAGTTGCCATTGAATCGATTCTGACTCGTGGGACCCTGTGCGTGTCAGGGTAGAACAGTTCTACTTAAGGTTTTCCAAACTGCATTTTTTTTTTCAGAAGTGGGTTGCCAACGCTTTCTTCTGAGGCTCCTTCAGTGGACTTGAACCTCCAACGTCTTGCTTAGTACCTGAGCACGTTAATGGTTTTCACCACCCAGGGGCAGAATTTAAAACAGAGAATAAGCGATTCATCCAAATCTAAAGGACTAATAGGAAACAGAGGTAGGGATGGAGTACAGAGGCTGGGTTCTTAGTGCCCCACTCTGCTGACTGCTGTCCTGATTTCAGTGTTCCCAGGCACCAAGAAGTCTCCACAATCAATTATCACCCACAACTTCTGTGGTAGTTAAGGCTGTGTGTGTCAACTTGGCTGGACCATCGTTGGGAGTAGCTGGGCAGTTGGATGTAGTTATTCCCCATGACAAGATTGGAATCACCTTATGGTGAAATCTGCTGGGAGCAGGTAAGTAGCTGTCTTTGGGGTGTAGCCTGCTTCCAGCTTATGATGAGAAGTTTTGAGAAAGGTCATTAGCTTGTTGGCACGTTTTGGATCCTGCATTTAGTGGAAGTTTCATCTCAATGGCCTGCCATTTTGCCTGTCGATCTTGGGATTGTCCTGGACTTGAACCAGTGGTCTGCTGTGTTGCTTGCTTGTTGATCTTGGAATTGTTCAACAGTCTTAGCAGCCCCAGCTGCATGAGTCAGAAAAAGCCTCCAGCTCCAGTGGCCCTGGAATAGGAGGCAGAGCGGACCCAATGTTGAGGGGCCTTCACCCAATCCCTAGAGCTGTTACTTTGAACATGAACTTCTAGCCCCCTAAATTGTAAGAGAATAAATCCCTGTTTGTTAAAGCAATCCACTCATGGTGTTTCTAATAAAGCAGCATTAGAGAACCAAGACACCTTCCTTATCAGGTAAACCCATTGTCATCAAGCCGATTCCAACTCACAGTGGCCCCCGTTGTTTCCAAGGTGGAAAATCTTTCCAGAAGCAGATTGCCCCATCTTCCTCATCTTCCTTCCGTGAAGCAGCTGGTAGGTTTGAACCACCAACCTTCTGGTTAGCAATTAAATGGCTTAGGCACTGCACTGTGAGTATTAAATATAGTGTTATCTGCAAAAGTCTTAGACCCCTGACTGGCACTGACTTTTAGTAATAAATAATAATTTTCTAAGGATAGGTGTCCTACCCGGTTCTCTGGTATCAAGATCAGGGCTGTGAGCAAAGTAGTTGCCATCAAACACTGTTAAATAAATAAAAGAACCACTGTTGACAGTGAGGGAGGTGGGCCCATGGTGAGAGATATTCTAGATAATCCTCAGGGCTCTTGAAATGAAGTATAAACTTGACAGAGGCTTCCCCTAGCGACTCTTATTCTCTCCTCCAAAACCAAAGCACATTCCAAGAGGAATTTAGTCCATATGCTTCTCACTCATTTACTCTTAAATCATCCATATATTATTGGATGAAACTAGTTGAAGTCCAAAATGAATTACGAGAGAATCACAACAAGATTTCTTAGAAAGCTCTCTTCTGCCAGACAAGAAACCACATGTTGGTAAACAAACTTGTCAACCAAAATGAAGTGATGGATATTATCATCCTTAGTTCTTTCCACCACTCTAGAATCTTAATGTGTATTTCAATCATTTTCATTCTCCTTTCCTCTTCCTTTGGCATATAATCCACCCCTCCAAATGCCTCACAACTCAACAATATTTCGAGCCTAAGTAGATTTCACTCTCTAATTGTGTAGGAGAGAAAACACGTTTTCCAGTTGTTTCTGTGCATGTTTGTACAGGAAGAAAAAATATCAGGAGGAGTTTTAGTACTCCTGAGAAGATAGTTGCTTATTTAAAAGAGCTAAATAACAGATCTCATCCTCACATTTTCATTAGCAGATTATAGCAGAAACATGGTACAAAAGAGAAGCTCCTTGATTGACAGATACATACATTCACATACATGTAAATGTCCCTTCTGTTTAGGTTGACTGTGATGAGCATATAAGAGAGGGACAATTAATTTACAGAAATTCAGAAGAGGAAGGAGTTACTTTTTGGTGGGTCTTAAGTCAAAGCCAATTTGGCCTTTTTATAAGGGATGGGTAGAAGTTTCACTTGAGAAATTTGAGTGACTGTGAATGAGCAGGACCTCTGGTGGTATAGTGGATAAGGCATTTGGTTGCTAACCAAAAGGTCAGTGGTTCAAATCCAGCAGCTGCTTTGTAGAAGAAAGATGGGGCAGTCTACTTCTATAAAGATTTACAGCCTTGGCAACCCAATGAGGGTCACTGTAAGTGGTAATTGATTCGATGGAAGTGAATTTGGTTTGTTTTTTATGAATGAGCAGAAACCCTGATGGTACATTGGTTAAACACTCAGCTGGTAATTCAGAGGTTGGTGGTTTGAACTCACTAGCTGCTCCACAGGAGAAAGATGTGGCAGTCTTCTTCCACAGAGGTTACAGCCTTGAAAACCCTATGGGGAGGTTCTACTCTGTTCTGTAGGGTTGCTATGAGTTGGAATCAACTTGACTACAATGGGTTTGCTTTTTGTTTTTTGTTTGTTTGTTTCTTTTCTTTTTTTGAACATCAAGAACAAAAGCCCAGATGCAGAAAACCAAAAACAAACAACGCTGTCCAGTCGATTCCGACTCATAGAGAACCCCTTTGGGTTTCTGAAGCAGTAAATCTTTACGGAAGTAGATTGCCCAGTCTTCCTTCTGAGGAGTGGCTGGTGGGTTAGAACTGCCAACTTTCTGATTAGCAGTCAAATGCTTTAGGCAGTACACCCCCACAGCTAAGAAAATGGAAGAAAATATATAGGAAATAATCTACTGTTGTGTTGGGTCGGAACACACTTTGTGAAAACAACCTCTGACTTAGTATCACATTTTAAGTTATTTAAAAGTCATCTAGGCCGTCTAGAATATGTGGCTTGAGTTCCCTCTATAGTAGCTACAGGCAAGGGTTCCTCCAAATTGGCTTGATTGCTTCCAGTTTTGGGAAACTCACTATCTGATCCAATAGTTTATGATATGTTTAGGAACCTCTGATTTCTACATGGAATAAATATTCATTTACAGTTGATACTTACTCTAATCCATTGAGTTACAAAAAACAGGGAAAAGTGGTCTTTACTTACAATATTGAAGGTATTTAACAATAGCAACACTCTATTCATTCAATTTACTGATTAAATTCCATATTCCAGATTCTGAATTAATCAATGAGAGGATGATGTTGAATAAAATAGACACAAATCTTGCTCTCACAGTACCTATGGCTTAGTGAGGGGCACTCACAAGAACTGAGACTATAATGTGGTGCACGTTGTGATGAGAGGATTCTAGGGCACCACAAATTACATCTGAGAATCGTCTAGTCTGGACTTAGGGAAGCTGGAATAATTATTGTCTCTCAAATTAAGTTGTCTTTTTGATTATTTCCCTCATTATCTTGCTTACCTGTCTATAGTCATTGTTTAATCTGCCTCCCATTTTTAAAAACTGGAAAGTAATACCACGAGCTCTATCTGATTAGGGAGCATCTATCACCTATCTCTTTTTCCATGCTAGATTTCTATTTGTGAAGCCAAAATTTGCAGTAAACGTTCATATTTGGTGACCGTCTCACATTATTTTATTATTCTTTTCCTGTTGTTGTTATTTGCCATTGAGTCTGCTCTGACGCATGGAAGCCTTACTTATAACAGTCTGACACTGGTTGGTCCTGCACCATGTTCCTGACTGTTGAGATGTTTGAGTCCATTGTTTTGGCTATTGCATCAATCCATGTCATTGAGAGCTTCCCTCATTTTGGCAACCTTCTTTACCAACAATGATGTTCTTTTCTAGGACTGGTTTTTCCTAATGGTTGTACCAGCACAAATACATACAATAAGCACACACATACACACACTCAAATATACACTTACACATAGTTTTTTTGTTATTCTACTTTTACTTTTTTTTTTCTATTTCTAGAACTTTCTTTTCATATTATTTCATTTCTCCTTTTTAGATACAGTTCATTTCTCCAGGCTGCTCAGATCACTGTGGATTTTGATACTGTCATTTAACATATTCCTACCATCATGAGCTCTCATTCTTCATCCAAGATATTGATAGCAATGTTAAAGAGGGCAGGACAAAGGACAGGCTGTCACCTGCCCCTGTCATCAAGGTTGGCTTTCATACATTAATTAGCACACCTGCGGTCACCTTTCAATCAGTTTCAAAACAAGGCCATCACACTTCCATCTAACCCTCATTCATCACTCTTTTTTACAAAGATATCAGGGAAATTTTTGTGAAATTGGAAAGCCAGATAGGCTGTATTGGCTTCCCTTCTCTGATCTGCTATCCTCCACTATAAACATCTTAGAGTGAAATGAGGACAGTCTGATTTGACTTACTCACCGAGAGCTCACGCCATGACCAAAGTGAAAGTGGTACTTTCTGTATGATTAGAACTTTAGAATTCGGGAGTTGTAAAGGATTGTAAAGATTATCTCCTGCAGCCTCATCATTCCACAAGTGAATCTCAAGCTTGAAATAACTTTGCTCATGGTCACACAGCTAGTCAGAGCTTGAAATGTAGTTATAACTTATATTCCCCTTTTCACACTTAGGAGGAGTGGAATTGACTTTAGAAAAGCATTTCTCAAAATGTATTCCATGGAATATTACTTCCAGGCAGGGGAAGAAAAAAAAAAAAAAAAAAGTCCCCGTATTCAAATGCATTTGAAAAGCTCAATGCATTGTCATGTTAGTGGTTTATAATTTACTCAGTCATTAAATACATATTTACTGATCATCCCCTATGCATCAGATACTGTGCTGGGATATATGGTAGTGAATAAGACAAACAAAGGGTATTTTTATAGATTTTCTTCTAGAGGGAGATAGAAACATTAAGTAACTAACTACCCATGTAAAATCACAGCATGAATTGTGAATTGATCTGAAGGAAATTTATAGGGTATTCTAAGAGAAGGGAGAAATATAAGAAAAGGTAGCTGAAAATGATATATCTAAGAAAACTCAGACAGAAAATATGTTGGAATATTCAACAAATGGAAGAGCAAGAGGGAGAATTGTCAGCTATGACACTGAGAAGAACACAGGCTGAGTAAAGAAGGGATATTATGACAACGATAATAAAAAAAAAATATAAAATATATAAACATAACATACATTCATGCATTTTAAGTAAGAATGACCCAACCTCAATAGCATTGTGAAACTTTTAAACTCTTGTTTGTGGAGACAATATCAGTTAGGATAACAGTGAAAGCACAGGACTCTATCAGGAGAATTTTGGCAAAAACCTCCAAGAAGGATGACAATGGGTTGAAGATTAACCTATTGAAGAGTCTTAACAGTCCTTCAGTTAAAAAACAATCAAGCAAACAGACAGCTAACCTCTTTATCATTGCTTCCCAACATTTTCCAAATTCATTTGGCCATAGAGTTTTTATTGTAAGTAGTATCTATTATATTCCATGGGATTCTGATGGAACTATTTTAAGAAATGGTACTTTGGGATATTTCAAGTTTAAAGTCACATTCTGTGTTCTCCAGTGACAACAAAACCTTTCATTGGTTTGCTTTCAGCTTTTGGAGAATTGTGTTAGTTTATCATTTTCCCTCAGTAGGTAATTCATTTGTTTATGAGGGTTACCCTGGTGCTAACTATTTTACTTTCATTCAAACTGCCCGGTGTCAGGCAACACCTGACAAGACTGAACCCACATGTTGTTGTTGTTGTTATGTGCCATCAAGTTGACAGACTATTAGTAACCCCTCCTTGGGTTTCCGAGGCAGTATCACTATGGAAGTAGATTGCCCCATCTTCCTTCTGAGGAGGGCTGGTGGGTTTGAACCACCAGCCTTCTAGTTAGCAGTCAAGTGCCTTAGGCACTATGCTACCAAAGATCCTGAACCCACATAGTAACCCCAATATATAACCATGTTTACTTGTATATACTTTTGTTTTTGCTTTCTTCTACTCGCAATGTCATCTCTTTTCAGAGTAGAATCCTAATTACACGCTAATATTTTAGAAATCTAACTCTTATGTAAAAATTACCTTCCAGACTAATTAACCAGCAATGAATTACACATTTGGATGCATTTCCATAAGCTGATGTAATCTTATTTTAAATTGTGGCAATGGAATAAGAGGACTAGAAGGAGGCACCAAGGTGTCAATAATAAAATAATAACCAAAATGAGTAGTGTTATTCTCATTCATCAGATATTTTAGTCATCACATGCTGTAAGTCAGGTCCCCTTATACTTTTATGTGCACATGAGTTGCGTAGGAACCCAATCCATTGATTTCAAATGCTCATTTAGGAGGCCAAGGTGGGTCTGAGATTCTGCACTCTAGAAAGCTCCTCGTTGATGCTGCTAAGACTTTGTCTACACATTGTGGAATGAGAGTGTAATGTATTATACCAATTTTATTTCAAGAAATTAATGTATCAGTTACTTCAGCAACTGGGGATAGAAAACTTCGATTCAAACTGTCTTAAGCAGTGACACCATTTTATATCAAATCACATAACAATACATCTAGTGGTAAGCTGGCTCCAGCCCTGGATGTCAGCACTGACACACTCTCATAAAAGACTCAGGTTCCGTCCATCTTCCTGTTCTTCTATCCTCAGCAGTGGCTTCCTCCTAAGGCTAGTTTTCTTGTTCAGAATACGGATATAAGCATTCCAGTGTCATTTTCAGACATGACAACATTGAGAGGAAAAGATTTCTCATCTATTGTTTCCTTCTTAAGAACAAAGAAATGCTTACTAGGGTCCCCCAGCAGATGCCCTTCATGTTGTACTGGATATATCTGCATCATATGTTCACGAGTAGTAGCCACTGCCTGTACCACATCTTATGCTCTTGGTCTACCTCCAGACCATCTGCAGTTTCAGGAAGCAAATCTTGTTTATGCCTATGATTTCTAGCTCAGTTTTCTGTCTCAATGCTTCAGGGTGTCTCTGGGATGTGTTCAGCCTGTGCAAATGCCAGGCTGGAAATGCCAGAGAGTTAAGGTTCTAAGGAACTACAGTCAACAAGTGAGGGACAGTTACTAAAACCCTGGCCTCCTCATTCCATCAGGGGGATTTGCTGAATTATGTCCTACAGTGTCTTCCAGAGGGTCTTCAGTGGTAATGTCCTCCACGTGGACACAGAGGAAATGGCTCATGAATTCACCATATATAACTTTCTTTGCTTCAGTGTCTCACATGATGACTCCACAGTGATTCCTATGATCACGTCTCAATACACTACTTACATCTATATTCTTACCTTGCGTTCTGCTCCTGAGGCAAGAAGCTAAAACATCAAAAACAGATCGACTCATGAGGGATTGGGAATACCACAATTGGTTTAGATCTATTGTTGAAAAAGTATAGACAGCAGCATCAGCATCAAGTGGGAACTTGTGATTGTTGTTGTGTTAGGTGCCATCGAGTCAGCTCCAACTCATAGCAACCCTTTGTACAACAGAATGAAACACTGCCTGGTCATACACCATCCTCATAATCCTTGCTATACTTGAGCCCATAGTTGTAGCCACTGTGTCAATCAATCTCAATCTCAGTCTTGCCCTTTTTCACTGACTTTCTACTTTACCAGCATGACATCCTTCTCCAAGGAATGACCCCTTCTGACCAAAGTAGTGAGATAAAGTCTGGCCATTCTCACCTCCAAGGAGCATTCTGGCTGCAGTTCTTCCAGGATAGATTTGCTCTTTCTTCTGAAAGTCCATGGTACTTTCAGTATTCTTCACCAACACCACAACTCAAAAGCATCAACTCTTCTTCAGTCTTCCTTATTCATTGCCCAGCTTTCACATGCATGTGAGGTGATTGAAAATACCCTGCTTGGGTCAGGTGCATCTTAGTCTTCAAAGTGACACCTTTGCTCTGCAACACTTTAAAGTGGTCTTTTGCAGATTTCCCCAGTACTATACTACATCTGGTTTTTTGACAGCTGCTTCCATTGGTATTGGTTGTGGATCCAAATAAAATGAAATCTTTGACAAGTTCAATCATTTCTTCATTTATAGTGATGCTCCTCATTGATCCAGTTGTGAGAATTTTTGTTTTCTTTAGAACTTGTTAGAAATGCAAATTCTAGGACCCTTCCCCAGATGTATGGAGTCGACATCTTGGGGGCTAGGCTCTAGCAATCCATATTTTAACAAGCCCTCCTGATGACTTTGATGCATGCTAAGTTTACAAACCACTGGTTTAGATTAAACACAATTTATCCCTGATATGGGTGAAGAATCTTCTTCCCTGAAGCATTTGGTTTTCAGAAGGAGGTATGAATATCTGAACAAAATTGTGGTTCTGTTAAGGAGAGTTAGGTGTGGAGGGGTGGGAGAATTGATGTTTCAAAACCATTCCTGCTATCCTGAAGTTCAGTACATAGAAATAAGTGGTCCAAAAGCTCAGAATTGGAAAGCAGGAGTCCTGACTTTGAATACCTGGCTTATGACAACAGTCACAATGCTTTTCACCCAGTTTTATTGTCCTGTGGTTACTGAAGGACCTTGGGAAGAGTGAAGAGGTAAGACCACTAAGGACAGGATTTCCCTTACTAGAAGTTGCAGCATGTGTTTCTTCCATGATAATAAATCCCATGAAAATAAAAATAAATAAATTATCCTGAGATTTATATCCAGCATGAAATACATGATAATAATAAGGGTAGAGGGTAATAGTGTAACATGAAGTTTTATTAATGGTAGACTAATTCTGTAGGGCAAATGGTTCATTCTGTTGCTTTAATGTCAGACTTTCTCCTTTTCCTCCAATGGGCATGGTACTGGGGCTTCCTCTTACTTTCAATGAGTGAATGAGAAAACAGTTATTGAGTGTCTTATGTCAGTCTAAAGGGCTGTATGAGTCATGGGATATGCAGATTTATATATGTAAGGGATGGTCTCTGCCTTCCAGGATTTCACAATCTATTTGGAAAAACATAGATAGAGCAATAAGATTTCACATGTACTGACTGATGGAGATGGTCCAGAAATAATGATGGATGATTTTACACATATTATTTCTTTTAAAAAATACATGAATTAATCATAAAATGGATAACACAATAAGATAGACTATAATCAGATAATAAATGGTTCCCAATATGGATTCTGAAAAGAAAAAGACCATCAGGTGCATGGGATCTTGGCCAAGTCACTTCCTTTTTTCTGAATTGGCATCTCCATCTTAACATGAGGGCATTGTTCTAAATGAGCACATCCTAATAACTGTGATCTGTAGAAAATTCCTGTTGGGGATAATAGTAGTATGTAACCTTATTTTGAGGGTATGAAGGTGAGACAAAAACATTTCTGAAACACTACAGGTGGTCCCACACTTAAGACAGGATTCCAACAACTCCACCATAAGTTGGTTCTGACATAAGTCAAATGTTTCTCTCTCGTTTTTTCAGTTTCCATTATTTTTGTCTTTTATTATCAGTACTTTATTAGTTCAATCTTTGAAAATATGCAAGTGAACATGTGGGAATGATAACATCAGTTAATTATGTGATGCAACATTGTATGCAGTACGTATTACTGATGATAACATGCACAGGTTGTTAAGTGCAGTTCGTTGCACCTCAAATACTTTGTAAGTAGGGGGCTACCTGCACATTCAACAAAATTGAGTTTCTTTCTTTAAGGTCTTCTCAGAACCTTTAAGATGCTTCTGTGCTTCCTGTATCTTCAAGAGGAAAATCTTGTTTGTAACATCTCCCTATTATTTCATTTTAAAACCTACTATTGTTGTTGTTGTTGTTATGTGCCGTCAAGTCATCTCTGACTCATAGTGACCCCCCCTTGGGTTTCCGAGGCAGTCTCACTACAGAAGTACATTGCCCAAACTTCCTTCTGAGGAGTGGCTGGGGCGTTCGAACCACCAACCTTCTGGTTAGCAGTCAGGTGCCTTAGGCACTTTGACACCAGAGCTCCCAAACCTACTATAATATGATACTAAGTATCATTCCTGAGAGTACTGTCCCAGATCCTGTGTAGAAAATGCTAGGAATCGTTTTGAGGGTATGAGGACTCTGCTTGCTCTGTGTCCTTAGAAATGGAGTCTCAGGTCAGCACACTTGACCAGTCTAAAGGATGACTGGACTTCAATCCAGGGAATAATAAAGGCATTCACAATGAGGATGACACCATTAAGAAAAACTCTCTTTACTGTTTTTCTTCACAATGAGTGTAGTAAGTAACATACTTCACATTTATCCAGCAAATTTACATAAATTTTCAGATACAGTTACTAATTTAACCCTCTTAATTACCCAGATGCAAACCTTTTGTTCTCCACATATTATTGTTATTTCAGTGAAAACTGAAGCTTGTAATGTTAGCGTCTGACTTAACTCAGTGTGACCTTCAGCCCACCTTTCCCCATTTCTTCACCTCCTGCCAAACTCATTTGCTTATTAAATTGTCTGCATTTCACAAGGTGTCCTTTCTTTATTCCCCCCACAGCATCCAGCTGTGTATTCTAGAGTCCAACTCTGGTCATCCAGGACCAGCCAACTTTAGCATGTATTGGGAGTAAAAGCTATCCCACAAACATGACAGCACCTGGCTTTGCTGTTCTCCAGAGCACGCCTACTGAGTTTGGCCCAGGTGATACCTCTGGTCAGCCACCTGCCTTCAGCCTGGTGTCTGCAATTAAACACCTAAACTCTGTGTGACTTAATTTGTTGCATGTTTATAAAGAAAGGTCTTTGTGGAGTCAAAGTCCTGCCTGGTGGGGATAGTGCTCCAAAGGCAAATGGCTAATGGGAGAAGCAGGAAGTTTAGGATTTGGAAACAAGCAAGCCAGGTACTATCTCAGATTATGCACCTTTTTCCTGGGGGATGTTGGGCAAGGCATGCTCCAGCTCTTAGCCTCTTTTTTTCCTTGTGTGTATGTGTGTGTGTGTGTTTAAAGAGGGGTACTCTAAGGCTACTTTCAGATTTCAGATATAATGTACAATTATATTTTAACATTTGTTGACCAAGTCAAACTTAGCAATCAATGAGGTTACTGGTGTCGCATCAGATAGCCCTCATGGCCTTTATTTGAATTGGGGCACTTGAAACCTTCCCAACGTCCCTCTCCTACCAAAGCAGATGAAAGTGTCATTTTTGACCTCAGTACTGGCCTTTGCTTTGAACTTGGCAGTGCTTTTCCCATTACCATTTCCAGCTAGTTCTTTGCCCCCTAGCAAGTCCAGATTTTCCTGAAAGAGTGTAAACTTCTCTGAATGATATTTAGAAATAAAATATAATTGATTTCACAGCTCCTTGAACCTCTCCTATCAATAATTGATTTTTTTTTTTTTTAACCTCTTCTATTTTATGCACTTGAAAGTGATTTGTGTGATAACAGGTAGAAATTCCTAAGCATAAGAGGTCCTCATCCTTTTTTCACTTTCTGTTTGGTTTCCTCCATGTGAATAGATTGTGGGTTGGTGTGTGTGCAAGTGCCAGTATGTGTGTCACTCTTCTTTTGCACTTGTACATTTATATCTGTGTTTACCTGTGTTTACTTGAATTTGTGACTCTGCATGCACTGTATATGTGCTTTTGTATATTAATGTCTGAGTGTTTGTGTACATCTTCATAGGCAGCAAATGCACTTATTTATGCATGCTTGTGAATAATGTTTGTGCCTTTAAGCGTCCATGTAGCACACCTAGCCTTGCAATTCACCCTCAACCCCCAAGGAAAGAATAAACAAAACTCAATTTCCTTGGCTGCTTCTGCTGATTTGGACAGCCATTCTGAACCATGCAGTGCTTTCCACTGCCAGCCCAGTACTAGCTGTCACTTCCTCAGGCAGAATAATGTCACCCAACTGGACCATATCCTAATTATCTGGCAAGAAAAGGAGGGGTGGCAGATGCCTTCAATGGACCCAATAACCCTTCTCTCTCCAGCAGCCCAGGGATTTGATTGCCCCTCTAAAGTCACCCCTGGAGCTGGTACTGGACTACTTCTGAGTGACTGACACAAAGACTCACTTAACATGGTGCTGATTGAAATGTTGGTGTGGCAGAAGCTGTCAGCAGCAGACAGGCCCAGCATACCTATTTTCCCTCCTATGCTTGCCTAGATTTGTATGAGCGGCAGATCTGTGCTTCCTGTCAGTCAACCTGTCTGCTCTTAGCTTGCAGAAGGGCGAGAGTGCTCAGTTCATGACAGTGATGGTCAGTGGGCAAGAAATTGGGCTTGTGTTCAAACAGGCCTTTGACTTCCTTTAACAGAAAAAAGGAGCTTCCGCATGAGGCTTGAGCCATTACTCAGGGAAAAAAATGTGGGCATTCTCATCAGTTGAAGGAAGAATTAGATGTTGAGGCTCACCACAGCCATTCAGGATAGAGTGAGCTTTCACGGTTTGAGGGTGAGGGAAGTTTGGGAATAAATAAAATCATTCTAGATTAGTAGCATGGAGACCTGGGCTCCATGCTGTAATACCGCATGTAAATCCCTTTAGACAAATCTCAGACCAAGTTTGGATTTATCCTTAAAATAATGACAAAGTTGGGTCTGGCTTTACTGAAGCATTATGCAGAGTCACAGTTCCAGTCCTTAGGAGGAAATCTAGTCCTTTAGATAGACTATGTTAGAATACTTCTTTGTCAACCACAGAAGTTGTAGTCCAAAATCAACACAACCTTGTTAGCAAAGATCAAGGTCCAGCCCATTCCTGAGTTCCAGGCTCCATTCACTGATTATCTCCACTTGGATATTTTATTTCTCATTCCAGATCTCCAAAAGCATATTCATGTTTCTTTTCCTCAACTTCCCATGGCAACCACATGAAAACCATTACCTACTCTAAACCCAAGAGTAACATTTCTCCTGCTTGCCTTTGTCCCGTCTCTAACCAATCATCAAACCATACTCATCCCCAAAATAGCACTTCAGACCCTCTCTCTTGCCATCACCCAAGGCCAGGCTGGATTTTGAAATAACCCTTTAAATGGCCTCCTTGCCTCCACTACAGTTATTTTCAAACCCGTTTTCCATGCTGAAACCAGAGTGATTCTTTGAAAAGCACAACTTTAGCCATGCCTTGCCTGTGCTTCCAACACATTAAAATGGTTCCATTGTCCTTAGGATAATGCACAAATCCTTTAGAATGGCCTATGAGGATATCTGTGGCCATATCTATATCCACAGCCTCATCTTTTCCTAGTCTGTCCCTCGTGGTGCATTCTAGCCATAATGGATTTCTTTCATATCTTACACTAATTCATGTTCTCTCTCACATCTCAGCCTCACTTGTCCTATTCATTTACCAGGAGTGTTCAATCTTCTCTGTCCATCTGACCAATCTTGACACATCTGTCCCATTTAATCTTAAACACACTTTCTCCAACAGGACTTTTAAGTAGCCCAGCCTAACCAAATGAAGTCTCCTTGCTAAATCATCACATACTATATTCTACTCCCCTTGCATAAAACTCATCAGGTATTATTAGACCTGATTAATTAATTTGTGGTTTTCCTCATTAGTATCCAAGCTATTTAGGACAGAGAGCAAGTCTGAAATATTCAGATCTGTAACTCTATGTACCTAGCACAGGGTTTAGAACATGGAATATGTCCCATAAACGTTTTCTCAGTAAACTACTAAATGAGAATCAATCAGTAATACTTTAAGCATGAGTTAAATTACTGTATGTGATGGACTTCATAAATACACTGTAAACCTGCACTGAAAATCTCTGAAAGTAGGAACTTATTTTATACATCACTGTACTCTCTGTAAATGATGCGTAGCCTCAGATCCCTCCAAAAATAAATGCCCAGTCCGCACTCCATTAATATTTAATCAATTAATTTATTTTTAAGAATAAACAATTATTCCACATTATTCTATCCACAGTTTTGGAATATACCCGTATTTCTTAAGTACCTAAATAAACATACTATGAAGGAAGAATGAGTATGTATCCTTAGAGGATCTGGAGATGTACACCAAGATGGCATACTGTGAGTGAGAAATTTCTTTCAAGTCTTGAGTTATATCTCAAGATCCATGCAAATCCTCTATTCAATAACACATTGTGCCCATATTTATTTTATGTAAAAAAATAGAAAAAAAAAAAAGCTTCCACATCACTTGTCATGAGCAAAACTAATACTCAAGAAATATATGATGCACATATTGCCTAGCTTGGTACAATTTCTGGCACATGGCTGCATACCACTGGCAATATGCTTATTCTATTTTGAGAATGAATTAAACCCTAATGTCTAAAGCAGAAGCCATATTTTTTACCAGAGATATGATATTGAACAGGTAGTCCTCCAAATATCAAAAAGTAATTTGGAGATGAGGTTTTTGTCTTTCTCCCTAAAATTATATATGTGTAGCAGGTCTACTATAAATTAATCCAGAGCCTAACTCAAGCGGGAATAATTGCTCACTGATATCTCAGAGCTATTTGAGTTCATACCTTGCTCCTCTTACAATACCTTCTCATTGCAATCCAAAGCTCTCTCTTCACTTTCTGCCCTTTTGCTATCTGCGAGATGTAATTGCACACACTGACTCACGCCCTTCCATTCTCTCATGCATAGAATTCAAAGCTTTTTAGGTCACTTGCATTATTCCCTTATCCTTGCATACCTTTGCTATTGAACTCCATCTGCAAATTTAATTAGCTGGTGATTTATTCCCTTTGCCTAATCATTAGTGGAGTTTAATAACTTGATGAAAAAGAGAAAGGAAGAAACTTCTCCCATGCTGTGTACAGAATAGATAACTTATTTATTAAATTTGTATTTATCCTCTCAGTTCTAGGGTGGAGGCCCCACATGACTTTAGATCAAGTTAATCAGAAGTCATTGATATAAAAATCCAGTTTTTTTTTTTTTTTAAGTATTTCTAAATAAAGAAAGCCAAAGAGCTTATCTAACACCATATAGTGGTTTGTGGCACAAAGCTGCTCCATTCATTTCTGAACACTGGGTTTCCCATACATACTTGTAATTGTTGTTAGGTGTGGTCAGTTGGTTCCAACTCATGGCGACCCTGCATACAACAGAAAGAAACACTGCCTGGTCTTGCATCATCTTCCCAACCATTGTTGTGTTTGAGCTCTTTGTTGCAGCCACAATGAAAATCCATCTTTTTGATTATCTTCCTCTTTTTTGATGATTATCTCCTATACCAAGCATGATGTCCTTCTCCGGGAACTAGTCCTTCCTGATAACATGCCCAATTACGTAAGGTGAAGTCTCACCATTATCACTTCTAAGAGCATCCTGGCTGTAATGTTTCTAAGACAGATTTGATTGTGCTTCAGTCCATGGTATTTTCAATATTCTTTGCTAACACCATAATTCAAATGCCTCAATTCTTTTTCAGTCTTCCTTATTCATTGTCCAGCTTTCCCATGCACATGACCCAATTGAAAATACCATGGCTTGGGTTAGGTGCACCTTAGTCTCCAAAGTTACATTTTTTTCTTTTTAAGACTTTAAAAGAGGTCTTTTGCATCAGATTATGCCCAAGACAATATGCCATTTGATTTCTTTTCTCTTTTTTTTTTTAACTTTTTATTGTGATTTAAGTGAAAGTTTACAGAGAAAATCCATTTACCATTCAACAGTTCATATGTATTTTGTTTCATGTCATTGATTGCAATCCCCTCAGTGTAAAGAGGGATCCCCTCATCCCACTTCCTTCCTGTGTTTCTTGTTTTCATTCCTCCTTCTTTCCTAACCCTTCCTAATATCTGATTTTTGCCCTTGGGCAAATGCTGCCTTTTTGATATCAAATTGTTGATTGTTTTAAGTTGTGCATACCTTCCTAGTGTTGTTGCACATCTTGTAGACCTTTCTATTGTTTATTATTTTTATCTGATGCATAGGACCTTAGTCTTAGGGGATTCTATCTGTCTCCATCTGACAAGTAAGCCTGGTGCTTTATTTTTATTTTTATTTTTTTAATGACTTTGAGTTTTGTTCTACATTTTTTCTCATACTCTGTCCAAGACCTTTTAATGTGATCCCTTCAAGAGTGTTTGGTAATAGTAGCCAGGCACCATCTTCTTCTTCTGGTTCAGGTATGCAGAGGCTGAGGTTCACATGGTCCATTAGTGCTTTGGGTTAATTGTGTCCATAAGTTATTGATTTTCTTCACTCTTCATTGCTCCTGACAGGGAAAGACCAATAGTTGCACCTTAAATGGCTGCTTATGAGCTCTTAAGACCCCAGTTGCTATTCAGCTAAGTAAGATGTAGAACATTGTCTTTGAGGACTATGTTGTGCCAGTTGAACTTGATCTCATCCCGAGACTATGGTTCTGTACCTGCAAGCCCAGTGACTCATCCCCTCAAGGATTTTGGTTATGGCTAAGAAGTTTTCATAACTTTATCCCTGTATATTCTACTGTATTCATGGATATATTTGTTAACCCTAATACAGAAATATTCTGTCAAACTTATATATATTTGTGATTATAGTCTCATTCTCCTTCCCACACCTGATCAGCTTGCATGACTCTCTATATATCTTCTTGTAGATTGTTGTTGTTGTTGTTATGTGCCATGGAGTCATACTTTTATTGCAGGATTGTGTATGTAATAGTATTTACATCTGTTGCCTTTAACTTTCATACTCCTCTCAGTGTGTTCCTTTGTTGTGATCATTTTGGGGTATATCTCCATTATTGTAAATTGCCTTCCCTTTTACCCAAGTTAATATGGAACTACCCTTTAGTTAGTGATTTATCCTCCTTTCAACTCCCACCCCTGTTGTTGTTATTGTTGTTGTTGTTGTTGTTTGCCATCGAGTCGGCCCCAACTCATAGCGACCCCTCCTTGGGTTTCCGAGGCAGTATCACTACGGAAGTAGGATTGCCCATTATTAGGTATAGTCAAGTCAGTTCTAACTTATGGTGACCCTATCTATGTGCAACAGAATGAAACACTGCCTGTTCCCGTCCCATTCTGAAAATATTATTATTTTTATCTGATGCATGGGACCTTAGTCTTAGGGGTCTTAGAAGACCTTAGTCTTCTCATTTTCTCATTGAGCACATTGTTGCAGCCACTGTGTCAATCCATTTCTTGAGGGTCTTCCTTGTTTTGCTGACCCTCTACAAAGCATGGCATCCTTCTCCAGGGACTGATCTCTTCTGACAACATGACCAAAATATAAGTCTGGTCATTCTCGTTTGTAAGAAGCATTCTGGCTGTTTTTCCTCCAAGACAGATTTGTTCTTGTTTCCATCCCAGCAGTCCATGGTGCATTCAATATTCTTCACTAACACTGTAATTCATATGAATCACTTCTTCTTTGGTCTTACTTATTCACTGTCCAACTCTCACATGCATATTAAGTTATTGAAAATATCATGGCTTGGTTCAGGCCCAACCATTGTTAACCATCAAAGAATGTTTCTTCTTGTTTAAAAATCTTTTCTGGAATTTTTATAATAGTGGTCTCATCCAATATTTGTCCTTTTGTGATTGACTAATTTCATTCGGTAAAATATGCTCCAGGTTCATCCATATTATGAGATATTTCACACATTGATCATTGAAATAACATTGCCTGGTATTTCACTGTGTGTATGTATAATTGTTTGTTTATCCATTCATTCATTGATGAGCATTTAGGTTGTTTCCATACTTTGTTATTGGGGCAGGTCTTCAATGAACATTACATACTTATGTATGTTCATGTCCTTCCTCTTATTTCTCTGGGATTCCTGGGTCACATTGTATTTCTATTTCCAACTTTTTAAACAAAGTGCCATGTTCTCTTTCACACTGGTTGTGCCATTTTACAATCCTACCAGCAGTGTATGAGTGTTCCAATCTCTCCACACTCTCATCAGAATTTGTTCTTCTTTTTTTTTTTTGGGGAACATTGTTATTAATAATGGAGTGAGATGATAACTCATTATTCATTTAGCTAATCATTGCAAGCATTTCTTCATGTGTTTGTCGGCTAATTGGACTTCTTTGGTGAAGTGTCTGTTCATGTCCTCTGTCCATTTTTTAATTGAATTGTCTGTTTTTGTTGCTGAAGTGTTGAATTTTCGATACATTTTAGAAATTAATCCCTTGTCTAATATGTTATTGCCAAAAATGTTTTTTGAAGTCTGTGGTTTCTCTTTCTAGTCTGGTGAAATCTTTTAATGCTCCTAATTTTTATGATGCCCAGTTGTCTAGTTTTTCTTCTACTGTTTGTACATTTTAGTTATGTTTGATAGTGTATTTGTGCCATGTATTACGGTCCTAAGTCTTACCCTATTTTTTCTTTTATGGTCTTTATAGTTTTAGGTCTTACATTTAGGTCTTTGATCCATGTCAAGTTCTTTTCTGTATATGGTGGGTGACATTGGTCTTGATTCATTATTATGCAAATTGATATTCAATTTTGCTAGAACCATTTGTTAAAGAGATCTCTTCCCCATTTAATGAGTTGTGGTCCTTAATCAAGGATGAGCTTTTCATAGGATGTTGAATTTACTTCTAGATTTTCAATTCTGTTCCATTGATTGGTCTTCAAGCCTGTTGTTGTACCAGTACCAGCCCCTTTTGACTACCATGGCTTTGTAATAGATTTTGAAATTCAAAATGTGAGGACTCCTACTTCGTTTTTCTTTAGTAGTGCTTTGCTTAGGAGCTCTGGTAGCGTAGTACTTAAGACACTTGACTACTAACCAGAAGGCTGACGATTCAAACCCACCAGCCACTACTCCGAAGGAAGGTTGGGCAATCTACTTCCATAGTGATACCATCTGGGAAAACCAAGGAGGAGTCGCTATGAGTCGGGTCTGAATCCCCGGCACTTAACGACAGTGCTTTATTTATCTGGAATCCCTTTTCTTTCTATGTAAAGTTGATTATTTTTTCCATCTCTTTAAAGAATGATGATGGAATCTGGGTTTAGATTGCCTTCTATCTGTAGACTACTTTGGGTCATATTGACATTTTCTCAATGGTGTCTTCCTATCGATGAGCATTGCATAGGCTTTCATTTATGTAGGTCTCTTTCACTTTCTTATTGTAGTGTTTTGTAGATTTCTTACTACAGGCCATTTGTGTCTCTGGTTAGATTTATTACTAAGTGTTTAATCTTTTGGGTGGCTATTGTAAATAGTATTGTTTCTCTGACTTGCTTTTCAGAATTCTCTTTGTTAGTGTAAAGAAGTCTGTCTGATTTTTGTATGCTATTCTTGTACCTTGCCACTTTGTTAAATCTTTCAATTATTTCTAGTAGTTTTCTTGCTGCATCTCTGGAATTACTATGTATAGGAACATATCATTTGCAAATATAGATAGTTTTACTTCTTCTTTGCTGATTTGGATTAATTCTATTTCCTTTTCTTGCCTGATCACTCTAAGACCTCCAATACAATATTGAATAGGTGCAGTGATAAAGGGCATCCTTGTGTAGGACCTGTTTTCAAGAAAAATTCCTTCAGATACTCCATTGAGACTAATGTTGGCTGTTTGTATTGGAGATATGCCATTAATTATGTTGAGGAATTTCCCTTCTATTCCTATTTTTTTCAGAGTTTTTTTTTTTTTTTTTTTAATCAGGAATGGCTGTTAGATTTTGTCAAATGCCTTTTCTGCATTACTTGATACAATCATGTGGTTCTTTTTTTGTTTTGTTTTATTGATGTTGTGGATTATATTGGTTGCTTTTCTGATGTTGAATAATACTTGCATACTTGGTATGGATTCCATGTGGTCATGATGTATTATTTTTTGATATGTTGTTGGGTTCTATTGGCTAGGATTTCATTGAGAATATTTGTGAATACACTCATGAGAGATACTGGTCTGTAATTCTCTTTTTTTAAGTGGTGCTTTTGCCTGGTTTTGGTGTCAGGATTATGCTTACTTGATAAAATGAATTAAAGAGTATCCCTGCCCCTTCTGTATTCTAGAAAATTTTCAGTAGAATTGGTGTCAGCTCATCTTTGAACTTTTGATGGAATTCACCAGTAAAGTTATCTGGGCCAGGACTCTTTTTGTTGGGAATTTTTTATAACCTGTTCAATTTCTTCTTTTGTTATAGGTCCATTCAAATTTTCTACCTCATTCTGTGTTTGTTTAGGTAGGTAGTGTGTTTTAGTTATTTCAGCAAAATAAGTATAACTAGATATTTCAGTTTGTCTGTATTTCCACTCTTTATCTTTGTCACACAGATCAGCCAAGTATTTTTTTAATTATGTATCTCCAACAGATGGAAACTTTGTAAAGTTATTTATCACATTTACAGTCTTAAAAAGTCACATTAGTGAGGAAATTGCAAATCAAGTAGTTTGCTATTTATGTGAAATTTGCAAAATTGATTTTTTTAAGTGAAGAGGCCAAGCCTTTGACAATGCTGCCAATATGTCAGGACATTTTAAAGGCATGTGGTGGAAAATTTTAGAATGTAATGAATATGCCGTTCTCATATCATATGCTGCATATTCACTCAATTTTGTAGGACATAGGACTCTCTGAAAGCAGTTGATTTTTTTTTCTACTGTTCAGTTACTCTCTCCATTTTTACCAATACTACTATCCAATGGGCAGTTCTTAAAACATATTTAGGCAATGAATAAGTAGTAAAACACCTTCCTAATACACATTGGGAGGTGCATGCTGTAGCAACCAGTGCACTTCTGGAGTTCTACACTCAGATTCTAGAGGCCTTTGAAAATATTGCTGGAGGCCAGTTACAAAAAGGAAACACCACATGATAAGCTGAAAACATCACCAACAAAATGCAAACACTAGACTATGTATTTATGTTGGCTATGTAGAATAACTTATTGCAGCATTTCATCAGATGAGTCAAAATCTCCAAGATTCAAAAGTAAATTTAAAGACATTCACATATCCCTACCAGTCAATGACAGTCATTGACATTTACATAACTTAAGGGAAAATTTTGAAAATATAACAAATATAAATCATATCAAATATTGACTATCAAGCAGTTCAGCATTGCAGAAGTATTAGAAAGAAACAAGTAAATGACAGAAGTGTTCCAGCTATACTGAGTGCCCAAGATCAATTTTGCTTTAACAGCTTACTACACCAGCACTGAACTTGAATCTTGCCTAAAAAGAAGGATAAAAGTGTATAAAGTCCTTTCAAATATATTTTTTTCTTTTTAAATAATGTGGATATACCTAATGAAGAATGTACGAAAACATTCAAGAAATTAATGTAACCCAATGCCTTCAAGCACTGCAGCCAGAATGTTCCTTAGATGGGAGAATGGCCAGACTTTGTCTCATCTACTTTGGTCACGTTGTCAGAAGGGATTGTTCCCTGGAGAAGGATATCATACTTGGTAAAGTCAAGGGTCAGCATGAAAGGGGAAGACCCTTAGCAAGATGGACTGACACAGTGGCTGCAATGATGGGCTCAAGCGTAGAAAGGATTGTGGGGATGGCACAGGACTGGGTAGAGTTTCCTTCTCTTATACAGAGCGTCGCTATGAGGTGGAGCCTACTCGATAGCACCAAACAACAAAAATGACTTCAATACAAATCTCTACGGAGAAGTGTACAATTTCATCTTCACAAGAGAACTAAGTTTAGGGTTCCAGCAAGCCAAATATTACTCATGTAAGGATGTATGATTCCATAATAGAAGATAAAATATTATGCATATTTCCCAATGTTGAATTGCTTCACACATATTCCTAACTTTAATGATCATAAACTTCACAACAGATAACTCATTTTCATCCTTAAAAAGACTTAAAAACCTAAGTGCACAACAAAGATTCAAAAAGAATTTGATTCATTATCTTTATTATGTGTGGAGGTAGGTATTGTTTGGCAGCTGAATTTGAGAAAATCATTGAAGAATTTGTAAGAGCAAGAGTAGAAAGAAAACACCCCGGGGGCAAGATGGCGGACTAGGCAGAAGGATTGCACAGACCCTCTTCAACAAAGAAAAGGGAAACCAATTAACACAGACACAGAAGATA
>NW_006921624.1:7154236-7178349 GCF_000298275.1 Orycteropus afer afer
AAAAAAAGAATAGAAAGAAAAGATTAATTATAACATGAAAGATCTATCTAAAAACAAAAGATAGTAATTTGTTATAATATTTGTTTTCTGATCATTAAATTTTCTTTTATGACATCTTTTCATTTGCTCATTTATACTTACAACATTTATTATAAAACAAACATCAAAACTGAAATATAAACCGTTTTGCAACGTTGGTGAAAATCAGTTTTTACTGTGGAGATCAACAAGATTTTACATTGATTGTTGAACAATTAAGTTCACTGAGTCAGTTTCTTTGTTGTAGAATGTGTGGAACATTCTTTTTGTAGAAAATGTAGTATATAGTAAAAATCTTACTACTTATCCTACACTAAAAAAATTATAATCCATTTCAACTCACTCCACTAAAGTGGCAATATGCCATTTTGTGTTTAGTTGCTAATAGTATGTACAACACACTGCTGTCGAGTCAGATCTGATGCATAAAGACCCCTCCTTGGGTTTCCGAGGAGGTATCACTATGGAAGTAGATTGCCCAGACTTCCTCCTGAGAAGTGGCTGGTGGGTTTGAACCACCAGGCTTCTGGTTAGCAATCAAATGACTTAGGCATTAGTCACATTTAAAAAGAAGTTACATCATGGATAGCTAAGATACACACACACACGCATGCACACATATAACTCATATATCCCATTCAAATGCATGAATAAGCAAAGAAGGGGGCAACACAGATAATCAGTGTTTAGGGGTCTCACAAGCCTTACACCAGCCCGGGATGCTCCTTCCTCTAAGTGCCTGAAATGCAACAGACCTCAATAAGAAAGCAGCTGACACTGCCCAATCTGTTTTAAAGCCATGTCTCTATTGTTTCAAATCATCTTCAGCAATCTCTGAAAAAGAGACAAAAATAACCTCTCTGTTGCCATGTTGTTATTGTTAGGTGCCATCGAGTCATCTCTAACTCATAGCAATCCTATGCACAGCAGAACGAATCAATGCCCGATTCTGTACTAATTTCACAATCCCTACTATACCCATGCCCATTGCTGCAGTCACCATGTCAATCCATCTTGTTGAGGGCCTTCCCCTCTTTCGCTGACCCTCCACTTTACCAAGCGTGATATTCTTCTCCAGAGAACAATCCCTTCTGACAAAATGACCAAAGTAGATGAGACAAAGTCTGGCCATTCTCACTTCCAAGGAGCATTCCAGCTGCACTTCTTCCAAGACAGACTTGTTAGTTCTACCAGTCCACAGTATTTTCAGCATTCTTCATCACCACCACAGCTCAAAAGCATCAATTCTTCTTCGGTCTTCCTTATTCATTGTCCAGCTCTCTTATTCATATGAGGCAATTGAAAATACCATGGCTTGGGTCAGGCACATCTTAGTCTTCAAGAAGACCATCTTTGCTCTTCAGCACTTGAAAGAGGTCTTTTGCAACAGATATGCTCAATGCAATGCATCTTTTGATATTTTGACTGCTGCTTCCTTTGGTGTTGATTGTAGAACCAAGTAATATGAAGTCTTTGACAACTTCAATCTTTTTTCCATCTATCATGATGCTGCTTATTGGTCCAGGATTTTTGTTTTCTTTATATTGAGGTGTAATCCATACTGCTGGATTACACCTCAATATAAAGAAAACAAAAATCCTGGACCAATAAGCAGCATCATGATATGAGTTGGGGCTGACTCAACGGCACATAACAACAACAACAACAATCCGTACTGCAGACTATAGTCTTTAATTTTCATCATTAAGTGCTTCAAGTCATCCTCACTTTCAGCAAGCAAAGTTGTGTCATCTGCATACTGCAGGTTGATAATGAGTCTTCCTCCAGTGCTGATGCCATGCTCTTCTTCGTATAGTCCAGCTTCTCAGATTATTTGCTCAGCATGCAGATTGAACAAGGGTGGTGAAAGGATACAACCTTGACACACTCCCTTACTGATTTTAAACCATGCAGTATCCCCTTGTTCTGTTCAAACAACAGCTTCTTGGTCTATGCACAGGTTCCTCATGAGTACAATTAAGTGTTCTGGAATTCCCATTCTTATCAATGTTATACACAATTTGCTAAGATCCACACAATCAAAAGTCTTTGCATAGTCAATAAAACACAGTAAACATCTTTCTGTATACTTTGTTTTGAGCCCAAATCCATCTGACATTAGCTATGATATTCCTTGCACCACTCCCCATCTGAATCCACCTTGCATTTCTTGAAGTTCTCTGTCTATATACTGCTGTAACTGTTTTTGAATTATCTTCAATAAGATTCTACTTGCATGTGATATTAACGAGGAGCTCTGGTGGCGTAGTGCCTAAGGCATTTCACTGCTAACCAGAAGAGTGGCTGTTCAAACCCACCAGCCACTCAGAAGGGAGGTTGGGCAATCTACTTCCCTAGTGACACCACCTCAGAAACCCAAGGAGGGGTCGCTATGAGTCAGATCCGACTCAATGGCAGTGCATTGCATTGTGTTCTTGTTGTGATATTAGTGATATTGTTTGATAATTTACACATTCTGTAGGATCACCTTTCTTTGGAATGGGTACAAATATGGATCTCTTCCAGTCAGTTGGCTAGGTAGCTGTCTTTTAAATCTCTTGGCATAGATGAGTTAGTTCTTCCATCATAGCCTCTGTTTGTTCAAATATCTCAATTCCATAAATTCCTGGAGCCTTGTTTTTTGCAAATTCCTTCAGTGCAGCTTTGACTTCCTCGTTTGATACCATTGGTTCTTGATCATATGCCCCCTCCTGAAATGTATGATCATCTATCAATTCTTTTTGGTATAGTGACTCTGTGTATTCCATTTATCATCTTTTGATGTTTCCTGCGTCATTCAACATATTGCCCATGGAATCTTTCAATATTGCATTTTGGGGCATAAGTTTTTTCCTCAGTTCTCTCAGCTTGAGAAATGCTGAGTGTATTCTTCCCTTCTAGTTTTCCAATTCCAGATCTTTGTCCATTGCCTTATAATAATTGACTTTATCTTCTCTAGCTGCTCTTTGAAATCTTCTGTTCAGCTCTTCTATCTTGTCATTTTTTCCATTTGCTTTAGCTACTCTTTGCGTTCAAAGACAAGTTTCAGAATCTCTTCTGACATCCATTTTGGTCGTTTCTTCCTTTCCTGTCTTTTTAATGACCTCTTGCTTTCTTCATGGATGATGTTCTTGATGTCATCCCACAATCCCTCTGGTTTTTGGTCATTGGCATTCAATTCATCAAATTTATTCCTTAGATGGTTGCTAAATTCAGGAGGGATATAATCAAGACAACATTTGGTTCTTATGGATTTGTTTTAATTGTCTTCAGCTTCAACTTGAGCTTGCATGGGAGCAGTTGATGGTGTGTTCCACCCTCAGTCCTTGGCCTTGTTTTGGCTGAAGATATGGAGATTCTCCGTCACCTTTTGCCACAGATGTAGTCAACCTGATTCCTGTGTACTCTGTCTGGTGAAGTCCACATTTATAGCCACCATTTGTGTAACTGAAAAAAGATATTTGCAATGAATAAGTCATTGGTCTTGCAAAATTCTATCATGTGATCTCCAGCAACATTTCTATCACCAAGGACATATTTTCCAACTACTGGTGATTCTTCTTTGTTTACATC
Organism: Orycteropus afer afer; assembly: GCF_000298275.1. Lineage (NCBI taxonomy): Eukaryota > Metazoa > Chordata > Mammalia > Tubulidentata > Orycteropodidae > Orycteropus > Orycteropus afer. The sequence goes on from NW_006921624.1 coordinate 7,157,849, forward strand.
TTTTGTATTCCAGTCACCAGTGATAATGAACACATCTTGATTGCATGTTCAGTCAATTTTAGATCACAGAAGTTGGTAAAAATCTTCAATTTCTTCACCTTTGGATTTGGTGATTGGTGCATAAATTTGAATAATAGTAGTATTAACTGATTCCTTGTAGGTGTATGAATATTATTCTATCATTGACGGTGTAGTACTTTAGGATAGATCTCGAAACAGTCTTTGTGATGATGAATGCCATGCTATTCCTCTTCAATTTGTCATTTCCAGCATAGTAGATCATATGGTTGTCTAATTAAAAATGGCCCAAACCAGTCCATTTCAGCTTACTCATGCCTAGGATATAGATCTTTGCATTCCATTCCATTTTTGACAACTTCCAATTTTCCTAAATTCATACTTCATACATTCCATGTTCTGATTATTAATGGATGTTTACAGCTGTTTCTTCTCATCTTGAAACATGCCACATCAGCAAATTGGGGTCCTGAAAGCTTTCCTCTATGCACATCATGAAGATCAGCTCTACTCTGAGGAGGCAGGTCTTCTCCAGTTATATTTTGAGTCCCTTGATGTAGTGCCTAAGGCTGTTAACCAGAAGCCTGCTGGTTCAAACCCACCAGCCATTCCTCAGAAGGAAGATTGGGCAATCTACTTCCATAGTGATAGCACCTCAGAAAACCAAGGAGGGGTCACTATGAGTCAGATTCAACTTGACGGTAGTGAGTTTGGTATTGAGTTTCAGACCTTCCTGCACTATATCACACAGTGTTTCACTGCTATTCATAAGGTTTTCACTGGCCAATTCTTTGAGAAGTGTATGACTTCTTCCTTCTGAGTCTTAGTCTAGAGGGTCCCCTGAAACCGGTCCATGATTGGTAACCCTGCTTGCATTTGAAACACTGGTGGCATAGCCTCCAGGCTCACAGCAACATTCAAACCATAACAGTAGGAAAAACTGACAACCAAGTTTGTCCCCCAACCCAGCTGCTGCCATCAGAGGCAGATTATCCAATAAGAAAGTAAGCATGGTAATCTAAGATTCATGCTTTAAATAGTTGTTGTTGTTGTTATTATTGCTGTTAGGAGCCTTCAGGTCTGTTTCAACTCATAGCGACCCTATGTGCAACAGAACAAACCACTACCCGGTCCAGTGCCATCCTCACAATCTTTGCTATGGTTGAGCCCATTGTTGTAGCTTCTGTGTCAAACCATCTCCTTCAGGGCTTTATTCTTTTTCTCTGATGTTATACTTTACCAAGCATGATATACCTCTGCAGGGACTGGTCCCTCCTGACAAAATCTTGCCATCACCACTCCTAAGGAGCATTCCAGCTGTATATCTTCTAAGATGGATTTGTTTTTCCTTCTAGTCCACACCCAGTGCCATCAAGTTGATTGCAACTCATAGCAATCCCCATTTAGTTTCCAAGGCTATAAATCTTTATAAAAGTAGACTGTTTTATCTTTCTCCTGTGGAGCAGCTGGTGGGTTTGAACTGCTGACTTTCTGGTTAGTAGCCAAATGTCTTACCCACTATGCCACTAGAGCTCCTTTTTCTTTTTGTAGGCCCTAGTATATTCATTATTCTTCAACACCACAATTCCAATGCATCAATTCTTCTGCAGATTTCCTTATTCATTGTCCAGCTTTCACATGCATATAAGGTGAGTGAAAAAACCATGGCTTGGGGCAAGCCCAATTTGGTCTTCAAAGTGACATCTTTGCTTCTTAACACTTTAAAGAAGTTTTTTACAGCAGATTATGCCCAATGCAATAGGATCTTTGATTTCTTGACTGCTGCTGCCTTGGGTTGATTGCACATCCAAGTAAATGAATGAATGAATGAATGATTCTATGTAAAATGAAATATTTGACAACCTCAATCTTTCCTCCATTTATCATGATGTTGCTTATTGGTCCAATTGTGAGGATTTTTTATTTCTTTATGTAATCCACAATGAAGGCTATAGTCTTTGATCTTCATCAGTAAGTGCTTCAAGTCCTCTTCATTTTTAGCAAGCAAAGTCATGTAGCATATCATAGATTGGTAATTATTCTTCCTCCAATTATGATATTATGTTCTTCTTCATAGAGTCCACCTTCTTAGACTATTTGCTTAGCATACAGATTTAGAACTATCAAATCTGTTCTGGAAGAAATGTAGCTGCTCCTTGGAAGCAAGAATGGCCAGACTTCACCTCACCTACTTTGGTCATGTTGTAAGAAGAGATAATTTCTTGGAGAAGGATATCATGCTTGGTAAAGTGGAAGATCAACAAAAGAGGGGAAGGCCCTCAAAAAGATGAACTCACACAGTGGCTACAATGATGGTCTTAGGTATAGCCGGGATTGTGGAGCTGGCACAGTGCTTAATTCTGCTGTACATAGGGTCACAATGAGTCAGAGATGACTCAATGGCAACTAACAACAACAACAACAACAACAACAGATTTAGTAAGTATGATGAAAGGGTACATCCTTGACATACACATTTCCTGATTTTAAACCATTCAGTATTCCCTTGTTTGGTTCAAATGAATGTCTCATGTTCTATGCACAGGTTTTTCAAAAGCACTAAACAGTCCTGGAATTCCCATTCTTAATAATATTTCCCATAATATGTTATGGCCCACACAGTCAAATGCCTTTGCATAGTCAATAAAACACAGATAAATATCTTTCTGGTATTCTTTGCTTTCAGTGAAAATCCATCTGACATCAGCAATGATGTCACTCAGCCCATGTCCACTTCTGAATTCAACTTAAATTTCTGGTAATACTCTGTCTATGAACTGCTGCATCAGTTTTTGCATGATTTTCAGCAAAATTTTACTTGTGTGTGATATTAATGATATTGTTTAATCATTTTTGCAGCCTGTTGGATCACCTTTCTTTGGCATGAACACAAATATAGAGCTCTTCCACTCAGCTGGCCAGGTAGCTGACTTTAAAATTTCTCGGCATAAACAAATAAATGCTTCCAGTCTTGCATCTATTTGTTGAAATATCTCAGTTGCCATTCTGTCAATTTCAAGAGCTTTATTTTTTTGCCAGTGCTTTCAGTGCAGATTGGACTTCTTCCTTCAGTATCATCAGTTCTTGGTCATATGCAGCCTCCTGAAATGGTTAAACATTGACCAATTCTTTTTGGCACCTATAGTGGTGATGGCATAGTGGTTAAAGTGGTTAAAGTCCTTGACCACTAGCCAAAAGGTTGGCAAGTTGAAACCACCAACCACTCCATGGGAGAAAGATGTGGCAGTTTGCTTCTGTAAAAAAAATGACAACCTTTGAAACCTATTGGGCACTTCTACTCTGTCTTTTAAGTTCTCTATGAGTTGGAATAGACTCAATGGCAATAGGTTTTTTGTTTTTTTAAAAATTCTCATCACCATTTTATTACTACAATTGTAATAATGGCTTTTATTGTCAATTAAGAGGGATTTGGAATACCTAGGTAATTTAAATTCATTAAAATTTTTAAATTATGAGCCACCTTTCTTGTTTTTCTTGCTTATTTGGATTGGTCCAAATGATTTTTTTGTTTTCTGATTAAAAGTGACAAATACCCATGGTCATGGTTAAGGATGTCTATAGTTTTTGTATAAGAATGCAGATGAAGATTATTACTAAGTTCAGAATTGTAGATCTACATAAACATTTCGTTGTCTGAAGAGAATCAGATGTGTGGCATTACTTGGGAGTGGTGGACAGGTGTGGTAGAAGAAAATAACACTAAGATTAAATGCAAAAGGTGTGAAGTGAAATCTTTGTTCTACCAATAGTCACTGTTTCCTTGTGTGACAGAATTCTAAAATGGCTTTCAGGTGCATACCACCTCATGTACACAGCCTACATAATCCTTCCCACAACATTCATAGGTGAGATTCTTGACAAGGATGGGATATGACTCTGTGATTAGATTTTCTAGAAGGAAAAGGTGAAGAGATTGTTTTCAGATGCAATTCAAACTAAAACCAAACACACTGCCATCAAGTCAATTCCAACTCATAGCAACCCCAATTGAGTTTCCAAGGCTGTAAATCTTTATGGAAGCAGACTGCCTCATCTTTTTTCTGTGGAGTGGCTGGTGGGTTCAAACCTCTGAACTTTTGGTTAGCTGACAAATATCTTAACCACTACACCACCAGAGCTTCTTATATAATAAATTATCCTGGGTGGGCAGGACCTAATCAAGTCAGTCCTTTAAAGGGTGTTGAATTGGCAAATGTGTTGTCTATATTTTAAAACAAATAATAATAATTGAAAAGATGGTCTAGAGGTCACAGATAAAAAAACAAAGAAGTTCAAAACAGTTGTGATGCTTTCCTGTTGGCCCTAAAGAAGCAAATAGACATGTTGTGGAGAGCACCACATGACAGCAAATGACGGATAGCTTCTGGGAGCTGAGAACATCAGTCCTATACTCAAAAGGGAATGATGTCTGTCCATAACTAGTGAAGTCGGAAAGGGGACCCTGAGCCTTAGATAAGAACACAGCCCTGACTGACACCTTGATTTCAGCCTGGTGGACCATGAAGACAGGTCCAGTTAACCCATGGACAGAATCTATGAAATAACGTGTATTTTTTTAGACTGGTAATTTGTTACACAGCAATACACAACTAGTACACCTTGAACAACATTTTTTTTACCCTTCTTTCCTCACTATTAGAAGAGTCAAGAATATAACTTCCTCTATAGTTTTGAAATGGGTAAGAATTAGCTCAATGTCAAATATTCTCATCATTTGTTTTTCTAAAGATTTAGTTTGAAGCTCATCTTTCCTGGACCAACTTAATGTGTCCTTAAATGAACTTTGTGGCTGCCTCTTCCTCCTACCAAATCTCAATCAGCTTTACTACATATAGTTCATCTCTCAATAATCGCTTTTCCAGCTACCCAGTACCCAAAGCTAGATGCCTCTGAGTTACCCTCTTTTCCTTCCTCTGTTGATTCTCCCACATTGGATCAATTGCCATCCCATCTGAGAATCTTATCTATTCCTGGCCTCTCCTATGCATCCCCATTATCCATTTGGACAATTAGTATGACCCTCGTAAGAAATCCTGACGGTTAAGAGATCAGAAGTTAACCCAAAGTTTGGCAATTTGAACCCATCAGCCACTCTGTGGGAAAAAGATGAGGCTATCTGTTTCCCTAAAGATTTACAGCCTTGGAAAGCCTATGTGGCAGTTATACTTTGTCCTATTGGGTTGCTATGAGCCAGGATCAACTCAACATCAATGGGTTTTTTTGCTTTTATGACCTTCATGCACACATCTCACTTTTTCTAAGTCCATCTTTCCAGATGTCCCCAGAGTTATCTTTATTGTTATTATTATTATTTTTAAATCTCTTCTTTTTCACTCTCCTACTGAAACATGTCTAAGGGCTCGTTCACATGGTATTTTGTGCTTTTCACGATCTGGTTCCAGCCTCTCTTCTCCTTCCCCAGTGTGTTCCCTATACATCTGCCACTCTTATCTGTCCATGAATATGCCAGCTTCTCCCTTTGCCCAGAAATCGAAATGTCTCTAAATTTGTTTTAGGACACAGCAGGTAAGCCATGTCTCCAGAGAAACCTTCTAGGAGAGCTTCAGGCCAAGTTTGCTCTCTCTTCCTGGTTCTCTCAGAGCTGGGTTTCACATCTCTCTTACAGGACTTCTCATATTAAATTTATCTATCATGCTTTCCCTGGAATTCTTCTCCACTGTGGTAGTTCAGGTTGTGTGGCAACTTAGCTGGGCCTGGTTTTGAATGCTGGGCAGCTGGATATAGTGATTCCCCATGATGATACTGGTAATCAACTCCATGGTGGAATCTGCTATGAACAGCTGAAAAGCTGCCTTAGGGATGTGGTCTGCTTCCAGGATATAAGAAGAAGCTTCGGGGAAGGTGTCTGAACTTTTTGGCATGCTTGGACCCTGCACATAGCCAAGTAATCATTCAGCAGCCTGCCATGTTGCCTGATGATTTTGGGGTCTCTTTCTGCACTTGAACTTGTTTTTCCATGTTGTTTGATAATCTTGGGACTATGACATTTTACTTGGAGACCTTGAATTTGTCAGGCACAACAGCCAGCAGCTGCCTGAGTTAAGAAAAACCTCTAGCTCCAGAGGATTGGGAGCAAGAGGCAGAGCTGAAGACCAAGGTCTAGGGACCTTCACTCAGGCTCTAGAGCTGGCACTTTGAACTTGGATTTCTAGCCTCCTAAACTGTAAAAGATTAAATCCCTCTTTGTAAAATCATCCACTTTTGGTATGTTCCTGTCAGAGCAGCAACAGAGGACAAAAACATCCACTAAACTAAAAACCCTTTCATAGCAGGGATTACAGCACAGTAGATCTTTAATATATCCTTGTGGAAGTAAAAAAAAAAAAAGAAAAGAAAGTAAAGAAGGAAGGAAGGAAGCGAATAAAGCTTTTGCCACCCTTATATATCTAGTGTACTGACTGGAAGAGATCCATATTTGTGCCCATTCCAAAGAAAGGTGATGCCACAGAATGTGGAAATTATAGAACAATATCATTAATATTGCTTGCAAGTAAGATCTTACTGAAGATAATTCAGAAACGTTTGCAGCAGTATATTGACAGAGAACTTCCAGAGGTTCAAGCTGGATTCAGAAGAGGATGTGGAACAAGGGATATCATAGCTGTTGTCAGATGGATCTTGGCTCAAGGAAAAGAATACCAGAAAGATGTTTACTTGTGTTTTATTGACTATGCAAAGGCATTTGATTGTGTGGATCATGACAAATTATGGATAACACTGAGAAGAATGGGAATTCCTGAGCACTTGATTGTACTCATGAGGAATCTGTACCTTGACCAGGAGGCTGTCATTCGAACAGAACAAGGGGACACTACATGGTTTAAAATCAAGAAGGGAGTGCGTCAGGGTTGTATTCTTTCTCCACACTTATTCAATCTATATGCTGAGCAAATAATCCTAGAAACTGGACTATATGAAGAAAAACGTGGTATCAGGATTGGAGGAAGAATCATTAACAACCTGAGATATGCAGATGATACAACTTTGCTTGCTGAAAGTGAGGATGACTTAAGGCACCTACTGATGAAGGTTGAAGAATACAGTCTGCAGTATGGATTATGTCTCAATATAAAGAAAACAAAAATCCTCATGACTGGACCAATGAGCAGCATCACAATAAATGGAGAGAAGATTGAGGTTGTCAAAGAATTCACATTGTTTGGTTCTACAATCGATGCCAACGGAAGCAGCAGTCAGGACATTAGACAATATGTAGCATTGGGAAAGTCAACTGTGAAGGAACTGTTTCAAGTGCTGAGGAGCAAGGATATCTCCTTGAGGACTAAGGTGCGCCTGACACAAACCATGATATTTCCAATCGCCTGGTATGCATGTGAGAGCTGGACAATGAATAAGGAAGACCGAAGAAGAGTGGATGCTTTTGAGTTGTGGTGCTGGCGAAGAATGCTGAAAGTACCGTGGACTGCTAAAAGAACTAACTAACAGATCTGTCCTGGAGGAAGTGCAGCCAGAATGCTCCTTGGAAGCAAGAATGGCCAGACTTCGTCTCACCTATTTTGATCATGTTGTAAGAAGTGACCATTCCCTGGAGAAGGATGTCATGCTTGGTAGGGTGGAGGGTCGACAAAAGAGGGGGAGGCCTTCAACGAGATGGATTGACACGGTGGCTGCAATGATGGGCTCAAGTATAGCAGGGATTGTGGGGCTGGCACAGGATCGGGCAGTGTTTCGTTCTGCTGTGTATGGGGTCGCTATGAGTCGGAAATGACTTGACAGCACTTAACAACAACAACAACAACATATATCTAGTGTAAGAAGCTCTGGTAGCAGTGTGGTTAAAGCATTGGGCTCTAACCAAAAGTTTGGTGGCTTGAATCTGCCATTTACTCCACAGAAGAAAGATGAGGGAGTCTGCTTCCATAGATTTACAGCCTTGAAACCCTACGGGGCAGTTCTACTCTGTCCTATAGGGTCGCTATGAGTTATAATTGACTCAATGACAGTGGGTTTTTATATCTAGTGTATCTATTTCAAAATTTGTAAATAAAATATTCTATTATTTTTTTGTTTTTTCCTTTAGAAACCTTATAAGAAAAAACATTGCTATCTCCGTTTTATAGATTAAAAAAAAAACCAAAAAACCTGACTGTCAGCAAATGGTTCCAATTTCCCTTGTTGCTAATATTCATAAATCTGAGAGGTCAGAGGCTGTGCACTAAGTCTCACTCAGATTTCACTATGCCACATCACTCTTGGGAACTGAGTATGCTTTTGTTGGTGTTTGTGGAAATGATACTAGAAATAATAAAAATAAATTAAATTAATTTTTTAAAAAAAGGGTGGAGATGTAATATGTGAAATGATTCCTGTAAGTCCAGCCTTTATCACCATGAATGAATTATAAATACAGCAATATAATGATGTAATACATCACAGTCCTCGGTGATTTGCTGAGTTGAATAGTTTGGTTGTGTACAGTTTATAGAAGAAAAAGAGGGACAAAAATGAATGCAGAGTCATTTGGCATGTTGTTCAGAGTTTCCATCTGCTACAATTCCCTTACATTATTGCCATTGTTGAAATTCAATGTATTAAAAGGAACATAGATTCACTTGGGCAATGAAGAAATACCTAACAGGAAGTAAACTCAATTTTTAAATCACAGTCATTTATGTTTTTCTTTTTTCTCCACATCATGCCAATCTCCCTCTTTCTCCCAGGTTTCAGCCTTTACAAATCACCTATGTGAACAGAATCAAAGTGAGTCCAATTCCCTAACTTGTTGATTGGTGGTCAGGGGGCCACAAACCTACGGGAAAAACACCATCAGTGCGTTGACATGAGGAAATATGAGCTTCCCCTCTACCCCCCTCTTTGGCCCACCTCCTTAAGATAGGTAGGGTTGATGGAGAGCTTTCCTTTCTTATATGAATTACTGCATGCCTCAAGGAGCTGAAAGGAAAAAATAAGTCTGAACTTAGCTTGGTCAACGTCAGTCAACATAACCCCAGTATGCAGTAGACATCTAACAAATGTTGAATGAATTCAGATTTTCTTCTTCAGTTATGCCCTAGTGTATAAAGAAAGGTGGAAATTAATCTGTTGTGCTAAAGATAATTTTACTTTGGCAAGCAATGTCACCATGACAATCAAGATGTAATAATGATAAAAAGCAACAACAATGATAATAATAAAACAATAATTGCAACAAAAATAATAGTTAGCAATTATTCTTCATTATTTACAAGTGTTTTATTCTGTGTCCTAACTCCAGCTGTGAACTGACAGCAGGTTCTTTTCTTCAAATCCAGTGGATTCTTACACTGAAGGACTAGACCCTCTCCCCTTCCATGAAATATGTGAAGCAAAAGCATGCTTTATTATTACTTTCACCACTTCATTGGGGAAGAAGGGGAAGGCTTCTTGAGTAAAGAAGAATAAGTCATTACTCTCACCATTCTCAGATTGCTGAAGCTAATAAGGAAAATGGACACCATCCATCTGCCAGAGAGCTTGTAAGTTCACAACAAGTTGGCTATGATCAGCTAGTCAGTAATTCAGTAGTTCAGAAATTGCAGTACAACAGAGACAGAGTAGGGATGTGTGATTTTGTACCAATCAGATCAGTGGTTTCCAAATTTCTGTGATTTGAAACAATAAAGTTCATTGTTTCCTCACACAGAAAATCATTTGTGAGGAATCTCTGCCCATATTATTTTCACTCCAAGACCAAAGCTAATGAAGTTCCCATCATATGACGGACAATTTCACACTGGATCTTCATGTTCCTGCTCATAATTCATTGACAATTCAGTGATGACAATTCACTTGCAAAAGCAAGATAAATGACCGTATTTCATTTCAAAGCAGAAGGGAAAGGTGGTCTCTCTCAGTGCTTGACAGGGGGTTTCATTAGAATTATTGTGAGTCACATTGATGTTTACCATAATGGAGACATCAGCCAACCAAGGGAAGTGGGCCGATGGAGGTCTATAGTCAGGATCTCCCATTTAGCTACTAATATTTTGTCTTCTACTCACATTAATTGGTCTTTCACACACTCAAGTCCAGCAAACCCACTTTCATCAGGGTCACCATCAACCTCCAAAAGACATTCATTTTCAGTCCTAATCTTACTTGACCTGTTATAATTGTTTGGCATAATGCATTTCTCCCACTCCTTATTTACTTCATCCATATGATAGAACTCTTCTAATTTTTCTCACACCATTAGCTGTTTCTTTGTTTCACTAGCTTTCTCTTTTACAGTTCCTTCTTGATCTCCCTCACATCTTAATCTACATGTATCCTTGGGCAATATCAATGGATCATTTCCTCTTCTTTATCTTAATTCACTCATTTGCTAATTACATTGAATATCCTGATTTCAGATAGAATCTATATGTCCAACATTCCCAAATGAGTATTATCAGTCTTGACCTTTCTCCTAAACTCAGGATTTCTATTGTTATCAGTGACAGTGAAGCTGGTTCCTACTCATAGCAACCTTTTGTTTAACAGAACAAAACTTTGCCTAGTTTTGAGCCAATTTCAACATCACTGATTTATTTGAGTTCATTGTTGAGGCTATTGTATCAATGCATCTCATTGAGGGTTTCCCTCATTTTTACTGACCTGCTACTTTATAACACATGATGTCCTTTTCCCACAAATAATGGTCTCTGATGACGTATCCAAAGTAAGCGAGACAAACATCTCACCACCTTTACTTCTAAGGAGCACTCTGGTTGTATTTCATCTAAGATTAATTGACTACTGTCAATCTATAGTCACTTGTGTGCTTGGTATCTCTAGTTTATTGTGTCTAAACTCCTCATCTTCCAGTCCTAACATGCTCCTCCTTCATTCTTTTCAGGAAATCATATTGCCTTAATCTCCAAAATATATCCCTACTGTGTTGTATCGTATCTATAGGTACCAAACTGGCCCATGTCACCACCATCCCTAGTTGATTATCATCCAAAGTTGTCATCCCACCACTGCCCTGTAACCCTATAACACCTCTTTGAGTCTCTTCTCTTATTTCAATTAAAGCAAATGTCACCCATATGCTCAGAATCCTACAGTAGCTTCCCATTTCAATCTTTGAAATTAAAAAAAAAAAAAGACCCTAAAGTCCTGCACAATCTCTCCTCCCATTATCTTTCTGACTTTATTTCTTACTTATATGCTCTACTCACTCATTCCCACTCACACCAGCTTTTTCCTGCTCTCTTAATTCTCCAGATGTGCTGCTGTCTCAGAGGCTTTGAACTTGTTCCTGCCCCTTGGGATGCTCTTTTCGGCTCATATGCATGCTGTACTTTTTTACTTCTCGAGTCTTTGATCAGACTTTTTTGTTTTCTCAATAGTGCTTTGCCTAATCACTTTTTTAAAAAACTTTTTTGTTGTGATTTTGGTGTAAGTTTACAGAGGAGATTAGTTTTCCATTCAACAATTCATACACATTTTGTTTTCTGATATTGATTGCAATCCCTACAATATAACACTCTTCCCACTTCCTCCTTGTGTTTACTGTTTCCATTCCTCCTTTTCCATCCCTTCCTGCCTTCGAGTTTTATCTCTGGGCCAATGCTGCCCTTTGGATCTTCTGTGGTTGATAATAGCACTAAGGGGTGCATAGCTCCCTTGTGTTATTGTTCACTTTATTGTTGTTGTTGTTGTTATGTGCCGTTGAGTCGGCCCCGACTCATAGCAACCCCTCCATGGGTTTTCGAGGCAGTATCACTACGGAAGTAGGATTGCCCAACCTTCCTTCCGAGGAGTGGCTGGTGGGTTTGAACCGCCAGTCTTCTGGTTAGCAGTCAAGTGCCTTAGCCACTATGCTACCAGAGCTCCCAAATCCTACAATTAGGAAATACAATTTATCTTGATTATGAGAGTAGAAAGAGACCAAGAGAAATCAGAAAATTCCCAAAATTTTCCCTAGGAAAGGGAACAATGAAGAATGGGGGATGTTCTTCCTTTGCAAAGAAAATTAAAATTAGTCCTAATCATAACTCATTTTCCTTTGCCTGTAAGAAAAATAATAAAATAGCACAAAGATCTCTCAACTTTGTAATGGTTGTTCAACTGCAACAAAGCTTCTTGGCTCACTAAGTACTTGGGGGAACAAAAGTGTGTGTACAGGTAGCAGAAATGACTACAAAGTTTGGATATTTAATTAAAAAGAATTTTCACCAGAAGTGAAATGAAACCACATGAACAGAGGGGTTGAAGCCAATGTAGTATCTCTGTTTCCGTATAGATTTTAGTAGAAAATGCAGAGTAATTGCAAAATATATTGTCAGTTAACATCTTTGTTCCTAATATATATATATTTATATATATATATTTGTTTATTATTAAGAATAAAAATTAAGTTTCGCCCAGGTAGAGAGTTCCACTTTATTTTGGCAAAGACGTAAAACAAGTTGATTCAAGTATAACCTGTGTAACTGATCAGGTGATTAAAACTTAGACTTGCAACATACTGATGGCCGATGTAAGACCTAAATCTGTACCCATGACACCCAAACACAATCTTCGTACTACTATTTTTTTTTTCTGCATTTCTTGCCCCAAAGCCCTTCCTACTATTATTTAAATGTACAGGATGAATAGTTTTCCTTGCCAACATAAATGAAGAAAAGGCATAGTGAGTTTCAAATTAATATACTTTGAAGGAAGGGAACAAACTATTTCATTCTGTTAAGTTACCAGAGGTAATGAACTATATGGTAAATTTCTTAAGTATAGCAATGGCATCAGCTTTATTTACCATTCTAACCAAGGTGCCTGACACAGCACTACTTAGATGTTGTTGCTGTTGTTAGTTGCCTTCAAGTTGGTTTTGACTGATGGTGACCTTCCGTATAACAGAAAGAAGCAATGCCCAGCCTGTGCCATCCTCACAATTGTCTGTATGTTTTAGTCAGTTTTGTCATCCATAATGTTTTCATTGGCTAATTTACAGAACTAGATCACCAGCCCCTTCTTCCTAGTGTGTCTTATTCCGGAAGCTCCGCTGATGGGGAACCATAGGTAGCCTTACTTAAGTTTGAAATATTGACAAGCATAACTTCCAGTATCATAGCAACACACACAACACTACTCAGATCATATGCCGATAATGAGTATTTGTATAATGAAAGTTCTGTCTTCAACAGAACCGTAGTTTGTGATGGAGTGTGAGAAATGATTGGGTGACATTTTGCAGGAAGAAAGTTAGTGTATTCATCTACATTTCTATATTTGAGATGAAGCACTCTCTTCATTCAACTTTCATTTTCTCCTATGATGGAGGGCTTGATTAAAATTAGTGGGTAAGTTTTCAAACCTAGTTATTGTTTAATTTCTGTCACTAAAATTTGCCATTTAAATTTCTCTTCTTGAAACCTCTTTATTTTGGGAAAAAAAAATAAGGAGAAGCCTCCCTCCTCAGGTAAGTTCTCAGAAGAGCTGAAGTATAGGTGTGGGATCTAGGGTATAGGGAGTGTCAGAATACCCAATAAGCAAGGGAAACATGGGCTTATTTGCACTTTCTATGTAATCTGCAGTGAACAACTTCACGTTTTTCCACCATATCAAATATTCTTCTTCTACCTATGGGTGACAGCTGTCTCTCTACCAGCCCTACAGTCTCTTCCTACAGAATGAAATCCTCTATTCAAAAGTACAGCCCTTGACAGAGATGGAATACCCAGTAAGCAGTGTAAGCATGGGCTTACTTGTGCTTACTTACCAATCTGTAGTGAACTGTTTCATATATTTTTCACTAAATCAGATTGCTTACTGTGGAATCTGTTCTTGGTACAGGCACTTGTTGTGTTGTTAGATGCTATTGATTCAGTCCCAACTCTTAGTGACACGTTACATAACAGAATAAAACACTGCCTGGTCCTGTGTCATCCTCACATTAGTAGGCACGTTTAAGCCCACTGATGCATCTGCTATGTCAATCCATCTTATTGAGGGTCTTCCTATTTTTTGCTCAGGCTCCACTTTACTAAGCATGATGTCTTTTTCCAGGGACTAGTCAGTCCCTCCTGACAACCTGTCCAAAGTAAGACAAAAGTCTTGCCATGTTCCCTTTTAAGGAGCATTCTGACAGTACTTCTTCCAAGACAGGTTTGTTTGTTCTATGGAAGTCCATGGTACTTTTCATATTTTTCACCACCATCATAATTCAAAAGCATTGGTTCTTCTTCAATCTTCCTTATTCATTCTCCAGATTTCACATGCATGTGAGGTATTTGAAAATACAATGGCTTAGGTCAGGCACACCTTAGTCCTCAGAGTGACAAAGATGTCACAGGAACCTAGGGTAGACCAATCAGATGGTCTCGTCAATTATTTTCACTCTTGAAGAATTGATGTGGAGCTATAAGGATGGTAGAGAAATCATTTCTGTCAACATAAATAAGTATTTTCCCTCTTACTTGGAGCAAGTCAGATAACATAGAGTTAAAAGTATAGGTTGTGGAGCCAAACCACCTGGATGCATATCTCAACTCTATCACATTATGGCAGTGCCAATGTGAGCAAGTTACTCAGTCACCTTGTACCTCAGTGCTCTCATCTCTAAAGCTGAGATGAAAATAGTATTTACCTCATAGAGTTATTGTATGGTATACATGAATATATGTAGGGCTATTACAACTGTTTCTGGAGTATAGTATTCCCACAACAGATGGTGACTAGAGCTGCAGTTGCCACTGTCATTGTTAGCACATTATGACAGTATGCTGATATGCTTTGCAGAGTAGGGAGTAGCAGTACCATTTTGCCCTGCTAAGAGGCATGCATGCTACAGGGTGCAAGATGAGCTCTCAGAGAACCGGGGCCATCGGTGTAGGTTCTGTAGATCTAGTGGCTATCTTATACAGAGAGAAGGTGAGTTGGTGCCCTAACCTGCAGAAAGGGGCATGATGCTTCAGAGACCTCTTAGGATTTGCTTTTGGATATGCTTCTTTGACTCATTTACAAAGTGAACTGGGTCACTTTAAGTGGCCCCTGAGGAAGAGAAGAATTATTTGGGATGTAATAATTGTCTTCTAATTAGCACTTATGGCCCAGCAGAACCAGTGTTGCTCTAGCTGTTGTTGTTTTAGGTTTCATCTAGTCGACCCTGACTCATGATGACCCTGTGTACAACAGAACGAAACACTGCCTGGCCCTGTGCCACCCTCGAGCCCATCATTGCAGCCACTGTGTTATCAATCCTGTTGAGGGTCGTCTCCTTTTTTGCTGACCTTTGACCTTACCAAGCATGATATCCTTCTGCAGGAAATGGTCCCTTCTGAAAATATGATCAAAGTAGGTGAAACTAAGTCTGGCCATTCTCACTTCCAAGGAGCATTCAGCCTGCATTTCTTCCAGGACATATTTGTTCATTCTTCTGGCAGTCCATGGTATTTTCAGTGTTCTTCGCCAAAACCACAAAGCGAACACATCACCTTTTCTTTGGTCTTCCTTAGTCATTGTCCAGCTTTCACATGCAAATGAGGCAATTGAAAATATCATGGCTTGGGTTAGGTGCACCTTAGTCTTCAAAGTGACATCTTTGCTTCTTAGCACTTTCTAAAGGTCCTTTACAGCAGATTTGCACAGTGCAATATGGTGTCTGGTTTCTTGACTACAGTTTCCATGGGTGTTGACTGTGGATCCAAGTAAAATGAAACCCTGACAATTTCAATCTTTTCTCCATTTATCATGATGTTGTTTATTGCTATAGTTGTGAGCAATTTTTTTTTTTTTTTTATTCTGTGGTGTAATCCATACTGAAGACTATAGTCTTTGATCTTATCAGTAAGTGCTTTAAGTTATCTTCATTTTCAGCAAGGAAGGTTGTATCCTCTGCATATCTCAGGGTGTTAATGAGTCTTCCTTCAACCCTGATGCTATGTTCTTCCACATATTGCTCCAGTGAGCACTGTCCATCCAGGTAGACTGCTGTCTTCTCATGATCCTGAAGGAAAGCAAAGATAGGCTTATTTAACCATGCCACAGAACTTTGTCTCAGTGAAAAGGTAACATTCTTATCCTTCAATCTTTTTAACTGTTTTTGTTGTTGTTATGGGCCATTGAGTCAGACCCAACTCATAGCGACCCCTCCTTGGGTTTCTGAGGCAGTATCACTACGAAAGTAGATTGCCTCATCTTCCTGCCGAGGAAATGAGACTTGGTCAAATCATAAAAAAAATAATAAATAAAATGCCAAAAAGCAAAACAAAACAAAAAACCAAATAACCAAACATTCTCTGATGCAAGGGGGAGGCAATTTAATAACTTTCAAATTGTTGTTTGTTCTGCACTTTGCCGTCCATACATTCTCTAATCCCCAAGGCTTAGCAACCCAAGACTTTGCCAGTAGTATTTTATTTTCTTGCAGGAAGATGTGGATTTTTCTTTTCTTTTTCTTTTTGGAAAGTACAATGTATTACTAGAATAGATTTCATAATAATACATTTTAAACAAACAAACAGTCATCTAACAAATGTGAGAAATAGAAGGAAGATCAACTATTTGGTAGAAAACATCAAGTGACTTAACTTTGAGTTCTTGCCATGAACTTACGGTTTTTGAAGTTGGTAATGTTTTCCTTCTTTAAGCAAAGGCCATTGGAAAAGTGTTTTTCTGGCACAGCTGACTTCCTAATACTGGAGTTCTAAAGCGAAAATGCTGAAAACTGGCCATGGAGAACTCTTCCTTTGGTATTTGCAGATGAAGAGAGCCATTACAGTTGGTGTTGTAGAATCTGTCCAACTTCCTTTGGCCTCCCACGGACATTTGTCCAGTACACCATGGCGATGATGAGGAGAGCAGAATGTGAGTATAAGAAAGAACAGCACAGGTCTTATTTTTGATCCCTGTCCCAGCATCCTGGAGTGTGTGATATGTTTTATTAGTTGTAAGGTCTATTCAGTCACTGACTCAGTGTGAATTTCAAGGCCAGAAGGGACTTCAGAAATTATAAAATTCAAATTTCTCCAGAGAATTCCACAAACTATACAAGCTAATAGTAAACTTTGATTTTGTATTTTATTTATAATAGTGTACTTTCTAATCAATACATGGTAGTGGTATCTCTGCATGCATCTGTCAGAGTAACACATTGACAGTGATATTAATGGAAATGATTTGGAGTGTTGCCATATGTCAGACATTGCACTAAGTACTTTACATCTCTGAGCACATTACTTTAAAACTGCTGTTGTTACATGCCGTTGAGTCGGACCCAACTCATAGTGACACCTCCTTGGGTTTCCGAGGCAGTATCACTACGGAAGTAGTTGTCCAACATTTTTTTTTTTGTCTCCTGTGACAGATGAAGAGTTGTTCCACACCTAAAAGAAGAGATTGTCTCACCCCTAAAAGAAGAGATTGTTTCACCTCTCCTTCACAAAAAAAAAAAAAAAAAAAAAAAAGTGTCCTCAAATTGATTCCAAATCATAGCAACTGTATAGGACAGACTAGAACTGCCCCAAAGGGTTTCCAAGGCTGTAAATCTTTACAGAAGTAGACTGCCTCATCTTCCACCTGCAGAGCAGCTGGTGGGTTTGAACCACCACCCTTTTGTTCAGCAGGCAAAAGTGCCTTAGCCTCTGTGCTACTAGAGCTCCTATGGCAAAGGAATAGATGATTAAAATGACAATCCGTGCTATGAAAGGAATAAACTGAATCCAGATCCCCCACCATCCCTTCTTTGTACAAATTAGAAAATAGTCACCCACCTCAAGGTTCTTTACTGACAACTGTTATCAAGTTATCATAACAGACTCATGTATCAATGTCAACCAATATAACTAGCAAGCCCTAGGATTTGCAGTATTTTACTTGCAAAACTCTATGCAGCAATCTTGCTGTTGTGGTTGATATGTGCTGTCAAGTCAGACCCTACTCATAGCAACCCCTCCTTGGGTTTCCGAGACAGTATCACTATGGAAGTAGATTGCCCCATCTTCTTTCTGAGGAGTGGTTGGTGGGTTTGAACCACCAGCCTTCTGGTTAGCAGTCAACTACTCTAACAAGATCTAAAGTATGAAAATGTGTGCGCCACAGAAAGAATGTCCCAGATCGAAGAATAAACAGGGAGGGAGATCTGAGAGGGAGAAGAACACTGGGTTTAAGAAACTGAAAGTAGGCTTGTATTGCCAAAGCATAGTGCATTAGAGATAATAATGGGCTAGATAAGGAAAGGAGAATTTATTTGAATTGCAGTGATGATTCACTGAGAGATTTTAAGCAGGGTTGTGAACTGATAAGACTTGGGTTTTCACTTGGATGAATAAATGGGAGCAAGATGAGAAAGGAGAAACAAGCCATAGCCGTGTTGTAGTAGTCTAGTCAAAAAGTAATAGTGGTCTAGATTAAGTAGTGGCTTGGAGTCCCTGGGTGGTGCTTGGCCACCAAAAGTCAAGGTTGGAAGTTCAAATCCACTCTGAAGAGCCTTGGAAGAAAGGCCTTGCTGTCTCCTTCTAAAAGATTACAGCCATTGAGAACCCTGTAGGAAGCTCTATTCTCAAACACGTGGGGTCACCATGAATTGGAATCAGCTTGGCACTTGTGTTTTTTCGTTTGTTTGTTTAACATAATTGTTTCTACTTGTCGATTTATCCTATCAGGCTAGGAGCTTTAAGTTGTGTGAGTCTGAGAGCTCTAGTAGCCTCCAGGAAAATCTTTAACCAGAAACCTTTTAGTGTCAGCATTACTAAGAGAACTTTTGGACTCTTTAGGGCCTTTATCTAACCTCCAGTCTCAGCAGGTATCAAGGAACTTCCTCCAAACTCAGCATGCATCACAAAAGCCATCCGGATTCAGCACTATCTGAGATTTGCTCGACTCCTGAAAGTCTCCCACATACCTGAGCCTTGCATCCTCCCTAGATAATATTTTCCTAAGTGAACTTTGGAGCTTGGGGGGGGGGGTTTCTTTACGTCCCCCAACATCTTAGATCACTGCCCTAAATCCCTTAGCAACAACCAATCATCTGTACCCTCTTGCCCTGGTGCTGCCCCTCCCCATATTGTTCCATAAAATTGTGAGAATACCGGGGCACGGGGTCTTTTGCTTAAGCCACTGACACTTCCTTCGGCTACAATTCACTTCCTTGGAGCTGCAAGTTGAGTTCTTCAGAAGCAGATACTGAGATGGGGTTTGATATGCAGAGCATGTATTAAGAATCAACACCTGTGGAAGGGAAGCGTGGGAAATGGGACTGGGCAGAGGGGAAATTCACGTGCCATTCTGTCAAGGCCCTGGCAGAGCCACAGCATACCCTTGGCGAACTCTGTATCCTAAATGATCTGAAGGCATAGAGTAAGCTGAGACACAGAGGCAAAATGGCACATTTGATGTTTGGGAAAGATTCCTGTCCCTGGAGATTTTACAATATACCCCTATCTTTGAGTGCTTAGAAAGGCATGGGTCCGTGAAAAGGTTCGAAGTAAAGAACCAGAATGTTTATTCAAAGTGTGAGAACATGGCACAGATCTTGGCAGTGAAGAGAGTGTTCGCACATTACAGGGCTCTGTGACCTCCCTCTGGACCTCAGTTTACTCTTATGTAAGAGGAGGGACTTGAAAGAGGAGGCCTTGAACCATCCCCCACCCCTTCCTGAAATTCTGTGATTCTGAGTAAGAAAACCCAGTTCAGGAAACCCATTACAATTGCGTCTGTCCTCTCCTATTACTCCAAATGCATCTAGATTCATCAAAATGGGTTTTGACTTGCAGGGACCAAATGTCTTCATTTAGATGAAACAGAAAAGGCAGGCTTGCAAATTACACCATTTCTCCCACCTCCATTATGCTCCGAGCATTCTGCCAGTGCTGTTACAACCCAACACACGGGGCCAATTGGAGCAGAAAAGACAATAGCCTTAATGGGAAGGAATTGGGAGCTGGGAGACGCCACAGATTGTATTAGGAGAAATGAAATAATATTTAATTTCCCTGGTCATAAATAATCTGTCTGCCCACATTATGAGCATATCAGAGTTGACAGGGAAAATATTCACCAACATGGACAAAAAGATCATTATTTTTTCATTATTAGTGGGTGATGGGGGTGGAGTCCACATCAAATGTGCTCTTTTTTGTTGTTGTTTCCTGCCAGATGGAACCACAGTAGTAGAAGAGCTCAGAGTAGCTGGTAATCTTCACAAATTTGTCAGCAAGAGGCAATAACAATGATTGTGAGGATTCCTCATTCATATTTGTAAGGTTCTTTATAGGTTTTAAAGTGCTTCTCCATTTGTTTCTTCAAAAGCACCTCACTGTGTGAGAAGTTACAATCATTTTAGAAATAAGGACACTGAGGTTAAGGGATTGATGATATATTTTGGCAACGTTATCCACAAAGCTTTAACCAGGGCAGTCCCATACAAACCTCAGGTTTCCCTTAGTGCAAATTTGGGTTGTAACAGAAAACCACCTGTGCTTATTTTATTATTATGTTTTTTATTTAGAGATTTTTTT
>NW_006921624.1:7178510-7208169 GCF_000298275.1 Orycteropus afer afer
AAATTTACAAAGCAGATTTGTTTGCACTCAACAGTTCATACACATTTTGTTTCACAGGGCTGATTGCTCTCCTCCAACCTCCTCCCTGTGGTTACCCCTTGCCTGTGTCCTTCTTACCTATGCATTCCTGTCTATCTAGCTTTCCCCTATGCAAATTCTGCCCTTCTGATCCCTAACGGTTGGCTATTCTACGAAGTGCGTTCAGCCTTTCTATTATTTCACTGAGAGTTAACCCATGGGAGTGAGCCCAATTCCAGACCCAAAGGGTACCTCAGTACCATAGTCTTGGAGGCTTCACCAGTCTCAATCTGACTAACAATTCTGGCCTATTTATATTTTTTAATTTTGATCCACATTTCTCCTCCCACTCTATCCAGTATCTCCAATTTTGGTCCCTTACTGAGTGGTTGGCATTGATCACCAGGCACCATCTAGTTCTTTTTGTCTCAGTGGAGTGTAGGCTGAGGTTCCTGTAGTTGACTAGTCCCTTGGACTAATAATTTCCATATGTCTTTGATTTTCTTCATTCTTCTTTGCTCCATATGAGAAGAGACTGATAGTTACATTGTAGATGGCTGCTCATAAGCTTTTAAGACCCCCGTTGCTACTCACCAAAGTAAGATATAGAACATTGTTTTTTGTGTACTATATTGTGCCATGGTTCTGAGCCCTCAGACCCAGCAACTCACTTCCTCAAGGTACTTGGCTATGGCTAAGAAGCTATCTCAACCTTGTCCACTGTTAGCTCTATGCTGTATATAGATATTTTTGTAGAACATATAAATACACATATAAGAATATCATCAGCCAAATTTTATCTATGGCCATGAGTATATTCCTGTTCACCTACCTACACACAATCTCACCCATCTGCTGGGTATGCACCCATAGACTAGAGTTTGCCGTTACGGATAATGCAGTATTGTGTATGTAATAGTATTTGCCTCTGTTGTCTATACCATTTGTGCACCTCTCTGTGTCTTCCTTTTCCCTATTGTTGTTGTGCTGGCTACACATTTTTGTTGTGCATCTAATCAAATCATGGTATTTTCAATTGCCACTTATGTGTGTGAGAGCTGGTCAATGAGTGAGGAAGACTGAAGAAAAGTTAATGCTTTTGAGTTGCGGTGTTAGAGAAGAATACTGAGAGTATCATGGACTGCTAAGAGAACTAACAAATCTGTCCTAGAAGAAGTACAGCTGGAATGCTCCTTAGAAATGAGAATGGCCAAACTTCGTCTCACCTACTTTGGTCATGTTGTCAGAAGGAACCACTCCCTGGAGAAGGATATCATGCTTAGTAAAGCTTTGAAGGGTCAACGAGAAAGGGGAAGGCCCTCAACATGATAGATTGACACAGTGGCTGTAATGAAAGGCTCAGGTATAGCAGGGATTGTGAGGCTGGCACAGGACTGGACAGTATTTTGTTCTATTGAACATAGGGTCTCCATGAGTTGGAGACAACATGATGGCACCTAACAACAACAACAACAACAACAACACACACTTTTGTTGTATTCCCTTTTCTTTCACCCAAATCAACACATCTCTTAACTAGTCAGCAATTTTCTCTCTCCTCCCCTACAATCCTTGGTAACTAACAAAGTAAATTTCCTTCTCTGCTTATATCTTTTCTTGACTTTTTATAATAGCAGATTTATATAATATTTGTTCTTCTGTGAGTGACTTATTTCATTGAGCATAATGTTCTCCAAGTTCATCCACATTATGAGGTGATTTGCAGCTTTTTCTTTATTCTTTAATGTTGCATAGTATTGCACTGTGTCTTTGATGCATAGTTTGGATATCCATCCATCTGCTAATGGGCACTTAGGTTTTTTCCATCTCTTTGCTATTGTAAATAGTGCTGTGATGAACATAGGTATGCATGTATCTATTTGTATCTTGGATCCCACCACTTTAGGATATATTCCTAGCAATAGGATTGCTGGACCAAATGATATTTCTATTTTGAACTTTTTAAGGAAGTGTTATAATATTGTCCACAGTGATTGTACCATTTTACAATCCCTCCAGCAGAGTATAAGAGTTCCAGTCTCTTCACACTCTCACCAGCATTGGTTATTTTCTTGTTCAACTTTGTTATTTTATTGCTGGAGTGAGATGACATCTCTTTGCTGTTTGATTTGATTTCTCTAATGACTAATGATGGGGAGCATTTCTTCATGTGTTTGTTGACTACCTGAATATCTTTTTGGTGAAGTGTCTATTAGTGTCCCTTGCCTTTTTTTAATTGGATTATTACTCTTTTTGATTTTGTTGAGGAGTTGTAGTTTTCTATATATTTTAGAGATAAATCTCTTGTCATTTATGTCATAGACAAATATTTTTCCCAATTTGTAGGTTCTCTTTTCTGTCTTTTGGAGAAGTCTTTTTATATGCATAAGAACTTAATTTTTTAAAAAGTCCCAGTCATGTAGTCTATCGTCTGCTGCTTGTGCATTTTGGATTATGTCTGATAGTCTATTTATGCCATAAATTAGGAATTCTAGGTTTGCCCTGTTTTATCTTTGATGAACTTTATGGTTTTGGGTTTTACATTTAGGTCTTTAATTCATCTTGAGTTTGTTTTTGTGTGTGGTGTGAGGTATAGATATTGTTTCATTTTTCTGTAAATGGTATCCAATTTTCCCAGCACCTCTTTAGAGGGTATTTCTCCCCTACTGAGTGGGTTTCAGTCCTTTGTCAAAGATCAACTGTTCATAGATAGATGGGCCTATTTCTAAATTCTCAATTCTGTTACACTGGGATATGTGTCTATTGGTATACCTACAGCAAGCTGTTTTGATTACCTTGGCTGTATGGTAGGTTTTGAGATTGGGGGGTGTGGGACTTTCCACTTTGTTTTTTTTCTTCAGTAGTGCTTGTTCATGTCCTAGAAGAATGTTGATGGAATTTGAACTGGAATTGCATTGAAATATAGATTGCTTTGGCTAGTACTGACATTTTCTCAATATTCAGTCTTCTATCTATGCGATGGCATGTTCTTCCAGTTACGTAGGTCTCTTGTAGTTTGTTGTAATAGTGTTTTTTAATTTTCTTCATATAGATATTTGGTGTCCCTAGTAAGATTTATTCCTAAGTATTTAATCTTTCTCATAGCTATTGTAAATGGTATTGTTTTCCTTATTTCCTTTTCAGAGATCTCTTGTTGATGTAGAGGACTCCAACTGATTTTTTTATGTTGATCTTGTATCCTACCACTTTGCAGTATCTTCATTTAGTTCCAGGAATTTTCTTGCTAAGTCTCTCCAGTTTTCTATGTAGAGAATCATGTCATCTGCAAATAGAGATAGTTTTACTTCCTTTTTGCTGTTTGGATGCCTTTTACTTCTCTATCTTGCCTCATTGCCTTGGCTAAAATTTCCAGTAGTATTTTTGGTTGAATAGCAGTAGTGATAGAGGGCATCTATGCTGGTTCTCTTTCACAAGGGGAATGCTTTGAGTCTCTCTCTATTGAGAATAATATTGGCTATTGGTTTTGCATATATGCCCTTTGTTGTGTTGAAGAATTTCCCTTCTATTCCTATTTTGCTGAGAGTTTTTTAATCAGAAATGGGTGTTGAATTTTATCAATTGCATTTTGTACATGGATTGATATGATCGTGTGATTCTTTTCCTCTGTTGTATTTATGTGATGGATTATATGGATTATTTTTCTGATGTTGAACTATCCTTGCATACCTTATATAAATCCCACTTCATCCTGATTTTTTTTTTTTTTTTATTGCTAGGATTTTGTTGAATATTTTTACATCTATATTTGTAAGGGATATTGATCTTTAGTTTTCCTTTTTAGTAGCTTCTCTACATGGTTTTGGTATCAAAGTTATGCTTCCTTCATAGAATGAATTAGGGAGTGTTCTTATTTTCTATATGCTGCAATAGTTTCAGCAGGATAGGTATCAACTCTTCTCTGAACGTGTGATAGAATTCTCCAGTGAAGCTGTCTGGGCCAGGAGTTTTTTTTTTGTTGTTGTTGTTTAAATGAACTGTTCAATTTCTTCTTTTGTTATGGGTCTGTTCAAATTTTCTATCTCAGTCTGTTAGTTTATATAGTTCTTGTTTTCCTAAAATTTGTCCATTTTTGCTAGGTTTTCAAATTTGTTGGAGAATAGTTCTTCATAGTATTCTATTATTATCCTTTTTATTTCAGTTGGTTCTGTTGTGATGTCATCCATTCCATTTACTTGTATTATTTGTATCTTCCTTTTATTTTACAGAGTTTAATTTTCTAGTGGTTTGTTGATTTAGTTAACTTTTTTTAAGAACCAATTTCTTTTTTTTTTTTTTTTCTTCTACGGTTTTTTTGTTTTCTGTTTCACTTATTTCTGCTCTGATTTTTATTATTTACTTTCTTCTGGAGACTGTGAGTTTCATTCGTTGCTCTATTCCTAATTGGAGTTATTGGATTAAAGTACTGATTTTTATTCTTTCTTCTTTTTTGATGTGTGCATTTATTTTTATAAATTCACCTCCGAGTACTGCTTTCACTGTGTCCCTGAGCTTTTGGTATGTTGTGTTTTCATTCTCATTTGTTTCTAGGATTTTTTTTTTTTTTTTTTCTAGTAGTCCTTTGACCACTGTGCTATTCAGTTTCCATGTATTTGATTTTTTTTTCCCCTTGGTCTTATTGTTGATTTCTAGTTTTACAGCACTGTGATATGAGAAGATGCTTTGTGGTATTTCGATGTTTTTAAATTTATTAAAGTTTGTTTTGTGGCCTAACCTATGATCTGTTCTGGAGAATGATCCATGTGCATTGGAAAAGATTTTGTAGTGTGTTTTTGTTGGATAGAATGTTCTATATGTGTCTATGAGGTGAAGTTGGTTGATGGTGTTATTGAGATCTTCTGTATCTTTGCTGACTTTTTTTCTGGTTGTTTTGTCCTTCATCAAAAGTGGTGTGTTAAAGTCTCCTAGTAGAATGGTCTATTTCTACTTTCAATTCAGTTAACGTTTGTATTTTAGAGCTCTTTCAATAGGTGCATAGATATTTATTATGGTAATGTCTTCTTGGTCAATTGACCCTTTTATTATCATATAATGCTATTCTTTTTCTTTGTCCTTTATGTTGGATTTCATCTTGAAGTCTATTTTATCAGAAATTAATCTTGTCACTCCTCCTCTTTATTGCTCTTTACAGCTTGATATATTTTTTTTCCATCTCTTGAGGGAAAATCAAATTTTCTGTCTCATTCTGTGTTAGTTTATATAGTTCTTGTTTTCCTAAAATTTGTTCATTTTTGCTAGGTTTTCAAATTTGTTGGAGAATAGTTCTTCATAGTATTCTGTTATTATCCTTTTTATTTCAGTTGTTTCTGTTGTGATGTCATCCATTTCATTTATTTGTATTATTTGCATCTTCTCTTTATTTTACTTAGTTGAATTCAACTTACTTTCATCTTTGAATCTAAGGTGGTTCTCCTGTAGGCAGCATATCAATGGATCTTCTTTTCTTATACAATCTGACACTCTTTCTCTTGACTGGTACATTGAGTCCATTCACAGTCAGTGTAATTAATGATAAGTGTGAATTTACTGCTGTCACTCATTCATATTTTTCTTATGTTTGTGGTTTCTTTGTTCCAAATATTTTTCTGTGCTGATGTCATTTTATTATCAAGTTTTCTTTCCTTTTTTATCATTGTTGTTGATTTTGTGTTTACTAAGTCTTTATGATTTTCTTCTTTATTATTTTGATTAGAAAGCTTATTCATTTTCTTTGTGGTTACCCTGTAGTGAATTCTTATCTCCTCAAGCTTGGAATTGTCTGTTCTATATAGACATCATCCTGATTTCCTCTCCATTTGGAAGTTTTATAATTATGTGATTTTTTCCCCTCTATTTGCTTTGTTGTTAGTGTCATTTACAGATTGACTCCTCTAGTTCTCTACCTTTTGTAATCTTATTTTAATTTTGAGACTTCTTTTTCTGATTTGGTTTCTGAGTGGTGCCATTGTGTATTTTGATCTTAATTTATTGTCTTCCATTGTTGGATTTCTATTGGAAGGATTCCCTTTAGCATTTCTTATAGGGTTGGTCTGGTTTTCACAAATTCCCTTAACTTCTGCTTGTCTGGGAATGTCTTAATTTCACCCTCATATTTCACCAGTTTTCCTGGATATATAATTCTTGATTGGCAACTCTTTTCCTTCAAGGATTTGTGTATGCCATTCAATTGCCTTTTTGCTTGCATGGATTCTGCTGAGAAATCAGAGCTTGGTATTATTGCTTCCCCATAGCCTTATTGTTTGTCCATTATAGACAGCATGTAGCTTTCCCCAGCTGCTCTCAGGATTCTTTCTTTGTCTTTACATTTGGAAACTTTGATTATGATATGTCTTGGTGATTTTTCTCTTAGAATGGAATTGTTGACCTTCTTGGATAGATATCTTTTCATCTTTCATGATATTGGGGAAATTTTCTAATAGCAAGTCTTCAACAATTCTCTCTCTCTCTCTCTTTCTGCTTCTTAGCCTCCTCTTGTTCTGGAATTCCAATAAGACACACGTTATTTCTTTTGATATCATCACATAACTCCTTCTCTTTAGGTTTTCTTTATTTATCTTCATTTTTTCTTTTTCTTTTTTTTTTCCCTGATTTTTCCTAATACAAGTTGATGTATAGGTTTTGTTTTCTAGCTGGGAAATGCATTCTTCAGCCAGTTCAAGTCTACTCTTTTGTCCTTCCAATGTGTTATCTATGTCTATAATTTTAGTGTTCATCTTCTGGATTTGTAATCACTTTTTTTTTGTACTATTTCTAATTTTACATTACTTTTGTCATTTTGCTCTTGTGTGATTTTCCTGTATTCCTCAAGGGTACTGTCTGAGCTCTTGGAAGAAAGTTTATCTATCTATCTATCTATCTATTTATCTGTCTGTCTGTCTGTCTATCTATCTGCTTTTGAAATCCTTATGAGGCAATTCTATTACCTGTTCCTTCTCAAGGAGATTTCCTGGTTTGGACATTTGTTTCTGCTATCTTGTTCTATATCTTTGTTTGAGTTGAAATTGTCTGTTTTCTCCAAGACATATTGCAGATTCTTTACTTAATTGTTATGTGATGATTTATTTCACCCTGTTTATTTATTTATTTTCTTTCTTTCAATAGATACAGATGTATGGGGAAGGTGTTCTTTGGTTGTTAGCTTAGCAGCACTGGGTCACTCCCAGTATGGGTCGGTCGAATAATTGGTGGGGGTGTGGGTATAGGTCTCTGTTTGACATGAAGAGGAGCTGCAGTTGGGACAAGCTGATGTTGTCCACAATCTGTTGTTGATCCCATGGTGGAAGAGCTGTTGGTGATGCTCACCCATTGAGTAAAGTGATCAGTGTAAGAGATATGGCTCAGTAGTAGAGAATTAATGCCTTCCTTTCATTGGATGGGGCAAAAAAAAAAGAGAGAGAAGAAAAAAAAGCCAAGGATAAAAGAAGAGGCAGACAAAAGGAAAATAATAAAAATAAAAGAAAAATAGAGAAAAAGAAAAAAAGGTGTGGGCAAGATGAAAGATCGGTAAAAATGAAAGAAGAAGAGGAAGAGGAAAAAGTGAACAGATAAAAAAGAATGAAAATTGGGGAAATGAAGGGAGAAAAATAAGGGGAAGATACAGCAATTGAGGAAGACGGACATTTTTAGCTATGGTCAGTTGCAGCCCTTGGCACAGCCAGATGTAGCAGAATCCACTGATCCACCACAGCATGTGGCTATGTAGGCGAAAGGACCTGGTGTGAGTGGGCATCGTCAAGAGAGGTTTTAGGTGAGTGTTTCTTGTGCTTAGTTTGAGAAAGACCAGCCAGTGATTAAGGTGCATGAAGGGATATCTGTGGCCCCTAGGTCTGTCTTTTGGGAGCTGTTTTCTGAGGGTGGTATTCAGCCATCAATCAAAGCCCTGCAGCTCAAATCCACCAGACACCCCACAGGAAAGGACAAGCAAACCTCCTCTGTAAAGGTCCATAATCCATGAATTTCAGGAGGCAATTCCACTTCAACCAAAAAAAGTTCACTATGAGTTGGAATCGACTCGACAGCAGTGGGTCCAGTCTGGAGTTCACTCAGTGTGAGTTCTACTCACTTTCCCTTACTCTCTCCTCATTCCATGACTACTTATGGTACTGGAAGTCTGACACGTGTCCCTGCACATTCCTCTCCCAGCTCCCACATGACTTTAGTTCACCTTGAAGTGCTCGCAATCTGTCTACCCTGTGTCTTTAAAGTTGTATGGATTCCATGAAGTTCCCCCCATTCTCCTTTTTATTTGTAATAGATTCTCTTCAGCTAGTCACAACTCCTTTTCCCTTTTATCATCACAGTCACTAACTTTACTCCAACTCCCTTTCCTATCTGCACTCAATCTAATACTTGTTGTTGTTGTTGTTGTTATGTGCCATCGAGTTGGACCCGACTCATAGTGACTCCTCCTTGGGTTTCCGAGGCAGTATCACTACGGAAGTAGATTGCCCCACTTGATCTTCATTAAATGTTCAGATTCCAAGATCATTATTGGTATCTGTTTCACTAAGGTTTTCTGGATCTCTGTTGTGGTGGGATCTGGTGCTGTTAGTAGGATGCCATCTTGTCCCCAAATATCAATACATGTATTTGAAAGGATATGTTAGATATCTTCATAAAAATGGAAGAGTCAAGTCACTTGCCTAAGATCAATGTAGCTTTAATCCAAAGAAAACAATTAAATTAGATTGAATCCCAGCTAGATACTTCTGCTAGTTGAGGGCTCTCAGTTTGAGGTCTACTTTTTAGCCCCTTTAACAAAAAGGAATGTGCAATTAGGTGTTAAAGACACATTAGCCCCAATCTAGGGCTTTGACTTAAACTGAAAAATTAGAAGAAATTTGAAATGAAAATAATTTTTGCTCGTATGATTCACAATCCCTTAGTGCTGGATTAGTGTACCACCCACATTGATTTTGAGAAGATTTTCAACATGGCAAGAATTACATAAAGATCTCTGGAGAATACCAAAGGTACAAGTTCACCTTTTGGGAAGCACTGTGCTAGAAATAAGAAAATCATCTGATTCTCAGTTCCCCTTAGTTTGTAATGACTTTTCTTCAGTTAGTCTCAGCTCCTGTTCTCTCTCCAGTCACGGATCTCACTCCATCTCCCTTTCCTATCTACACTCAGTTTCCCTCACCAGATCAGGTTGGAAAAACCATCTCCTCAGTAGCTGGTTTACAAGGATAATGCCAACTGGTGACAGCTCACTGGTCCATTGAACTTACTTTGCATTCTGTTCTGTTTCCTGAGAGAAGCTCTTTACTTATGAGATGTACAGAAGATTGGAGAAAATCATAGTTGTTTGACCAGTTGACCTTGTCTTCCCCATATATCTAAGAATTTTTTTAAATGTTTCAGCAAATCTACAGAGAGTGCAATTGCTCTCCTATCAAGATGTGCTTCAGAAATGTCATTCTTTCTTTGCTGATTTCAAGAGGTGATTCTGAACTCAGAAGGTGAAAGTCATCTTTTGCTATCAATTTATTTCCCCATTGGTGGCAAAAAGACCTCTTCTGGATTTGGGTCTTGTTTGTCTTATGTCAGAGACCAAGTACAATTTTTCCTTTCTTTTAGATAGATTAATCTAAAATTGCTTTGTATTAGTAATTTTTGTAACACGCATAAAAAATGCTTATTACATTTGTATGCCCATTGCCATCAAGTCAATTTTGACTCATAGCAACCCTGTAGGACAGAGCAAAACTGCCTCATAGGGTTTCTGAGGCTGTAATCTTTATGGAAGCAGACTGCCACCTCTTTTTTTCTATGGAAAGCCCAGTGAGTTTGAATTGCTGAACTTTTGGTTAGCAGCCCAATGTTTTAACCACTGCTCCAGCAGAGCTCCTTACATTTGTATGTTGTTGTTGTTGTTGTTAAGTGCTGTCGAGTCATTTCTGACTCATAGTGACCCCATGCACAGCAGAATGAAACATTGCTTGGTCCCACACCAGCTCCACAATCCCTGCTATACTTGAGTCCATCATCACAGTCACCATGTCAATCCGTTTCATTGAAGGCCTCCCCCTCTTTCGTCGACTCTCCACCCTACCAAGCATGACATCCTTCTCCAGGGAATGGTCCTTTCTGACAACATGACCAAAATAGGTGAGACAAAGTCTGGCCATTCTCGCTTCCAAGGAGCATTTCGGGTGCACTTCCTCCAGGACAGATCTGTTAGTTCTTTTAGCAGTTCATGGTACTTTCAGCATTCTTCTCCAGCACCACAACTCAAAAGCATCAACTCTTCTTTGGTCTTCCATATTCATTGTCCAGCTCTCACATGCATACGAGGTGATTGGAAATATCATGGCTTGTGTCAGGTGCACCTTAGTCCTCAAGGAGACATCCTTGCTCCTCAGCACTTAAACAGTTACTTTGCAGTTGACCTTCCCAATGCTACACGTCTTCTAATGTCCTCACTTCTGCTTCCATTGGCATCAATTGTAGAACCAAGCAAAGTGAATTCTTTGACAACCTCAATCTTCTCTCCATTTATTGTGATGCTGCTCATTGGTCCAGTTGTGAGGATTTTTGTTTTCTTTATATTGAGACGTAATCCATACTGCGTACTGTAAGTGCCTCAAGTCATCCTCACTTTCAGCAAGCAAAGTTGTATCATCTGTGTATCTCAGGTTGTTAATGATTCTTCCTCCAATCCTGATGCCAAGTTTTCTTCATATAGTCCAGCTTCTTGGATTATTTGCTCAGCATATAGATTGAATAAGTGTGGGGAAAGGATACGACCCTGACACACTTATACATTTGTATAGAGAATATGAATGAATGAGAAGATGAAATTTGAAGTGCTAGCCATAATAAACAGAGCCACACCAGCTTACTAACTTCCCATGGTCAGCATTGCTGGTATAGAAAATAGAGAACTAAACTGAGATTTAAATAAATAAATAAATATATTTTAGGTTCAAATTTGTTAAGAGTTTGAGACCCCAACCAATTCATTTAACCTATTAACTATGGACTAGGCCAGTCCATTGATTCACTGCAAAGACCTTCAGATTTGCTAGGCCATTCTTGTGCTGTCAGTAGTGATCATGTGAGTGACCAAGGGAGAAGTATTCAGTCTCTTTCCTTTTCAGTCTTGTATTTATAAAAGTAGAAATAATCCCTTCAGAGGACAATTGTGTGTATTAAATGATGATTTCTTGTGCTATGAGACTAATGAGAAATAGTTAGCCTAAGAGAGATTATTTTTAATTAAAGCCTCAAGTTTATCTTCAACACTAGGGAGATTTTACCATGTATGTGGAAGCAGTACACAAGGATAAAATGCTTGACTACTAACCCAAAGATTCGTGGTTCTAGTCCACCAAGGACAGAGTTGGAAGAAAGGCCTAGTAATCTACTTCTGAAAAAATGAGCCATTGGAGGCATTATGGGGCACAGGTTTACTGACACATGTGGAGTCATCTTGAGATGGAACTGACTTGATGACAACTGGTTCGTAAGGCAAGGAAAAAGCAGAATAATAAAGAACAAAACTATGGAAGCAGGTGGGTCTGAGCTTCAGTTCCTCTTCTGTCACCTATTAACCATGTAAACGAGGAAACTACTAAACCTTTGTGAATCTCTGTTTCCTTCTTTTTAAAATAGATATAAAATAGACCTCTTCCTACCCCCAAGAAGTTGTGAAGAAGGACATAGCCTCAGGATTGGAGGAAGACTCCTTAACACTCTGTGTGGTAGTTAAGGTTATGTGTCAACTTGGCTGGGGCTCGTTTTGCATGGCTGGGCAGCTGGATGTAGTGAATCCCCATGATGAGACTGGTATTCCGCTCCATGGTGGAATCTCCTGTGAGCAGCTGAGGAGCTACCTTAGGGATGTGGTCTGCTTCCAGTTTATAAGAAGCTTTGAGAAAAGTCTCTGAGCTTTTTGGCAGGCATGGACCCTGCTTTTAGCCAAGTCTTCATTCAGCAGCCTGACATATTGCTGGCCAATCTCAGAACTGTTTCTGGACTTGAACTAGTTGCTTGCCATGTTGCTTGCCAATCTTGGGACTACACCATTTTACTTGTCGACCTTGGGTTTGCCAGCCTCAGCAGCCAGCAGCTGCTTGAGTTATAGATGTTTCCAGCTCCAGTGGGCCAAAAGCAAGAGGCAGAGCTGAAGCCCAAGGTTGAGGGAACTTCATCCAGCCCCTAGAAGTGGCACTTGAACTCAGACTTCTAGTCTCCTAAACTGTAAGAGAATAAACCCTTGTTTGTTAAAGCCATCTATATCTGTGCTGTGTCTGTTGTATCAGCACCAGAGAACCAAAGCACCCTGCATATACAGATGATATAACCTTGTTTGCTGAAAAGGAAGAGGACTCGAAGCACTTCCTGATGAAAATCAAAGACTACAATCTTCCTTATAGATTACACTGCAACATAAAGAAAATAAAAGTTCTCACAACTTGACCAATAAGCAAAAGCATGATAAAAAGAGAAAAGATTGAAGTTGTTAGAGGTTACATTTTACTTGGATCCCCAATCAATGCCCATGGAAGCGACAGTCAAAATGTCAAATGATGTACTGCCCTGGACAGATCTGCTGCACAAGACCATTTCAAAGTGTTTAAAAGCAAAGATGGCACTTTGAGGACTAAGGTACACCCCACCCAAGCCATAGTATTTTCAGTTGTCTCATATTCATGAGAAAGTTGGACAATGAATGAGGAAGACCAAAGAAAAAATTGATGCTTTTGAACTATGGTGTTGATGAAGAAGATTGAAAGTACCATTTACTGCTAAAATAAACAAACCTTTCTTGGAAGAAGTACAGCTAGAATGCTCCTTAGGAGCAAAGATTGAGAGACTTCGTCTCATATACTTTGGACATGTTATCAGGTACGACCAGTTCCTGGAGAAGGCCATCATGCCTGTAAAGTAGGGCGTCAGCAAAAAAGTAGAAGATCCTCCATGAGATGGATTGACACAGTGGCTGCAACAATAATCTCAGACACATCAACCATTGTGAGGATGGTGCAAGGCCAGGCAGTGTTGTGTTCTGCTGTACATAGGTCACTGTGGGTCAACTGACCAGATGACACCTAAAAATATAGCAATAAAACATAGTTTTGAAAATTAAAGTATGTAAATTGCTTAGTGCCTAGGATATGTAAGGGATGGAGAGGTAGTAGTTTTTATTTTATTATGTTTCTCCGAGAGTTTGAAGGATGTTGATACCAACCTCTCTTAATCATCAAGAGAAATACTACATGCATTGTGGATTTGGGGGGGCACTAACTGTTAAAATGTGCTGGAATTTGATTATCAAAGAATCATAAACCCTCAGTGTTGAAAAGGACCTCAGAGAACATCTAGTCCATCCTGTCCCATGCAGGAATGACAATAAAGATTAAAAAGAAAAAAAAAAAAAATCTCACTGCCATGGTGTCAGATCTGACTCATAATGACTCCTCCTTGGGTTTCCAAGGCATTATAACTATGGAAGTAGATTGTCCAATATTCCTTGGTAAATATTTGCCTTGACTCTGTTTCAGTTCCTCCCATGACAGGACACACTCCAGCAATGCAGCTCATCCAATGTGTGGCAGCTTCATTTAATAAGTTCGTAATTATGTCAGGTTAATTCTGTCTCCATATAACTTTCAGCCATAGGTCCTGTTTTGCTACTAGACAGATGGAGAGCACCTATAAACATAATGCAAAATTTGGAAATTGCTGACTTACCTCGACTTAGCTTTAATATAAAGATACACACACACACATGCACACACACATTGCTTCCCTCAGACAAAATTTTGAGAATTAAATGAAATGATGTATTCAGTGTTTCTGTAACAGAACCTAGAACAAAACAAGCATTTGCTAAGTCAGAGCCCTGTTTTATCCCTTGTTATAATAAAATAAATCAAATCTACTGCTCCTATTTTCCTTTGCTCCAGGTTCCACATCTACCTGATTTTGAGTAATGAAACAATATTCAATTTTCCTGGTCATAAATAATGTCACCCTTCTAGTTTCTCTCCACTAACTATGCCCTCTAAATGTGTGTGTTTAAATGTTTGCAGTGTCATAATTAGTTGGTACTTCAGACAATACGACTACCACACAGCAAAATATAACAGAAATATCCCTCCTTAAACAGTCCAACATTGCATTACTCTCTTCACAGTGATATCACACCACAGAGTAATATTGAGTTTTACAGTCAGCTAATTGCCCAGGGCTTTTCTGTTTTTTCTTTTTTAACCTACATTGCTAAAACTCATTTCATTTGATCCAACAGGATGAAGGAACAAAGGTCAACAGAGGTTCAGTTCCTTGCCCAAGGTTATGCCAAGGTTAGGCCCAGGTTTCAGACCTACAAGGCAGGTCTGTCAATTCCCAGGCCAGTGATGTTTTCAACCAACCATGCTATTTCTCATTCCAGTTTCACAGTTTAAATTCTTCTGCTTTCAACTCACATCTGGGACCTAAAGGTCATTCACACTGAGAACAAGGATGGACTTAAGGAATGTGAATATGGGCTAGGCCAGCAGGTGTGCCTCATTTTTTTCCTAAGGGCAAGTAGTTTTCACAAGGGGTATTGCAGTGACCTGGCTTCTCTGATGCCTCCTGACTGACCCTGATTGACTCTGAACCCATAGGCAGCCCACGATTGCTCTTATCCCAAAGGCACCAGCGTGTGGAGGCCACTAGACAGTAAGACCTCTGGTCGTGTAACTTTCCTGACTAAGACACTCCTCAGAACCCTGCATTCAAGGCTGCTGGATCCATCCAGTGTCTCTGCTTTCAGCCTCCACCGGCAGCCTTCTCCCCTGCAAGGCATAATCAGCTTCCCTTTCGGATTGTCTTCCAGCTGCTCCTACTAAGTGCCCAAGTTAGTGAGCTTGTGCAGGAAATGAAGTGTGGTTGGTGGTTGGTTGTGGTTAGTGGAAAGAGAGAGTGGCACTCTTAAGGTCCTTCAGTGGACACTAAGAGGGAAAATTTTGGAGTTCAAAAGGGGATGGTGAGGTAATGGGATGCAAGGAGCAGAGATCAGATACAAGGAATAGATTACCAGGGACCTATACAATAATTTCACAGCATTCTGATCATCAGATTTTACAAAATACAGATTTGTGGATTCCATTACTAGTAATTTATTTAATCCTTGTATGCTTAGCAGAAGTAAAATATCAAGTTAATTATATCCCTCAATTCATAGCATACTCTCACCATTACTTCAAGCAAGTTTTATTATAGTGAATAGTTTGTTTTATTTTATTCCTCTACATAGCTTCTTCCCATTCCCATTCTTCAAGTCTAGCATCGTACCTTGCTTCAAGTATCCATTCTAATGTAACTAGTATCTGGTTTTGGATGTGCAAAATAATAAGGCTATTTTAAGCTGCAATATGTCAAGAGCTCGGAAGTCGTCATTCTTGTCTTCAGAACATGTCAAAAAAGTGAGAACCAACTTTTCTTTGGCCCATCAGAGAACTGAGGTCACAGAACAAACCACCTCTAAACCTGGAGAGAAAAGCAAACACAGAATCAGAGCCAACTTCTATTAACCTGGAGCAGAAGCCACAGCAGCTATAAATATGAAGGAACACTTAAATAATAATTTTGATGAATTGCTCGAGGCTGAATGTGGACTAGCTTGAGAGTGAGAAACTTCTGGGGGACAAAGTCTTAGGAATCCCACACACATTCATAACTTTTGCTGCAAGGGACAACACACCATAGATCCAGGAAGCTCAGTGAACACCAAACAGGATGAGTATTCCCTACAATCTATACCCAGGCATACCATATTCAAACTACAGAAAATTAAATCTTGAAAGAAGCAAGAATGGGGAAGAGAAGGGGGAAAAATGAGGAAGAAAAATATTTTTATTTATAGAGGAACAAGGGTAAGAATTACAACAGTTTTCTTTCTTTTCTTTTTTTTTTAATTGGGCTTTGGGTGTAAATTTACAAAGCAGATTTGTTTTACATTCAACAGTTCTTGCACATTTGATTTCACATCCTGATTACCAACCCCAACCATAAAAAACTCTCTTCCCCTTTCTTCCCTGTGACTACCCCCTCCCTGTGCCTTTCTTATCCACGCATTCCTGTCTGTCCAGCTTTCCCTCTATGTGAATGCTGCCCCTCTGAGGTCTCATGGCAGATTGATCTAAGGGGTGCATCTCTCTACAGTAGGAGGGTGCATCACCCTGGGGTAGATGTTGTACATGTAGGACTTTCTACTGTTGGGCTGAGAGCCAATCCATGGAAGTGAGTCCATTTCTAGGCCCATTGGGGAACCCGGGGCCATAGTCTCAGGGGTTCCACCAGTCTCTATCTGACCAGTAATTCTGGTCATTTTTTGTGCTTTAATTTTGTTGCACATTTTTCCTCCCACTCTATCCAGTATCTACAGAGTTTTGATCTTTTTCCAAGTGGTTGGCATTGGTAGCCAGGTACCATATAGTTCTTCTGGTCTCAGGGTCATGAAGGCTGAGGTCCTCATGGTTCATCTTATCTTTGGACTAATTGTTTCCCAAAGATTTTTATTTTCTTCACTCTTCTTTGCTCTAGATGAGAGGTGACCAATAGTTGCATCTTAGTTGGTCACCTGAAAGCTTGTAAGACCCCCGTGTACAGCAGACTTTTTATCAGACACGAAGAAACAAGAAGAGAGTAGAGTGAAATATTTAAATTGTTTACCAGAAAAAAGGGGAGAAAAAAAAAAAACAGAAAGAAATGAAAGAAACCACTCACCTAGAATTCTGTATCAAGTGAAATTATCCTTCCAAAATAAGAGAAAAACTTACTCAGACAAACAAAAACAGAGAATTTATTTCCAGAAGTCCTGTCTTGTAACAAATATTAAAAGAAGTTTTTCAGGGGAAGGAAAAAAGTGTAGATCAAAAGCTCAGATTTTTAAACATAGATGAGCATTGGAGAAGGCAGAAATGAAACTAAAATAAAATATTTATCTTATTGCTAATTGGGGTCTAAAAGATAAGTTTAAAATAATAATGTTGTTGTTGTTATGTGCTGTCGAGTCAGAACCAACTCATAGCGACCCCTCCTTGGGATGCCAAGGCAGTATCGCTATGGAAGTAGATTGCCCCATCTTCCTTCTGAGGAGTGGCTGGTGGGTTTGAACCGCCGGCCTTCTGGTTAGTAGCCAAGTGCCTTAGGCACTATGTTACCAGAGCTCCCAAAATAATAATAGTAAAAATATTTTGGGTGATTATGTTCCTATGCTATTCAGAAGGTTTTCACTGGCCAATCCAATTGTCATGTCTTTCTCCCTACTCTGTTTTAGTCTGGAAGCTTCACTGAAGATGGACTTATAAAGAAGAATGCAGAATCACCATTAACAACTCATTAACAATCTGTTATATGCAGATGACACAATTTTGTGGTTAAAAGTGAAGAGGACTTAAAGCACTTACTGATGAAAATCCAAGACTGCAATTTCAGTATGGAGCATAAAGAAAACAAAATCATCACAACTGGACCAATATGCAAATCATGGTAAATGGAGAAAATATTGACGTTATCAAGGATTTAATTTTACTTGGATCTACAATCAACAGCCATGGAAGCCACTGCCAAGAAATCAAATGATGTTTTGCAATGGACAAATCTCCCGTGAAGTGTTAAAGATGTCACTTAGAAGGCTTAGGCATACCTTACCCAAGCCATGGCATTTTTAATTGCCTCATATACATAGGAAAGCTGGACAGCAAATAAGGATGACCAAAGAAGAATTGATGCTTTTGAATTACCGTGTTTGCAAAGAATATCAAATATACAATGCACTACCAGAAGAACAAATAAATCTGTCTTGAAAGAAGTACATCCAGAATGCTTCTTATAAGGGAGGATGGCAAGACTTCATTTCACATACTTTTAATATTTTCTCAGCAGGGACCAGTCCCTGAAGAAGGACATCATATTTTGTAATGTAGAGTCAGGAAAACCCTCAAAGAGATAGACTGACACATCGACAATGGCTGCCACAATGGGCTCAAACATAGCAACAATTATGAGGATGGCGCAGGACCAGGAAATGTTTCATTCTGTTGTACATGGTGTCACTTATTCAATGGCATTTAACAACAGTAACAAATTGGGTGATTATAGAATATGAAAATATGATGTAAGTAACAGCAATGGTATAAGACACGGGAAGGGGTATTCAGAATACTTTGTAATAAGATACACTAGAGAGGAAGTGCTATAGTGATTTTTGAATGTGGACCGTTTGTTGTTGTGGTGGTGGTTATGTGCCATCGAGTTGGATACGACTCATAGTGACCCCTCCTTGGGTTTCCGAGGAGGTATCACTACGGAAGGAGACAGCCCAATCTTCCTTCTGAGGAGTGGCTGGTGGGTTTGAACTGCCAGCCTTCTGGTTAGCAGTCAAGCACCTTAAGCATTATGCTACCAGAGCTCCTTTGAAGGTGGACTAAGATGAGTTAAAAATGTATGTTGCAAATGTTAGGGTAACTAATAATTATTTTTTTTTAAGTAGTACAATTGATATGCTAAGAGAGGGGATAAAATGTAATCACAAAATAATTAAAAGTAAAAAGGCAGAAACAAAAGGGAAAAGGGGAGGAAAAAAATGCAACAAATAGAAAATAGTTGGACACATGTGTTCTGGTTACGTAGTACCGCAATGACAAGAATATACCACAAATGGGATGGCCTTAACAAACAGGAGTTTATTCTTACAATTTGGAGGCTTTAAGTCCAAGTTCAGAGTGTCAGGCTCTAGGGGTTGTGTGAAAGCCCCTCAACCTTGGGTTTCAGCTCTGTCTCTTGCTCCTGGCCCACTGAAGCTAGAGGCATCTCTTCACTCAGTCAGCTAATGGCTGCTAAGGCTAACAAACCCAAAGTTGACAAATAAAATGGCACAGTCCTGATGTTACCAAACCACACAGCAGGCCATTAATTTAAGTCCATTGTAGTCCCATGGTCAGCAGAGCATGGTAGCCTGCTGACCAACGACATGGCTACATGCAGGATCCAAGCATGCCATAAGCTAGAGACCATTCCCAAAGCTGCTTCTTATATACAGGAAGTAGACAACATACCCAAAGAAGCTACTCAGCTATTAGTGGTAGATCCCACCATGGAGTTGATTGCCAGTCTCATCATGGGGAATAACTACCACCAGCTGCCCAGCCACTCAACCAGGTCCAGCCAAGTTGACACACAAACATAACTCCACAACATGATATACATCAATCTAACTAAATCAGTAATCACTTTTAATGTGAATAATATAATTATATCAATTAATTATTTTGTCAGATTAGATGGAAAAGACAAGATCTAACTATATGCTATGTACAAGAAACCTACTGTAAATATAAAGATCCAGGTTAAAAATAGGGATAGAGAAAGATGTATTAAGCTAACATTAATCAAAAGCTAGAGTAGTTATATTAGTTTTACACAAAGCAAACTTGAGAACAAGCAAAATGATTGTGGACAAAGAAGGGTATTATATGATGATAAAGTGAGCAAACCTCCAAGAATAATGAACAATCCTCAACATTTATGAAAGTAACAACAGACTATCAAAATGCAAGAAGCAAAAACTGACAGAGCTGAACCCAGAGGGAGCAAGTAGTTGGACTTGTGGGCTTGAGACCATGGTCTCAGAGGAATCTCCTACTTTGGCGAGTAGTGACTGGGATCTTAAAAGCTTACAAGCAGCCATCTAGATGCAATGATGGGTCTCTCTTCATCCAGAGCAAAGAAGAATGAAGAAAACTAAAGATACATGGAAACAATTAGTCCAAGCAACTGGTACACCATGTGATCCTCAGCCTATATGACTATGAGACCAGAAGAACTAGATGGTGCCCAACTACCACTGTCAAGTACTTGGAGGGGGATCTATGTAGGAGAGCCTGGATAGAGTGGAAGAACAATGTGGAACAAAACTCAAAATCATTAAAAAAAAAAAAAAAGACCAGGTTTGCTGGTCTGATACAGCCTGGTGGTACCCCTGAGACTATGGCCCCTAGTCTATAATTGAACCCACTCCTGTTGCTTCCAGCCAAACAAAAGACAGGTATATGAGCTGAACGTTTATATTAGGTAGGTATACTTCTTAGAGAGATCAATGATGGGAGAATAGAAGGACTGTGTATGCATGGGGAGGCAGTTCGGGAGACTGGAGTACATGGGAGGGAAGGACACAGGGAAGAGGTAACTATGGGGAGGAAATGGGAGAGGAACTGTTACACTGTGGGAAATTATAGCCAATGTCATGAGACAAAGTATATGTGAGCTTCTGTATGAAAATGACTTTGCTCTGTAAACTTTCACCCAAATCACAATAAAAATTTAAAAAAAAAAAAAACTGATAAAGCTGAAAAGAGGAAGCCAATTTTCAGGCTCTTTATCAAGAATTTTTTAAATTTTTATTTTTTATTGTGATTTGAGTGAAAGTTTGTAGACCAAATTGGATTCCCATTCAACAACTCATACACATTTTGTTTTATGACATTGATTGCAATACCCACAACGTAACATCACTCATCCCACTTCCTCCATGTATTACCATTTCTGTTCATCCTTCTTTCCTGTTCCTTCCTGTCTTTTGAGTTTTATCCCTGGGCAAAAGCTGCCCTTTAGATCTTAGGTGGCTGACTATTCTAAGGAGGGCCTTACTCTTCTGTTACTGTTCATATACGTCTTGGAGTGAGTTCAGTTCCAGCTAGAAGGGTGACTAGGGACCACAGTCTCAGTGGTTCCACCATCTTTATCAGAATCTTTAGATTACCGCTCTTTGCTGTTTACATCCATCACTTTTTATCACTGTGGTTTTGTCCACAGCTATTTTTTAAGAATAATCCTTCCTCTTTACTCTTTGGCAAAATTCACTTAGATTTTTATAAAATATTATTTTTTCTATCTTAGAAATTCTGTCAGAGATCTGAAGAAAAAAAAATGTTAGTGTAAATGTTAAACTTCCCAGATATGTCTGTATTTGAGGGAATTTTCCAAATGCCACTCAGCATCTGTTTAGAACTTTCCAACAATGTACAACACACAGGGGAGCTTGGGTAGCATAGTGCCTAAGGCACTTGACTGCTAACCAGAAGGCTGGCTGTTCAAACCCACCAGCCACTCCTCAGAAAGAAGGTTGGGCAATCTACTTCCGTAGTGATACTGCCTCAGAAACTCAAGGAGGGGTCGCTATGAGTCAGGTCTGACTTGATGCCACTTAACAACAGCACAATACATAAGAAGCAAAAACTCAGATCCCTTGCCATTGAGTTGATTCTGACTCATAGGATATGCCCCATACTGTCTCGGACTGTTTCCAAGGCTGTAAATCTTTACAGAGGCAGAAGGCCCCGTGTTTCTTCCAGAGTAGCTGGTGGATTCTAACTGCCGACCTGTTTGCCAACTCATTTTTGTTGTTGTTGTTAGTGTGTGAGCACTTTAACCACTACCCTACCAGGGATCCTAAGGGCCAGACATTGTGCCAAATATTCTACATGATTTAATACATGTAATTCTCACAGAAACTCCATGACGACACATTGTTAGCCCCATTTCATAAAAGAGATACAGAGAAGTTAAAGTACTTGATCCAGGCCACTTTCCTAGTGTCACATTTGGGATTCAACTCAGTCAGTTTGACTACAGAGCAAGTTATTAGCCATTTTGCTCTCTTGTCTTTGCAGGTATTCAAACATCAATTGGACATTGCAACCCTGTAGGGATTTTACCTTCTTTAGGAAACAAGTCATGAACCCTTCCCACACCCTTAAGTCTCCCAAATGGAAGTCTTAGTTTCCTCCTTTGGACTCCCGTAACTATAACTCTTTATCTATAGTGCTCTCTTGTGGAGCAATGGTGGAAAACCTCTTTGAGGCTCTGTGTCCACAACATGAAGTTTTGAAATATTTACTTGCATGACAGTTTTGGGGTAAATAGATAACGTACCCCCACCTTGGAGCTGAGTGGGCTCTATTTAAGTTTGATATGTTATTCAGTAGAAAGAATATTAAGGTTTAATATATTCTGATTTTATTGGTCAGAAAAGTGTAAGAAGGAGAAAGAATTGCTTGCTCCAATAAAATAGTTTATTCATCCCTAGAGATTTGATCATTGCTAGGCATGAATGTGCTTTAAATTTTTATACCCCATCCCCAATTGAGGAGCTCTGATGGCAGTGGTTAAAGCATTTGGCTGCTAATCAAAAGGTCAGTGGTTTGGACCCACCAGCTGCTCTGCAGGAGAAAGATGAGGCACTGTGCTTCTGTAAAGATTTACAGCCTTGGAAAGCTTATGAGACAAGTCTGCTCTGTCTTTTAGTGTCACTATGAGCTTGAATCAACTTGATGGCAGTGGGCAGTGGGGTTATCCCCACGTGAGTGGAGGTCAACTCCTGATATTCCTAAATTCCATGACCAATTGGACCTTGGCTTCAGAAGACACTATTGTGTAGAAAAGAAAATAACACCCTTGCCTCCCTCTCTCTTCCCTATTCTCTGTGAGACTACAATAGAGACTTGAGAAATATTGCAATAATAGGGAGCTCTGGTAGCGTAGTGGCTAAGGCACTTGACTGCTAACCAGAAGGCTGGCGGTTCAAACCCACCAGCCACTCTTCAGAAGAAAGATTGGGCAATCTACTTCCATAGTGATACTGCCTTGGAAACCCAAGGAGGGGTTGCTATGAGTCAGATCCAACTCGATGGCAAATAACAACACAACATTCATTAAATATAAATTGGTCTTTTGTTTCTGCAATATCCAATATCAACAAACTATTTAGTTATTTTCACTAAACTTTCAAACCACCAATTGCCTGTCAGTTTGTCATACTGTGGTGGCTTGCATGTTGCTTTGAGGCTGGACGATATGACACTAGTGTTTCTGATACCAGCAGGGTTACCCATGGTGGACAGGTTTCAGCAGAGCTTCCAGACTAAGACAGACTCAGAAGAATGAAAGGGCCATCCACTTCTCAAAGAATTGGACACTTCTCAAAGAATATGAAGAGCAGTGAAACACTGTCTGATACAGTACTGGAAACCTTATGAATGGCCCTGAAACCCTGTCTGACATAGTGGTGGGAGATGAGCCCCTCAGGTCTGAAGGCTCAAAATAAGACTGGGGCAGGGCGGACTCTTCAGAGTAAAGATGACCTTAATGATGTGGATGGTGTAAAGTATGTAAGCATTATGAATCTGTTAAAATTGGAAATTGTCAAAAATGAAATGGAATGCATAAACCTCAATATCCTAGGCATTGGTGAGCTGAAATGGACTGGTTTTGGCAATTGTGAATCAGGCAAACATATGGTCTACTATGCCAGGAATGACAAATTGAAGAGGAATGACACAGCATTCATTGTCACAAAGAATGTTTCAAGATATATGCTGAAGTACAATACTATCAGTGATAGGATTATATCCATACACCTACAAGGAAGTCCAGTTGATACTACTATTATTCAAATTTATGCACCAACCACCAAAGCCAAAGATGAGGAAATTGAAGATTTTCACCAACTTCTATAGTCTGAAGTTGACTGAGCATGCAATGAAGATATATTGA
Organism: Orycteropus afer afer; assembly: GCF_000298275.1. Classification (NCBI taxonomy): domain Eukaryota; kingdom Metazoa; phylum Chordata; class Mammalia; order Tubulidentata; family Orycteropodidae; genus Orycteropus; species Orycteropus afer. Next base: position 7,202,097 of record NW_006921624.1, read on the forward strand.
TTATGACTGGTGATTAGAATGCAAAAGTTGGAAACAAAGAACAATCACCAGTAGCTGGAGAATATGGATTTGGTGATTGAAATGATGTCAGAGATTGCATGACAGAATTTTGCAAGACCAATGGCTTATTCATTGCAAATACCTATTTTCAACAAAATAAACAGTAGTTATATATGTGGACTTCACCAAATGGAATACATAGGAATCACATTGACTACATCTGTGGAAAGAGGCAATGGAAAAACTCAATATCTTTAGCCAAAACAAGGCTAGGAGGTAATTGTGGAATAGACCACCAACTGCTCGTATGCAAGTTCAAGATGAAGCTGAAGACAATTAAAACAAGTCCATGAGAGACAAATATGACCTTCATTATTTCTCACCTGAATACAAAGACCTTCTGAAGTATGGATTTGATGCATTGAACATCAATGACTAAAGACCAGAGGAATTGTGGGATGACATCAAGAACATCATGCATGAAGAAAGCAAAAGGTCATTAAAAAGACAAGAAGGGAAGAAAAGACCAAAATGGATTTCAGAAGAGATTCTGAAACTTGCTCTTGAATGGAGAATAGCTAAAACAAATGAAAAAATGAAAAGATCAAAGAGCTGAACAGATTTCAAACAGCAGCTTGAGAAGACAAAGTCAACTATTATAATGAAATGTGCAAAGACCTAAGGTTAGAAAACCAAAAGGGAAGAACATGCTTTGGATTTCTCAAGCTGAAAGAAATGAAGAAAAGAATTCAAGTCTCAAGTTGCAATATTAAATGATTCTATGGGCAAAATATTGAATGATGCAGGAAACATCAAGAGAAGATGGAAGTAATACACAAAGTCACTGTACCAAAAACAATCGGTCAGTGTTCATCTATTATAGGCGGTGGCACATGATCAAGAACCAATGGTATTGAAGGAAGAAATAGAAGCTGCACTAAAGGAATTGGCAAAAAATAAGGGTCTAGGAATTGACATAATACCCATTGAGATGTTTCAACGAATGGATGCCATGCTGGAGGCACTTACTTGTCTATGCCAAGAAATTTGGAAGATAGCTACCTGGCCAACTGACTGGAAGTGATCCATATTTGTACTGATTCCAAAGAGAGATGATCCAACAGAACGTGGAAATTATCAAACAATATCATTAATATCACACACATGTAAAATCTTGCTGAAGATAATGCAAAAACTGTTGCAGCAGTATACTGACAGAGACATTCCAGAAATGCAAGCTGGATTCAGAAGAGGATGTGGAATGAGGGCTATCTTTGCTGATGTCAGATGGATTGCAGCTGAAAGCAAAGAATACCAGAAAGAAGTTTATTGTGTTTTTTTGACTATGCAAAAGCATTTGATCATGTAGATCATAACAAATTATGGATAACATTGACAAGAATGGGAATTCCAGAACATTTAATTGTGCCCATGAGGAACCTGTACATAGACCAGGAGGCTGTTGTTCTAACAGAACAAGAGGATAATTCATGATTTAAAATCAGGAAGGGTGTGTGTCAGGGTTATATCCTCTCACCATACTTATTCAATCTGCATGCTGAGCAAATAATCTGAGAAGTTGGATTATATGAAGAAGAATGTGGCATCAGGATTGGAGAAGACACATTAAAAACCTGTGAGATGCAGATGAAACAACTTTGATTGCTGAAAGTGAAGATAACTTGAAGCACTTACTGATGAAGATTGAAGTCTGCAGCATGGATTACACCTCAACATAGAGAAAATGAAAATCCTCACAACTGAACCAATAAGCAGCATCACAATAAATGGAGAAAAGATTGAAGTTGTCAAAGATTTTATATTACTTGCTTCCACCATCAACACTAATCAAAGAAATCAGATGATGTATTAGACTGGGCAAATCTACTGCAAAAGACCTCTTTAAAGTACTGAAGAGCAAAGATGTCTCTTTGAAAGCTAAGTTGTGCATAACCCAAGTACTGGTATTTACAATTGCCTCATATGCATGTGAAAGCTGGACAATGAATAAGGAAGACTGAAAAAGAGTTGATGTTTTTGAGGAGTTGTGGTGTTGATGAAGAATACTGAAACTACAATGGACTGACAGAAGAACTAATAGATCTGTCCTGGAAGAAGTGCAGCCAGAATGCTCCTTGTAAGTGAGAATGGCCAGACTTTGTTTCACCTACTTTGGTTATGTTCTCAGACGGGACCAGTCCCTGGAGAAGGATATCATGCTTGGTAAAGTGGAGGGTCAGTGAAGAAGGGGAACACCTTCAATGAGAAGGATTGACAGGATTGACTGGGAAGTGTTTTGTTCTGTTGTACATAGGGTTGCCATGAGTCAGAACCAACTCGACTACATCTACCAACAACAACAGGCTTTCAAAGGCAAAAAAAGTGGCTAAAGTTAGAATATAAAAAGCCTTTGGCAGTCACATTTTAGCAGCCCTCCAATTCATGTATTTAACTCTTAACATAATGGAACATCATATGCTTATTTGTCCGGGTCTTATCTCTCTCCAGCGCTGTGAGGGGCATGCTTGTCAGCAGAGGTTTGTCTTCACTTCATACATGACCACTCAACTCTAATTCAGCCCTCTTGACATCTCAAGAAGAATATAAGTGAAACAAGAAAACGTATACAATGGACTGGTAAGTGAATTGCACAGGACATAAACCTATAATTAATGTATGATTCCAACCTAAAAAAATATATATTCACACTATGTGCATTTCTAAACATGGGAATAGCTATATAGAAAACAAGATCAGATAGAAAGACACTAAAATGAAGGAGTGACTCTTTCTGGAGGTCAAGTTACAAGTGACTTGAACCTATTATTGATACTTTTCTTTGTTTTCCAGATTTATACATTGAGAATTGACACAGAGATAGTTAGCTGACAATCAAAGTACACGTACTGTCTTCTGTTTGTTGTTGTTGTTGTTATATACTGTCGAGTCGGACCTGACTCATAATGACCCCTCCTTGGGTTTCCAAGGCAGTATCACTACGGAAGTAGTTTGCCCAACCTTCCTTCTGAGGAGTGGTTGGTGGATTTGAACCGCCAGTCTTCTTGTTAGCAGTCAAGTGCCTTAATAAAAACCTTATCAAGGCCGTTAACTACACTTTCCAGGTCCCTGGAATCTGTATAAGACCATGTGACTAACATTTGCATATAGAGTGTGAAAGAATGGGCCATGTCACATCAGGTTCAAGGTAGTGAAAGAAGGTGTGCCTTCTCTATCTAGTGTTTTCCTTGGAGGCAACTGGGAGGTCCTAGAAGATGTCAAAGTCAAAGAATGTAAGAAACCTTTATCCCTGAATTATCATTTGGCAGCTGCCTGCTAATCAGAACACCTACATTTCCTGATTATTTAAACAAGAAATAAACTTATATTGTGTTAATCAACTGCCTTTGCCTGAGTTCTCCTTAAATAACAACAACAACAACAACAAAAGAGTCTTAAAAAAGCCTTCAAGAAGGTAATTTTTTGAGGTATTGATGCCAGGAAGCAGGAGTGAGAGGTCATATGGAGTGCAAGAGAGAAAGAAAAAAACTGAATACAAGGCTGCACTGTTGAGTTGGCCAGTACTATAGACAGCTGGTGCTCACTCCTACCAGGACTTCTGAGGGCTGCCTCCCTATGGTACAAAAGGAGTAACCATTTACATATCTACTCTCAGCCCTCAGTGGTCAATTGCTGCCCTTGCCTCATCGAGTCTGCAATTTCCAAGTTGTGTGGGATTGCATGCAAAATGTCTCTTGTAGGCACCCCATGTTGTGTAATCAGAGAAGCCCTAGGGCAAATAGTTAGAGGCGCCTGATGCATGATGGAGGGATGTTACTGCTAGGTTACACATCACTGGGGTCATTCACCATTGATTTGGCTGGAATAAGAGGTGAAGTCCAAGGACTGGAAGTGGTATACAAGGGTTTGGTATAGTTATTGAAGTCTGTGATTAATTTATTAAAATATTGAACCTTACCTTAACTAGAATAAGCATATATTACTCTCATAAATAGAAAAATACACATACACACACATTTATTTGTTTGTTTGGTTGGTTTCATGAAAATAGATTAGTATCTTTATGTCACTTACCTCCTCTGAAGCACAACCATAGAGTCAGATACTCTGAGGGTCTCAGAGTCCTTCTTCATTTTCTCCTCACTATTCAATCACTAGGGGAGCTCTGGTAGCATAGTGCATAAGGCACTTGACTGCTAACCAGAAGGCTGGCGGTTCAAACCCACCAGCCACTCCTTGGAAGGAAGGTTGGGCAATCTACTTCCATAGTGACACTGCCTTAGCAACCCAAGGAGGAGTCTCTATGAGTTGGGTCCGACTCGATGGCACATAACAACAACAACATTCAATCACCAAAGCCAATCCAATCAATCTCATCTCCTAAGAAAGGAGTATCACCTGCTTCCCTGCCTTGGGGGGCCTTTATCACCATGTGTCTGGACTATTGCTAGAGCTTCTAATCTCTTCCACTTGTTTTTTGTTTCTAAAATAAAATAGGACCATGGTAAAATCCTACTTACAAGTTACTTCAAGGGATCTTCATGGTCGTAAAATTCAAGCTCTTTATGTGGAATTCTATATACTTCATAACCCAGCCCCAACACACATGTCCAGGTCCACCTCAATCATGTCCTATCCAACACTTGGCTCTTAAGGTAGACAGAAGATACTCAGCAAACTCAGCCTTTTCATGCCACTCTGATTTTGCAAGTATTTTTCTCTCTATTGGAAATACCCGAAACCAAACCCATTGCCATTGAGTCAGTTCTGACTCAGAGTGGTCCTATAGGATGGAGTAGAATTGCACCATAGTGTTTTCAAACCTGTTGTTAATCTTTATGGAAGTAGACTACTTCATCTTTCTCCCGTGGTGCGGCTGATGAATATGAACCACCAATCTTTCAGTTAGCATCTGAATATTTTAACCACTATGCCACCCTCATTTCTACCTATAGCAGAGGTTAGTCAATTATAGCTCATGTCAAGTCCTGTCCATCACCTGTTTTTGTAAAGTCTATGATCTAAGAATGTTTTTTAAATTTTAAAATGACAGAAAATAGTTCTACAATATCATGTTGCGATATATAAAAATTATAAGAAATGCAAATTTCATTGCCATTAATATAGGTTTTCTGGAACACAGCTTTGCTTATTCATTTACATAATGCTTATGACCATTTTTGCACGACAACAGCTGAGTTGAATAGTTGTGAGAACAACCAGTGGCTCACAACACCTAAAATATTTACTATCTGGTTCTTTTTAGAAAACATTTGGTGGAGAACTTCTATTCTTCCTTCAAAATCTGCCCATGAAGAGTCATTCCACATTCTATTCCTGTAGCAGTTAATTCTCACTTCAAGGAAAACACTTATTCCCACCCAATGTGAATAGTGCATTGACATGTCTTCATCCTATATCTACTTCATTATGTTATTGGGAGCCAAGACTGTGTCTTATTTATCTCTGTTTAGTCCTCAGTCAGGAGTCCCCGGGGACATAAATGATTAAGTGGCTGGCTAGTAACAGAAAGGTTGATAGGTTGAATTTTTCCAGAGTTTCCTTGAAAAAAACCCTAATGACTGGCTTTCAAAAAGTCACAGCCATGAAGACCCGATGCAGGCGGCTCTACTCTGACACACATTGGGTTGCCACAAATTAGAACTGACTCAATAGCATCTGGTTGGTTGGTTGGTTGTTGGTATTCCCCAACCACCAGCATGATGCCAAGCACACAGTAGGGACTCAGTCAACATTGTTTGAAGCTGTTCTGTTCGAGTCATGCTTCCATACACCATGGTTCCCTTTTCTGGAACTAAGTGGTTAAAAGTATGTGTTCTGACAGCCTGGGCTTAATGCTGGCTCTGGAACCTGCAGCTGAGTAACCTTAGGGAAGTAATTTGAACCCTCAAAGGCGCTATACCCTCCTCTATGAACTAGTGATATTAATAGTAACTATACCATAGGCTCATTGTGAGAATTGCAAGCAATAATCTATACAAATTGTCAAGCACACTGCTAACACATAGTATATTTTCAGTTAATATTAACCATT
>NW_006921624.1:7208616-7222317 GCF_000298275.1 Orycteropus afer afer
CTAAGATAAATTTCTCTCTCTCTCTCTTTCTCTCTCTATAAATATATATATATATATATATATATATATATATACTTTGCTGGTTTTTGTGTTTCTCTAGAGAACCCAATCCAACACACCATTATTACGATGATTGCATATTTCCTAAAGCTTAAATGAAACCCTGGGGTCTCCTGAGAGACACCAGTTATCGACCAGTATCTGCTACATACTCAGACTGTCACATCACTTGTTTTTCAGCAATTTTAATGCTCTCATTTGTTGTCTAATGAAATGGTGAGTTTGTGGAGGCAAGGGAAAAGGTGGGCTTGATAAAAATAATCTTTTCCTTTTATCAAAGAATCTCACTCAGTCTTGTTTTGCTTATATCTATCTTCTTCCTGCTGGGTCTGTTTTCCTTTTCTCTCTCTATTGCTTTCCACTGGCTATCTGTCTCTCCTGCTTCCCCAATTAGCTTGATGACTTCATTTTGCTTTTTCATCCCCTCTAGTCTAGCTTTACTCACCCCCCTCGTAACTCCTTCCCTTTACCATTTTTTCAGTGCTTTTTTCTTACTCTTCTCCCTTCCCTTCACCTTTGCATATTCTTCGTTTCTCTCTCTCTCTCTCTCTCTTGTCTCTTCTTCCTTTCCCTCTCATCCCTTTTGCTTAAATCCCTTTTACCCATTCTCAAATGACAAGCTTTTCTCTATTATCTTCCATCCTATTTTCCTCTCCCTTTGCTTTCCTTCTGTTATCTCCCTATACCCCCTGGCTTTTCTTCCTTTTTCATCTTATTCTTTCTTTCTGCCCTCTCCTGCCACCTACACTTCTAGGGCCCTGTATGGGGTAATGTTCCCTTGACCACACCCCGCCCCCAAGCCAGTCAATCAGCAAAAAGCTTTTAATCACCAGGTGGAGGAAGAAGAGGAGCTGTTTCAGGGAGTCTTGATGCTCAAGGAACATCTCTAGGCCAGGCAGAAAATGGAGTGGTCAGGAAGGAAGAGGAGGCGGTGTGTAATGGAATGGAAATAAAATAGGTGAGAGAAAATGAGATGGAAAAACAGAGATGTACGACAAAAGAGAATTTAGTCGGAATGAGATTGTCATCAGATCAGCTGGGGAGAGAGAATGGAAAAAACAAGCCTGTTAAAGTGAATTCTTTGTCATAAGCATGAGCTTTTTATTCTCAGTTTGTCTGCTTGACTTCCCACACTGTTTTGTTCTTTCCTAATCATTTTGTTTGATCCTTCTCGTTTCACCATCCTTTGCTATTTATCCAGCCCTGTCTGAATCCTATTTGCTGATCTATTTCCTGAGGCAGTTTGGTGTGGCCAAGAGTTTAGAAAGAAACTGTGTTTTATGACGGTTAGAAGCGCATACTCTGGAATCAGATAGGATTTGGGATTTGGCTTTAAATATTAGACCCTTTTTTTAAAATACAAGAATACCATAAAATCACCTGTTTCTGCTACTGAGTATAGGAGTCCTTGGTTGGGGCAAAAGGTAACCGGCTTAGCTGCTAACTAAAAGGTTACAGGTTTGCGTCCTCCTAGAAAAGCCTGAGATCTATTCCTGAAAAATTCACCATTGCAAACCCCATGGAGCACAGCTCCACTCTGACACACATGGGACCATGAGTTGGAGTTGAGTCTACAGCAACTGGTTTTGTTACTAAACCCAGGCTCTGGAAATAGATTAGCTTGTGTGGTGATCCATTTTTCTCCCCTTACTAATTGTCTGACCTTGGCAATTTATTAATCTTTCTGCTCCTATTACTTTTATCACAGGGATAACGATACTTATTCCCATAGATAAGGTTGACAATGCATGCCACATAGTCAGACTCTACCAATATTTGCTAGGTCATTATTACTACTTTAATATGTAGACTAACACACCACTCCTCCATTATGAGTTGAAGCTGGTTTTCCTGAATTACCCATACCTGCCAGGCTTCCTAACCTCAGATCAAGTGCTTCTGCACAGCAAATTTCCTCTCCTTGTTCAGAACAACTTTGCTAGGTTGGTACCTAGGAAAGGCCATGATTTGTGAACTCAAACTCTGGCAGCCTTCACAATTGCCTTCAACTCCAGCCACCGAGCCCCCATCCCCTCCCTTCTTCAGGGTTCCTGCTGGGGGAGGGCAGAAGGGAAAGGTTGAAACTTCTCCCTGGAGAAGAAGCCTACCCCACAAAACTACCACGCTCAGTTTAAACAGATATTCCGAATTAAATATACATCACACAATCTCAACCCAATGATTTGGCTCCCAGTGAGAGTCTCATCACAGAAACCTATTCTTTCCGTCTCCCTGCTCTCCACCTCCAACTCCACCACCCCCACAGCCTGCCCTTTGGAAATGCTCTTTACACCCACCCCATGCTTTTAACCCTGATATTATGAGGGTGCAACCCAGCTGGAAATTTCCAAAGATAATTTCACTGAGTCTCCTGAATGCTTCATTTCAACACAATGGGGCAGACGGCCCGTGAAACAACTGGAAGATAGCGAGGTGTCGTGGATATCCGCGGACCTGGAGGCGGAAGCTGCTGAGGTACACGTTGATGTTCAGCAATTCTCTGTGCTGCACCTTACCCTGTTTCCTGGATGACAAAATGCCAAGGGATCTCTACCCTTGCTTCTGGCTCTAGCATTACAAGCTCAGAATTCCAAACTCAATTCTGATTAATACAAATATCTGGCTACGATGTTCTCTGCTGCATGTGTCTGTTATCCGGAAGATAGCATACGTTTTGGAAAACGACCACAACCACTCTTGCATGCTTCCTTAGATTGTGAAATGCGAATTCCAAAAGCATTAACCCATGAAGGAAAGTTATGGAATGGATTGCCTTCCTGAAGACGGGAAATAATAACGTAATCGTGGGACCGTGAATTAAAGAAGGCTCACTCCAATGCCACAGGCAAATTTTATTTTTTGAAAAGAAAAATGTTGGGTATAAATTCCTCAGACCTCAACTGTAAAAAAAATTCTGAAGAAAAGTTCATGCATGAATAAAATTAGGGATGAAAAAGAAAAAGAGGGAAACAAAGAGTTTTGGTGATAGTACTTTGACAAAGAACCAAAATAATCTAATGGGGGTATGTATGTGAAGGTCTTTTTTAGTATATTATTTTATTCTGGTTGTTTGTTTTAGCTAATGCTTTCATCTGATGGGGTTCTTTTACAGTGTTGTAATGTTGCCCCTACATCACTAAACATTTATGTGGTGAGGATCAGTGAGGAAAGGACAAAGCATGGTGATAAATGGATGAACCAAAAAAAAAAAAGAAAAAAGAAAAAACCGCACTGCCCTGAAGTCGGCTCCAACTCATAAACCCCTCTTTGGGTTTCCCAGGTGGTATCACTATGGAAGTTGATTACTCAACCTTCCTTCCCAGGAGTGGCTGGTAGGTTTGAACTGCCTGTCTTCTGGTTAGCAGTCAAATGCCTTAGTCACTAGGCCACCAGAGCTCCTCTGAAATATGGGTAGACTTCAGTATATGAAACAATTTAAAAGTCTAGAAAGAAACAGTCATTCAAAGAGATCATGGAAAGTCAGAAAGGGAGGTTACTGAAATCTAAGAAAAGAAGGAAATAGAAGAGGGGCATTGTAAAGTGAAAGGTGTGTTGTAATAGGAAGCAGGATTGGTTAGAGAAACAAGAGAGTTGTCTTCCAATCAAAATGTTGCCAAACTTTGTTGCCAGAAGCTTCTACAAACCTCAGTAGATTTGTGTGTCAAACAAGAAACAAATAGCTTTTCCTGCCCTTCCTATCACAAAAAGTTGCTGTAAGAATTCAATGAGATTAGAGCAATGGAGATACTTTGTTATTTATTCATTTATTATAAAACATTGATTCCTGAATGTTTGAAATGTTGACACTGATTCTAAGTTAATTAACAAGTGGTGCAGCCCAGACAGCCAAGCTTGCAGATCTTGAATGATATCACAACCTGCCAATGAATCTTCTCAACACTTTTCCTATGGCAGTCCTCTTCTTGCATGACCAAAAGTCTCTGGGACAGATGTAAAGTTATGGAGAGACTTGAATCTCTGTTTACTCTGCTTGAAGGACCCCGCTTCGGAAGATCCGTGGATAAGTTCTACAGGTGCAATTGAAAATCCTGCTCCGCTACAGCTCCCATCTTGAGTCTTCCCTGATAAATGGAAGCATGACTTTTCTTCCAGCCAACTGTACCGTAATTCTTGCACCAGCAAAGTTGCACTGTGGTAAATACCATTTGAAGTAATGATCTTCCTTAACCTCTCCTTTCACTCCATGGTGGGAGACCCTGCCAACCATTTTGAGTATATGGCCTTATGCATATATTTCTTACTACTGATCAAGTTAGAGCAGACACTTGATCAAAACTGACCTGATCATCAAAGTTCCTTCCAGACAGTTTGGGAAAGAGGGAGGGAGAGATGGAGACAGAAAGAGAGACTCAGTGTGAGAGTTTGGCTTCTATGATGTGGGCATCTTTCTCTTGGTGAATGGAATGAAAAAGTAGAGGAAGCTTTGGGGCTGGAAGAATATAAAACAGAGTAATATAGAATTAAGATGCTTCCTTCATCTGGAACCCAGTATCCTAAGTCTCATTCACATAAGTTATGTAGTAGTTAAGGTTATGTGCAACTTTGCTGGGCCTGGTTTTCAGTGGTTGGGCAGCTGGATGTGCTTATTCTCCATGATGAGACTGGTAATCAAATCCATAGTAGAATCTACTGTGAGCAGCTGAGTAGCTGTCTTAGGGATGTGGTCTGTTTCCAGTATATGCAAAGACACTTTGAGAAAGGTCTGGAGTTTTTTTGGCACATCTGGATCCTGCATTTGGCCAAGTCCTAGTCCCAGTGGCCTGCCATGTTGTCTGCCAATCTTGACACTGTTTCTAGACTTAACTACTAGCCTGCTATGTTGCTTGATAATTTTGGGACTGTGTCATTTTACTTGTTGACCTTGGTTTTGTCAGTCCCAGCAGCCAGCAGCTGTCTGAGTGAAGAAAAGCCTCTAGCTCCAGTGGGCCGGGAGCAGGAGGCAGAGCTGAAGCCCAGGTTGAGGGGCTTTCACACAGCCCCTAGAGTCTGGCACTTTGAACTCAGACTTCTAGCCTCCTGAACTGTTAGAGATTAAATCCCTGTTTGTTTTAAGCCACCCATTTATGATATTTTCTGTTAGAGTGGCACTAGAGGACCACCACAAGAAATCCTAAATTTTTCTTTCTTAGATAATAAGTTACAAACTGTAGCTATTATAATAGTTACTATGTCAGTCCTAGCCTGCTTTCCCTTAGATCCATTATTTCTTTCTCCACACCTTTGCTCTGTTACAGAGTCCTGTATGCTGACCCAGATCCAAATATCACCTGATATACAGAAATAGTCATCTAATGGGAGTAGTGAAATGAGACTGGAGGGTGGAAGGAAGGCAGAAACAAGGGTATTTCAACCCCTACTTCCATCTTGAGTGGTGTCCATATCAATGACTGGGTCTCCTGTGTTTCTATAGTTTAGTTAAACTGGGTAAATTTGCTCGTGGTCATGGTAATGCCACTTCTTCCCCTTTCCCTTGAAAGCTTAGAGATAGTAGTGTATTTCAGCTATTGCAGATCTTGGACTGCCTTACCCTTGGCTCTTCAGCTTCCCTATCACCTACAATTCCCTACATGATGTATCCTCTCAGAGTACTTTCTGTTTTCCTGGTTGAATCCTATTGCTACAATCCACCACTCCTCCTCCTTCTACCATCTCAGACAGACTAAAAATTTATTGAAAATAGAAGTAATTTATGCATCTTCTAGATTTTCTTATAAAATATGCATTCGATATATGCTTACTGAATTCAATATTTTGAAGACAGTGACTTACCACCTTCTGTCTGTGGTGTAGTGCCTAAGGCATTTGACTGCTAATCAGAAGGCTGGTGGTTCAAACTCACCAGCTGCTCCTTGGAAGGAACACTGGACAATCTACTTCCACAGAAATACCTCCTGGGAAACCCAAGGAAGGGTCGCTATGAGACAGAATCATCTCAAGAGCAATGGGTTTGTTTGTTTTTTTTTTTTTGTCTGTCCTTCCTATCAAGAACATCTGCTCATTTTGGGTCTAGTTCTCAAGACTAGAAGGCTAGGTGGGCAATTTCTCCACTCACTCTCTGATACTATATAGTTGGCCAGGTACAACTGATCAGGAGAAAGGATGGAGCTGACCATGGGCTGTGGACCATCTTCTAAGCATCTTGCTCTGTAATAGTGTTACAACCCAGAGGTAATAAATATTTTATGCATCAAATTTAGTTTTGTCTCACTTCATTTGCTGTGTTAAGTGTCTTTCATTTTCATCTGTTCTGGTGAGTCCACAGGCAAAAAAAAAAAATTGTGCAGAATTTGATAACCCCATTCAGTGAATTTGACTTTCAGTGGTACCAGTGTCTTTATACAAGATACAGGATTAAATGCAGCCTAAAGTATACCTAGTGATATATTCATGTCTTCCAGATTCTAAACAAACAGAACTGCAGGAAGCAGGCAATATGTGTTTCTTCTTTTTAATATGATTTCCTGCTGAGTCAAGGATGGTAAAGAGATCGCATGCAGACTGCCTCTTTTTGCATCTGTTTGCCTCTTTCCGTATCTATATCTGACATTTATAATCAAACATGGCCTGCTTTCATGAAATCTTAGGTGGCTTCTCAACATACCTCTCCAAAAGACCATCACCAATCAATTAAAGTCAGTTATCAAGGAAAAAAAAATTGTCATCTCTTCAGTTTTATCTTCATGTTATGAACATGGTTGTTGCTCTCCAATACCCATGAGGAACATCTATGAGGAATTAAGTACTCCCCAGCTCTTGTATATTCATAACTTATCCAAAACATTAAGGGAATAAGCCTCCTCTACTCCCACTGAATCCATTGCTACAGTGATTATTCTGAGTGCCAGAGACTTAAGTCAATAAGAGCATGCCATATCCATGCCCAATGAGATTGATTTTAGGGATGCATGTGTGACTGTCTTTGAGACAAGTCATGAGAAGTTTCAAAGGGCTTTTGAGAATTTAGTTTCCTCTCTCTTCCAGGAGACATATCTGAAACCATCCTTCTAGCTCTTTTTAGGCAATGTAGTATGGGACACTTCCCCAGGAGGGAAGTGAGAATGACGATGAAGCTAAAACTGGCACAAAGGAAGACAGAGCAAAAAGATGGAAGAAAACTACCTTCTTATAGACATGCTTGAGACAGTAAATCAAACCTACCTGAAGAGTTTCCTACTTGGGGCCTTTCACTTTCATGAGCTAATAAGTCCCCTTTGTTGTTTGGCTCCATTTGAGAGGTGTTTTCTATTACTAAAATCCAAATGAACACCACCTCCAGCCTCAGACTTTGGTAACTCCTGCTCCACTCACTACCAGCTCTCTCCATAAAGACTCGGATTCCAGCTCTCAGATCACATCAGGCTCAGTTTTTTCTCCTCCATTGTTCTTACTTTAATGCTCACTTCCAACAGATCTTCACCACCTCACAGCACCTGACTCACCTTCACAGCTGATTTCCATTTGTTTTACTGCCCTGAATGAGCCATAGCTTATTATTCTTTTTTCATATTATAATACTCAGTAGGGACAACCTCTGGAGTGGGGAGGAGATAGTCTCATTTTGTCTCTGATTTAAGTTTCAGACTTGCAGCTGTCCACCTTGGGGTCAAACTGTCTGAACTGGCAATTCATTATTTTGCTTTTCTTCTTTTGTGTGCTGTTTTAAATGAGTTTCAGAGTACTTAACGCTGAATGAGACCTTGAAAGATGCACTAGCCAAATCCCTTTAGATAATGATTAGGAAAATGGAGGTCTGGAACTGTTAAGTGACTTGCCTCATATCACACAGCTAGGGATCTTGAGGAAGGCTTATAACTCAAGCATGCCAACTGCTGGCCAGTGCCCTCTCTCTGACACCATGCCCACGTTCCTTCACAGCATACGCATTTTTATGGCAGCCCGAGCTGAAGATATTCTGCATAGAGCTCTGAGAATTGGCTGCTCCTGGACAGAAAATCAAGTGGAGATGGAAACAGTGCTGCTGTCATTCACCCACAGGATGAGGGCCTGGTCAAGCATCCTGACAGGTTCAAGATTCTCCCATAATTCCCCAGATCAAGAACCATGGAGGCTGTCAAGTTGTCTGTGACAGCAAGGGGGGCCCGAGTAGTTCATGCCCTCAATCCAGTCAGATCCATTTTCAGGTTGATAATTTGAAGTGAATTTTCTAAGAAACTGGTGGAAGAGTAACAAAGAAAATTAAAAAAAAATCTATTTGATCCTATTTCAACTTTTAAATGCTATTGCCTGAGGTCATTGAGGCTTTTAGGAAGCAGTGTAGTTCAGTAGCTAAAGGATGTGGCTTCACAGATATTTGTAAGTATTAAATAGGTTAATTTGTGTAAATTGGCGTGAGTGGTACCTGGCAAATAACACACTCAACTTATAGCAATCCCCATCATGTTTCTGAGGTTGCAAATTTTTATAGAAGTAGATTGCCCCATCTTCTTTCCATGGAGCAGCTGGCGAGTTTGAACCACTCACTCCCTGGTTAGTAGCCAAAATTTTATCCACTACACCACTAGAGAGCCTTCAAATCAGTCCAGCTTGAATGGGGCAAATGACTAGCATACTTTGCCACTGACTCAAAGGTGGGACGTTTAAGTTCACCCAGAGACACATGGGAAGAAATTCGTGGCATCCACTCCCCAAAAATCAGCTGTTGCAGATGCTATGGAACACAGTTTTACTCTGACACATGTGATGTCACCGTGAGTTGAAATCAACTTGACGACAACCATTTTTTTTAAAGAAAATAAGTGATTACTATTAATATCACCATAATCATCATTGTGATCAAGTGCAATCTTTTTTATTTTTAAAGAAAAGAAAGAAGCTTAAAAAAGAGAAAGGAATGAATGAGAATTAAAGGAAAGAGGTCAATAAAGATGGGAACTCAAGAAAGAAGAAGGAAGAAGAAAAGAGGAAGTGGAGGACAACAAAATGTAGAATAGAAAGGAGGGAGGGAAGACTGACTGACCCCCTTTCTCCAGTAAATGTCTATTGAAAACCAGCATTTATTCCCAGGTATTGTTCTTGTTCTAACAGTGACTGTCCCTCACCTCCAAAGGGACACAATCCCTGTCCTCATGTACTTTATAACAGAGAATGACAATAAACAAATGAATAAACATAAAAAATATAATTATAAACTGCTGTTAAAACCAAACAAACCAAACTCACTGCCATCGAGTCAATTCCAACTCACAGTGACCCCCATTGGGTTTTCAAGGTGGTAAATCTTTACGGAACTGGATTGCCTCATCTTCCTTCCATGGAGCAGCTGGCGGGTTTTCTGTCAAATGCCATAGGCACTATGCCACCAGAAGGCTACCTAATGTGGTCAAGTTAGGCCTCTCTATGGAAATACCATTTACAAAGAATTTTCTAGAAACAAAACAGGACATTGGGCAGAGTTGCATACATTATTTCATTCATTCATTCATTCATTCATTTTTTCATTCATTACTTTATTCATACATAATTAACTCTGTGACAGCTATACCCAAGATCTTCTGCATCATATCCAGTTAGAAGGCAGACCATTTGTTGGAGGAATTCCCTATCTAGCAGAGGAAGTAGGTGTACAAAGGACTAAGGGCCATCAAGAAGTATGATGGGAGTCATGAAGCAATAAATGATGCTTTAGGTCATATATACCCTAAATAGGTGGGGAATTATTCCTATGGGATGTTCAGTAAAAGACTCTGAAGAAAACTACTTTTTTTCTTTTCTTCTCACCACCTCCTCTGCATCAGCCCCTGTGAAAATCACAGATGCTATCTCATCTGCGACATCATCTTGTCTGGAGAATTTTGACAAAAATCTCAAAATTCAACAAAGTCAGAAAGGGTTGAAGTACAGGTTCTTGGTCTTTCTGTCCCATGAAAATACATGGTGTGGTCAGGGGGTGGTATGAAGTGGTGGAGTTCAGTGGAAATTGCCACTAAGAGGGCTGAGAATAGCACATGTGATTCCTGTAGGTAGAACATGGTTAGTGAGTAGCAATGTCACCGAATTCTGACTTCAACAAGAGTGGTGCCGAGAGATTTCCACTGTGCCTCTACGTTTCAGGCCCACCTCTCTGAGGCTCTCCTACTTCATTTGCTTTCTTCCAGCATCTTAGCCAAATCTACTCCTTTCAAAGACTCATAAAGTACCATCTCTTTGCAAAGCTCATGTCAAGAAAAGAAGTTAGCACATTTATTATGGAATAACACTACCATATTTGGCTCATGGCGGGCTCTTGATCTAGAAAGGAGACAGAATAAATTTTAGACAACTGGACCCATACACAGGTGGGTTTCAGAGGGCTCATAATTTCATTGAAATGCATGCCCAATTTGCTGAATAAGTGCCCAAGTGAATTTTTGTACAGAGAAGACATGCATGATTTTATCAAACTTTCCATAGGACAGTGACAGGAATGTTGTTGTTGTTATGTGCCATCGAGTCAGCCCCGACTCATAGCAACCCCTCCTTGGGTTTCTGAGGCAGTATCACTACGGAAGTAGGATTGCCCAACCTTCCTTCCGAGGAGTGGCTGGTGGGTTTGAACTGCCAGCCTTCTGGTTAGCAGTCAAGTGCTTTAGCCACTATGCTACAGCCAAAAATTTATCCTAGAGCTCCTACTGACAGCAATGTCCCCTAGTAATTAGCCAAAATCAAGTTCAACTAATATACTTGGTAATATTCATAAACAATCAAAAAGAAAATAATATTCATTCTCTAATATATCTGATATATTCTAATATATCAGATATATTAGAGACTTATGAACACTTTATATATACATATATATATACAAATTTAAAGTCTTGGAAATATTAACTCAGAAGATGAACAACTTGATCAAATTCACATAGTACAAGGCAGCGTTAAAACTAGAATCCAGATCTCCAGAGCTTTAGAAAAATATTTTTTTAATGTGTCTGCATTCTTGCATCTTTAAAGGAGGTGAAGTGAAAGAGGTATATTAAAAAAAAAAAAAAAAACATTTTTACATATGGAGACTTAAAAAATAAAAAAATGGTAGAATCTAGGAATTCATAGTAGTATGAACAAATGGCTTCATTTCTCTTCCTCCAATTTGTATTCTGCTGCTTCTGTGATTATATTTTATTTATTGATAAATTGTTCATTTTACTACAAAACTGCAGTGTGAATATAAAGGTATCCACCTGAGATGGAAATCAGGTACCATCCTGCCACTAAGATAAATGGCGTATGGCTAAGTATGGTGGTGGTGATGGTGTTAGGTGCTCTCAAGAAGGCTCTACTCATTGCAAACCTATGTACAATAGAATGAAATACTGCCTGGTCCTTTGCCATCCTCAGAATATTTGGTGTGATTGAGCCTATCACTGCAGCCACTGTGACAATCCATCTTGTTGAGGGTCTTCCCATTTTTCACTGACCCTCTACTTTACCAAGCATGATATTCTTCTCCAGGGATTGGCCCTTTGTGATAGCATGACCAAAGTAGGTGAGAAGAAGTCTGGCTATTCTCACTTCTAAGGAGGATTCCAGCTGTACTTCTTCCAAGACAGGTTTGTTTGTTCTTCTGGCAGTCCAAGGAATTTTTAGCATTCCTCACCAACCCTACAATTCAAATGCATCAATACTTCCATCTTGCTCATTCATTGCCCAACTTTCATATGCATATGAGGCTACTCAAAATACCAAGGCTTGGCCCTGGGGCACCTTAGTTTTCAAAGTAACATCTTTGTACTTTAACACTTAAAAGAGGACTTTTGTAACATTTTTTGCCCAATGAAATTTGTTGTCTGATTTTTTGACTGCTGTACAACGGGCATTGATTGTGGACCCAAACAAAATGAAATCACTGACAACTTCAATCTTTTCTCCATTCATCATGATGTTGCTTATGCTCTGGAAATATGAAAGTACAATTCTGGATTAGAAGGTTCCCTCTGTGTCCCAATCCACAAGAAGAGGTATGTTTTCAAAATGAAGAGAACTACTCAATACTTGATTCTTGCTCTTTCCTTCTCTGTCCTTTCACTTATTGACTTGTTGAGATTCCATAAATCAAAACAAAACCCACTGCCATCAACGTGTCGTTGGTTGTTGTTGTTTTTATTTGCCATCAAGTTGGCCTGACTCATAGCAACCCCTCCTTGGGTTTCCGAGTCAGTATCACTACGGAAATAGTGATTGCCCAACCTTCCTTCCGAGGAGTGGCTGGTGGGTTTGAACTACCAGCCTTCTGGTTAGCAGTCAAGTGCCTTAGGGTCTATCGAGTTGTTTGTGACTCACAGTGATCCTATAGGACAGAGTTAGAACTGCCACCTATGGTTTCCAAGATGGTAATCTTTATGGAAGCAGTTTGCCACATCTTTCTCCTGTGGAGCAGTTGGTGGGTATGAACCACTGACCTTTCAATTAGAAGCCAAGTACTTTAACCATTGTGTCACCAGGCCTCATTGAGACTCCATAGTGGCATGAAAATACTTGGAATTTGGAGAAAAACAAGTGTGTATTTGAATGTTGTGTCCATCATTTAATAGTACTATTAATAAGGATAATGCTTAACAGGTGTGTAGAAGTTATTTTCTGCCCAAGTCTGGGTTTGGAAGTTTTTGCCCATTATCTCATTTAATCCTCACAGTAACACATGTAAGTTAATTTTGTTATTATTCTCATTTTGCACGTGGGAAAAATAAATATTGAGAATCTGCCAGGCGCACACACACATACAACTTGTTCAGGGTCACACAACAGTTTTGTGGATGAAGCCTAGATTCAAATCCATTCTTGGACAACTGCAAAGTAAATTTCAGGGACTTAAACCAGTAAAATACACAGTCTCCCTTACTTTCTGGATAATGCTTTTTGGAGTCATTTACTTATGTTCCCTGACCTTCAGTTTTTCATTTGAGAAAAAGCAAAAGAACTAGCCACAGTTATTTCAAAGCATTGTTTTAAGAATCAAATAGGATAAAATGCCTGGACCATAAAAGTGGTCTTAGAAAATGTCATTCCCTTCGTGTTTCTGAGTCATCAACCTTCCCTCTCCTCGGAGTTCTCCTCCCCAGTCTCAGTTCCTCTATCCTTTCCTTGCCCTGCCCATTGCTTGGGCACAGAGGGCAAAAAGGCCTAATGACACGGGCTATGATTACCATTAGCTGCTTGTCTGGGTCAAGTAATTTCTTCATTATCTTTCTTTATTGCAAACACCTTTTGTAAGAGAAGGGTCCATTAGTAAATATTGATGCCAGCAGGCAGGGTGTGCAAGCTGTCAAACAGCTGAAACCAGGGCTTGTCAGTTAAGCAGCAAGAATATGGAAAGTCAGTTTAGAGCAAAGAGGAATAAAATGGTTTAATATAACTAAAGAACAAGCAAACACTCAGAAATGATGAACAAAGGCTAAAATAATTTCAGGTTGTGTTGTTTGGAGTGAGTGTACAGCTACGCCAAAGCCCATGTTCTGAAAAAGAATTAGATTTAAATCAATTTGCAAAGAAATAAATAAAAATTGCCATGTACAATGTGTTAGAAACAAATATGAGTAAGATGTTGATACTGTTTTTGAGACATTTACAAACTAATAAGTAGGTGGTATTGTGTGGTTATTAAGAACACAGTGTTTTTTTTTTTTT
>NW_006921624.1:7228504-7231038 GCF_000298275.1 Orycteropus afer afer
AAAAAGAAAAAAAAAATAACAATAAAAAAATCAGTGGAGGACAGGGTAGAGCACCCAGGCTCTGTCTGAGGACACAGACTGTGATGGAGTTCCTGTGGGCCCAGAAGGTAGGTGGGAGTGGGTGATGGCCACACCTCAGTTCACCATGCGGGTGTGGGGTATAAGATTAACAAGAGAATGTCTTACCTTTTCAGTCTTGCAGGTCCCGAGTGTCCTTGGGGTTGCTGGAAAGCAGAACGTGTTCTTAAGCCCCAGGAATCTGCGAGAGCACTGTCTGTCTCTTTAAATATCCAAAATAGTCAAGCCACTTTTTAAACCTTCACAATGGTGGCATCTTCCTGACCGGCAAAATTCCACAGCTCAGCCCACATTTCTCTTCACCTTCTCCGTTTGTTCCCCAGTGACCATGCACAGTCCTCCGTGCAGTCCCTGGCTAGCAGGGGGATTTTTAGGTTAATTCTTAAGTCCTACCCCCACTCGGGAATCTCCTAGCTTCCTGTGACATCAGGATCGCTCAGGATTGCTGCCAGATCACAGCTCTGTCTGTCTCCTTTTTTGGTATTTTCATGCAAATTCTTCTGCTAGTTGGGGTTTAGTTCACTTCTATATCCTTCCCTTTAAGACTCAGGGATCCAGGATTATCTTCTGTGTCTGTGTTAATTGGTTTCCCTTTTCTTTGTTGAAGAGGATCTGTGCAGTCTCTCTGCCTAGTCCACCATCTTGCCATCCCCCCTGTCCATGCACCTTTTCATCACTGGAATGTTTTTGAGTCTTTTCTTGCACTAAAATACCAATCTCACTACCATTGAGTAGATTCTGATTCACAGTGACCCTCTCTGGGTTTCTGAGGAGGTAATCCTCACGGACGTAGATTGCCCAGTCTTCCTTCTGTGGAGTGGCTGCTGAGTGTGAACCATCAACTTTCTGACTAGTAGTTAAATGCTTTAGGCATTACACCACCAGAGCTCCTTTCTTCTTTCACTAAAGCAAGGCTAAATAAAAACTGTATACACATGTCTGACTTAAGTACAAATTCTACTTAAAGATACACTTAGAAATGGACCTCATTTGCAACCTGAGGACTGCCTGTAATAAGCTTAGTCTTACTTCAAAAGGTAAGCAACTGTAGAATAGAGAAGGATTTGGGAAATAGGGCCTGTAGGATATCTTAAAATTCGGGGCTATTTAGCTGAGAGAGGAGAAGGTGGATGAGTAACTTAATAATAATTTTCAAGGGTTATTAAAAGACCAGATGTTACCCATTTCCACCAGGGGGTAGTAGGAAGGAAATTGCTGGAGAATTGAGTTGCAGCATTATGGAGGCTTTTTTTTTTTTTTTTATCTATAAGTTCAAAACATGTCACTAAGCAAAATGGAGGACTTCCTCCCACCTTTGGATATGTACCAGAAGAGAATATATATCCTAGCCAGTGGTTCCCATTCTTCTTGGATTGTTAAGATCCACTCACTTGGGATATATCAAAAATACAGATTCCTGGGACTCACTCCAGACCTACCGAGTCAGAATCTCTGGGGGTAGGGACATGATTCTATGTATTTAACAAGGCTCCTGGTGCATCTAGTGTATACCCACCTTTGGAAACCCCTAGTGTATGTAGAATCAGTAAAATTTAATGCAGCAAGAATTATTGAGTTCCCACTTGGTGATTCTACCATTACTGTTAGCTTCGGGGAATAAAGATAATAAAAGAATGTAGTGTGATTTTAGTCCTTAAGGAGCTTTCAATAAAGTAATTAAGAACTAAGGATGAATTATGGCAAATGTTTCATCTTTAACTGTGTGTGATTTGGGGAAAGTTTCTTAATTCATTTTTGGTCTGAGGTGCTAAATTTTTGAGGGCCTTGGATAAAATGTTTCTATAAATTCTTAATAATCTTTAAAACAATACAGTACAGTATAAAAGCTTATTTTAAAAATAATTAAATGCTAATAAACAGGTAGAGTAGGAATGTCAGGAGACAGGTTGATTCATGTGAGTGGGACTTACCAGAGAAGCCCTCATGAAGGACAAGAGATTTAAACTTGGCATTGGAGGGTGGATTGCTCAGAAAGATTTATGCTTGTGCATTTGTGTGTGGAGGTGAGGGCTCCATGTATCTGAACATCTACAATGTACCAGGTACTTTACATACACTACCATTAATATCTACACAATCATGTGCTGTAAAATTAAGAACAGTTTTTAAAGGGTTTTGTCATATGCCTGTCCCTTAGGTAGGTACTTCACACAAATTCCCTGGTTGGATAATCACTATTAAATCATTTTCTCAAGTGCAGTGATCAAGCTTTCTCTGACCCTACAAATTCTTGTATTTGCATGGCATGCAGAAGAGTTTGAAAAAAAGGAATGAAGGAAGGGAGGGAAGAGGAAGGAGGAGAGAGAGGAGTAGAAGGGAGGAGGAAAAAAAGGAAGGTAGAGCGCTGGTAGCACAGTGCCTAAGGCACTTGACTGCTAACCAGAGGGCTGGTGGTTCAAACCCACCAGCCACTCCTTGGAAGGAAGGTTGGGCAA
>NW_006921624.1:7231138-7233870 GCF_000298275.1 Orycteropus afer afer
TTTTTTTTTTTTTTTAAGTTGTGATTTGTGTGAAAGTTTACAGACCAATAGGTTTTCCATTCAACGATACATACACGTTTTTGTGTGACACTCATCTCAGTCCCTACAACGTAACTGTACTCTTTCCACTTCCTCCCCGTGTTTACTATTTCCCTCGTCTTCTTACCTATCCCTTGCTGCCATCTTAGTTTTATCTCTGGGCAAATGCTGTCCTTTGGATCTCATATGGTTGATTGTTCTAAGGAGTTAATACTTTCCCGGTGTTATTGTTCACTTTATAGACCTGTCTATTGTTTGACTGAAAGTTGACCCACAAGGGTAAATTCAGTTCCTGGCCTGAAGGTGTCTAAGGTCTATAGTCTCAGGGTTCTATCAGTTTCATTAAGCCCATTAAACCCTGTATTTTTTATGATTTTGAGTTTTGTTCCACTTTTTTCTTCTACTCTATCCAGGACCTCCTATTGTGATACATTTTAGAATGATTAGCAGGAGTAACCAGGCAAAATCTAGTTCTTCTGGTCTCAGGATCATGGAGCCCGGGGAAGAACACAGTTTTCAAAATTTAGAAAAAAATCTGATGTAAAGTATGACTTTGCTTGTCCACATGAATCCCTTTGTCCTCCTCATAAAATGGATAATATCAATTCTATAGGAGTGATGTGAGTTAGGAAAACATATGAAATAGTTTCATTATACATGCTTCCCAAAATAATGACTTTGAAGCATGATAATATATTGTTACATACCATTAAAAGACATAAAACTTTAGGAACAAAGAGAGAACTTTGGAGATGGTCTTGGAGTTGAAAAATGACATCTATTTGTTTGGATCAGTAATTGGGAAATGAAGTGGTTTTGTTTACTGAGCAGGGTTAGGATTAGGCCATTAGAATTAAGTAAAGATTGTTATAGAGAGGGAGAACAGTAGAAACAAAGGAGATGGATGGGAAAGATTGGAATAGGAGCAGCATGTAGGGGGCTGTTTGTCTGACAATGAATGTGGGATGTGAAAATGGGAGTTGGAGAAATGAATGTAAGAGAAATTTGGACCCAGATGGTGGAAGTCTTGGATGCTAGGCAAATAAATGAGGCCTTTGCTCTCCAGTAATAAAGTTGTCACTGAAAGTTTCCTTCAGCAGTATTCAAATGATATCATTTCTTTTTCATCAAACTGCAGTTCAGTCTCTACCCTTAAGTTCACATAGCATGGTAATCAAGAGTTCTAATATCCAATTGTCTGCTTTTGATGCTCAAACCAAAAAAAAAAAAAAAAAAAAACCACTGCCCTCAAGTCGTTTCTGAGTCAGAGACCCCTCTTTGGTTTTCCAAGGTGGTATCTCTACAGAAGATTCTAATTATCCTTCCAAGGAGTGGCTGGTGAGTTTGAACCACCAGCCTTCTGGTTAGCAGTTAAATGCCTTAGGCACTATGACACCAGAGCTGGTTTCGATTCTCGGGTGACTGTGAAATCTCATTCACGTTATTTGACCTCTTTCTATCTCGTTTCTTCATCAGTAAGTTGAGACAATTATGATCCTCTCTAACTAATACTACTGTATGGTTATAAAATGAGAGAATGCATTGTATCATTTAGAACGGAGCCTGACATGATTACAACCAACTCCCCAGGTCAGTTATTCAATAATGGTTAGTAAATGCTAGCTATCATTACATAACTGACTGACCTGTGTGATTGGTTATGATGATGTTGAATCAGTCTTTCTCCTATACCTGATACCTTGGTAGCCAGTTTCTTCTATGATAGTGAGTATTGCTAAGCTATGAGCCTGTGTCTATACTATCATGGTATAAAACGTAATGGCTTTGGCAGGACTGCAATGGAAATATCACAGCAGGAGTGAGAGAACAGCTGGAGAATTGTGAGGAAGATCATGCTGAGAAATCAGGTCCAGGGTGGGCAGAGTCAGGAATCAAAGCCCAGAGAAGTATCCGCCTTCCAAGAAAATCACTGGTTACTTTGTTGGAGGAAGAGCACTCCCATTTGAAGTCTGGCTCAACTAGCCATGAATTTCCCTGCTGGTTTGCCCTAATTGTGTCTCAGACATTGGACTTCATTGAGTAATCTTTATCCTCAAGTTACTCATGCTCTATTGAGTCTCTATAATGTTCCATCATGCCAGCTTCCTGAGTGTGTAATCCTCAAAATCTGTAGACTGAACTTTATATCTTTCAAACTTTCTTCTGCTGCACTGATTAAAGCATCCCACCAACTGCCTCACTTTAGGAGAAAGAATGTTACCTTTCTTGTAAGGAAATAAACAATGGAAAGGGCAAATTACTTCAATCACATACCCAGTTAGTGGAAGTACTAGTGTGTAATATTGGTACTGTGCCTAACCCAAACTCACTGTAACCAAGTGGATTACAACTTATAGAGACCCTATAGCACAGAGCAGAACTGCTTCATAGGCTTTCCAGTGTTGCAGATCTTTATGGAATCAGACTGCCATGTCTTTCTCCCATGGAGCAGCTAATTGGTTCAAACCGCTATAGAGTTAGCAGTAGAATGTTTTAACCACTGTACCACCGGAGCTTCTGATACTGTGCCTACCTAAATGAAATTCTATCCCTCGAACTACACTGCATTTCTATCTGCCTAGAGCAATCAAAAGCCAACAGGGGTTTGTGTTGACAAGATATACAAGAATACCACCATCAAATCCAAATTCTAATACTTGTATGTTGTTGTTGTTGTTATGTGCCATCAAGTC
>NW_006921624.1:7254028-7278179 GCF_000298275.1 Orycteropus afer afer
AGTGGGAGGGGAGCTGCTGCATTGTAAATTTTGGTCAATGACATGAGACAAAGTATATGTGAACTGCTGTATGAAAAGTGAATTTACTCTGTAAATCCTCACCCAAATCCTAAAAAAAAAAAAAAAAAGGTTCTCATCTAATTCTTTAAAACATTCACTTCTTGGTCTGAAATATAATTTGGAATATGTCTCAGTCAAAATTTCCATTCTAATATTCTGTCAACTGTGAGAGACCAAAAAGGTAGCGTTTGCCCAGGGATGAAGCTAAGAAAGCAGGAAGGGATTGGAAAGAAGGATGAAGGGAAATGGTAAATACATGGAGGGAATGGGACGAGTGCTGTTTTATTACAGGGATTGCAATGAATATCACAAAACAAAGTATGTATGAATTGTTGAATGTAAAACCAACAAGCCTGGTTAACTTTTACCCAAATTACAATTAAGGAAATCAAACAAAGAAAGGTAAGGTTCACTGTAAAGTTGAAATTTTTATAAATTTTATCACATCCTTCAAGTATTAGAGAAACACACATGTAATATGGTTTGTGAGGCCATATTTTATGGCTTGCACTGGCAAATTGAAGTAATTTCAAGATGATGGTTCACAAAGAAGGATTTTCATGGAGATACCTAATTTATTGCCCCAATATTAAGCCCCATGATATGAAACCAACACAACAGCAGCCAAATATTTATATAAACTGCAATGGTGACAACTTTTCCCTAAGTTTGAAATTATTTCAAAATGAAAGAAAACGTGAATAGACACAAAATTGCATAATTGTTTTTTCTAATCATATTAAACATTTTTCCAACACAACTAGAACACTAAGTGATGGCATACATTTACAGAATGGTACAGTAAGTAGACTAGCTATATGCATAAATTAATCCACATGCACAAACCAGTCTGGTAATCTCTGACTTTAGATAAAAAATGGTATCATTGAGTCATACCATAGGGTTCTTGAAACATGTGTAGAATGAACAGATCATTTAAGAAACAGAAAGAAAATTAATGTGAGTTGGAAATGAGGGTACAGTTGCATATTAAAATATCTAAAGGTTTTTTTTTTTTTTTGGTGAAGAAAATGTGACTGTATTTATTTATGAAATCACAGAAGATAAGCTGATGAGTGATTGAGGATCCAGATTTTGATTTTAGAAGAGAGCCTAATGATCAATTGTGCTGAAAAAGTTACTACCTTATGAGGTAGTGAGTTTCCTACAGTGAGATCTGCTCAAGCCAACCTGTTAAGATTACGACAGGTAGATAAAGGTGGGATAAAGGTGAGGTTGTTGATTTTTAAATTGTTCTCAACCTTAACAAAACACCTTACGGTTTTTGTTTTTGTTTATGTCTGAACAATAGAAGACAGAATTAGATAAATCAGATACCCTTAAGGAAGAAAATTCTTAGTATAGAAATATCCATAATATTTCAAAGATTTCCCTGCTCTGAGATCTAAGTGAAAATTCCAAATGTCCATTTGTTCCTCTACAGATTCAATAACTATCTCATGTTGATAGACTTTACCTGAAGTGGAAGGAGAAAATCTTTCTGCACTGTCAAAGTAGCAAAAAGAATGAAATTTCTGAAGAACACTGACTGATCTTCACTTCATAATTGAAAGATGGGCCTATTAAAGGGACACAGAAGGCCTGAAGAAATTGTGTGATCATTTTCACAAATGCTAATTTTGATGTGTGATACTTCGTATCTGTAAACATAATGTGGCTGGGGCCTGCATGATAAACAATGCATCCTTCCCCCAGGAGGCCTATGCCTCAGTGAAATCAATGCCAGGAGGACAATTTGCTTGGGTTTGGGGAAGGGGTAATCATTCTTTCTTCTACTTGTTCATATACTGAGCCAGAATAAATTGCCAGGTTGCTGTGTTTACAAGGGCAACCATCTTCTTCCCTAGAGAAACCATCTATCTCTGGATTATGTACATGGGTATATTTGAAGCCTGGGACCAATAATTTGCTTTCTTTGTCCTTCTTTTCTTCCACTGTAATATAAGGAGTTTTGAACAAATAGGCTAATGTCTTTGAAATGAATCAGTCTGATAGGTAGTGTGATATGGAGGAAAAGATTTGGGCTTTTAAGCAAAGGAGACCTGGATTCAAAACCTGACTAAGCCTCTTGTGAGAATTTGAACAAGTCTATTGACCTCTCTGAACATTACTTTCTTCAACTAAAAACAAATAAGGATAATAATCCTTTCTTCTCAGCGTCTTAGGCTAGTTATCTTATAGTGCTCAATAAATAGTTGTTGCCTGGATAAATTTTATATATCTTAACTTAATTTACACCAATAAATGCATAATAAAATAATCAAATATTTGCATACACAAATAAACCCCACAAAATGAGTACATAGAAGACTCATAGTAAACATTGCCAAGTTATAAGGATAAACAATGGGATTGAGGTGAATGGGAATATTCTGCCCCAAGCTCACATAATCTCATTCCCATAAAGCAAGTAAGGAGTAAATATTTGTCAAATGAACAAATGAACAAAAGGAGGTCATGCCAACCCCCACCCCTGTAAGTGGAGATCCATAGCTTAGAAGCAAATTATAGGGAAATAATTTCAACAAAGATGCTAACTTGCCATCTGCCTCATATGTATGCTTTTTTTTTTTTTTTTTCTCATCGTTTTCTTAGCTCCATCTGGTTTGTTATGGAAACTTAGTGGAAGGAACATTTCTCATGGAATACTCTGAGCTCAGTTCATCTAACACCATACAGAAAGGGCCATAGGTCTATCTGTAACCTTAAACTGTTTTTTTTTTTTTTTTTAACAAGCATCCACTGAAGTAAATAAGGCAGGGCCTATTCTCAGTCATATATGTAAAAGCCTTTATTAAATTCAATAGAAAACATAAACGTAGTGGTAGAACTTGAAAATATATGTATTTTATACAACTCCTTTTGAATTATTTTGAGAAAGATAATGAACTAGAATGTTGAATATTTCAATTTTCTCAAGGAGGAAAAAGGAGAATTAGATAATTTGGGAAAAAAAAGGACTTATATGAAACACAGTACAGTATTTGATATAAAAATAAAATCAACAAATGGCTAAAAATTGGATGGAATAGCTTTTGCTAATGTTGAAACTTATAGGGCCAGTTAGAGCTCATTAGAAAGGTGAGGGGAACTATGCAGATGAGGTCAAGTTTGGTAACTGGTTGATTCTGAATCCATTAGAAAGGTTATGGGGTTGTTTGGGTGGGTTATGTTTTATAAAGGAATGATCAGGAACATATTAATGGGCCAATGGGTTAGAAAGCTGGGGTTTGCTTGGTGATATAATGTCTATGATAGCATTAGGCTGGGAACAAGGTTATGTGCTTAGGATTAAATTTGGGGAATAGGGCAACTAGGATCATATTGGGTAGATTATAGGGTTATAAAAAGTGGCCTGTGTTTGATGGCAATGAGAAAACGAGAATCTAATTAGACTTCACATACACCCTTAATAGTTCTAATACTCTAATGGCTTTAGATATAGAAAAGACTTTCTAGAATTTATGTGGGACCTGGACTAAAGTCTTCCAACGAGTTTAAATATCCACCTGAGCTCTTAATTCCTAGCAGAGTTAAGGTCTCCAATGGTTTTCACCAAGACATAAAGGAATACACATTAGAGAAAGGGCATGAAGCAGTGTTTTGAAAACTTCTCAGGACTAGGTTCAAAGTGGGTGACATTTGACTGGGACCATGAAAAGTTACAACAATAATTGACACAAAGATAGAAATAGGAGGTTGCAAAGGCAGTTTAGATAGATGATCATTTGTGTGAAAACTGGACACCATAAACAGGGTAGTTAATTCAAGGACACTACCTAATTGTGACACTGCTTGAACTCAGAAGACCTGTGTATGTGTGTATTGGGGTGGGGTGGAGATGAGTATAGAAGAAGGGAGTATAAAGAAGTAGATTTATGCTGAATGGGCATATTTGTGTGTTCACTAAGGGATGAGACAAAAGAGTCTTACAGGGCCTGAAGTTTGCCAGTCTGTTCTAAAATGTATTACACAGCAAACCATAGATACACAAGAAAACAATACAATCTTTTTAAAAGGATTCTGTGACATTAAGTATGTTCGCTGATGCTACATTTCCACCACTCATCTGTCAGTTGTCCTACAGTGATGCCTTATGTGTTGCTGTGAGGCTGAAGGCTATGCCACAAATATTACAAATACCAGCAGAATCACTGTACCAAAGAGAATTGATTGATGTTCATCCATCTCAGGAGGTGGCATGTGATCTCGAACCAATAGTACTGAAGGAAGAAGTCCAACCTGAACTTGGGATAAAACTAGGCTCCAATAATTGACAGAATAGCCACTGAGATGTTTCAATGAACAGATGCCACTCTGGAAGCACTTACTTGTCTATACCAAGAAATTTGGAAGACAGCTACCTGGCCAACTGATTGGAAGAGATCCATATTTGTGCTCATTCCAAAGAAAGGTGATCCACAGAATATGAAACTTATCAACAATATCATTAATATCACACAAGTACAATCTTGCTGAAGATAATTCAAAAGTGGTTGCAGCTTAGACCAAGGAACTGGTAGACCATGTGATCCTCAGCCTATATGGCCATGAAACCAGAACTAAGTGGTGTCCAGCTACCACTGTCAACCACTCAGAGGGGGATAGGTGTAGGAGATCCTGGATAGAGTGTGAGAACAATGTAGAACAAAACTCAAAATCATAAAAAAAAAAAGACCAGGTTTGCTGGTCTGACAGAGCCTGGTGAGAGCCCTGAGACTATGACCCCTAGCCATCCTTCAAGTCTGGAATTGGACTCACTCCTGTGGTTTCCTGCCAAACAATAGACAGGCATATAGGGTCAACAATTACATCAGGTAGATACAGCCCATGGAGCAATCAATCATGGGAGAACAGAAGTTTACACAGGGTGACAGCTTAGGGGGTGAGAGTCATGGGGATGGGGAGGACACAGGGAAGAGAAAACCATGGGGAGGAAGTGGGAAGAGAGCTATTACATTGTGGGGAATGAGTCAATGAGACAAAATGTGTATGAACTACTGTATCGAAATGAATTTGCTCCATAAACTTTCACCCAAATCCAAATAAAAATTAAAACAAAAACAAAACAATGGCATGGCAGTCTATTGACAAGGAACTTCCAGAAATGCAAGCTGAATTCAGAAGAGGATGTAGAACAGGGGATATCATTGCTGATGTGAGATGCATCTTGACTAGAAGCAAATACCAGAAACATGTTTACTTGTGTTTTATTGACTATGCAAAAGTATGTGACTGTGTGAATCATAACAAATTATGGATAACATTGAGAAGAATGGGAATTCCAGAACACTTAACTGTGCTCTGGAAGAACCTACACATAGTCCAGGAGGCTGTTGTTCAAACAGAACAAAGGGACACTGCATGGTTTAAAATCAGGAAGGGAGGGTATCAAGGTTGTGTTCTTTCACCATACTTGTCCAATCTGTATGCTGAGCAAGTAATCCAAGAAGCTGGACTATATGAAGAAGAATACATCATCAAGATTGGAGGAAGATTCATTAACAACCTGCAATATGCAGACAACACAACTTTGCTTGCTGAAATTGAAGATGACTTGAATCACTTACTGATGAAGATTAAAGACTACAGTCTGCAGTATGGATTACACCCCAACATAAAGAAAACAAAAATCCTCACAACTGTACCAATAAGCAGCATTGCGATAAATGGAGGAAAGATTGAAGTTGTCAAAGACTTCATATTACATGCTTCTACAATCAACACCAATGGAAACAGCAGTCAAGAAATCAGACGTATTGCACTGAGCAAATCAGCTACAAAAGACCTCTTTATAGTGCTGAAGAACAAACACACCTCTTTGAAAACTAGGGGGTGCCTAACCCAAGCCATAGTATTTTCAATCGCCTCATACGTATGTACAAGCTGAACAATGAATAAGGAACACCAAAGAAGAGTTGATGTTTTTGAGTTGTGATGTTGAAGAAGAATACTGCAAGTACCATGGACTGCCAGAAGAATGAACATATATGTTCTGGAAGAAGTGCAGCTGGAATGCTCCTTGGAAGTGAGAATGGCCAGACTTCATCTCTCCTACTTTGGTCATGTTGTCAGAAGGGACTAGTCCTTTGTTGAAGGATCTCATACTTGGACCAGTGAAAAAGGGGAAGACCTTCAACAAGATGAATGGATATAGTGCTACACTCTAGTATAGCAAGTATTACAAGGATGGCACAATACTGAACAATGTTTCCTTCTGTTGTGCATGGGATTGGTATGAGTTGAATCTGACTCAACAGCACCTAACAACAACACAATGCTACATTTTAAATTTCCTCTCTCTGCTTCTTCCATACATGTTTATCCCACACTGGAATATTATAGACTTTCACTTGTAAAAGATATAATGATACTATAAAGTCATACTATAGCAATATAAATAGATAAATAGATAGATAGATAGATAGATAGATAGATAGATAGATAGATAGATAGATGTTGACACAGAATAATCTATTTGAATTATCTACCACTAAATAATTGTATAGCCTGGACAAATTTATTTAGCTATAACTAAATAATTTATTTAGCTATGACTAACACAACATCTGGTACAGAGTAAGAGCTTGTTTAATGTTAACAGTTGTGATAACGTTATCATTCCTCACTGTGTCATGTGTTCTGTCATGCTCAGTTCAACCTACTATCTCTAAATTCAGGTGTCAGAGCTCTTTCTCACATTATGTTAAAAGTTCCCTTAATCTATTGTCATCCTTGAGGCCACTATGGGGAGACATCTTTACAAAGTAGAACAAGGGTAGCAGAATGAAGGTTCATGGATTGCACATCATTTGTCCTTTTGAGTGTTTTGCAGTAAGGATACATGATACAAATTGGGTGAGGTTCTCACATGTGAGGTGCTAATATTTTGGAACTGGTGCAAGAAGCCTAGACCTCTGAAGGAGTCCTCAGACGACAAAGATATCCACCCAACAGAGCTACTGATCTACAGTTTTGGGCTTTCCAGAGATCTTTGTCCAAACTTCTATGCCTCTTGGAAAATCATTTCACTTGAGGTCTATTTTTCAGTTTTGCACACTTGCCAGAATTTCAGTCTTTTTAAATATCCTTCCCTAGCCTCACCATGCTTCCTAGCTATGCCTCCTTTATTGATTCTAAAACCTTATTTTTATCCCTTTTTTTGCTCCTCGAAATTTCCCTTCATGGTACGTAAGAAAGAGCCTGATACAGTTAAAATGGATTTCCACTTGTTCCATGGGTTGGCAGGGTCATGTTTAAGAAAAATAAATAAATAAAAGCAAAGGAAACAAAATTAAAAAACAGTCTCATGTCTGCTTTTTTTGGGGAGAGGAGGGTGACCTGAATTTTGTCCCAGGAAAATTCTCTCTCTTTTCTGCTCCCTGGTGCATTCTACTCAGTGGCAGTAAGGAAAGAATTGTGTTTTTATGTCAAAACATGCTAACAATTCAAACCCTTCCTTATTACTAGTTCTTTGGATTCTATACTATAGAAAGAAACATGGGTCACCCTTACCTTTACTTTTTTTCATTCCTTCATTTCTGTATTTTATCTTGTTTTTTCTTTATCCTCTCCTTCTTCATGTGTATTCCGTCAGTGCCAATCTCTTCTCTCTGTAATACTCTCATATCTCATACACAATTCTAGTTTTGTTCTTACCCCAGACAAAATGATTAATTTTCATATCTTCAAGCTTTCATCTACTCCAAGACAAGTTTACCTCAGTCTTCTTTCTGTCTGCCCCTTTCCTGACCCAGTGCTCACTGTTGAATAACTGTTCAGTTAATGGGTTGGATAAATATACAAATGAATGAAAGCATTTTCTAAAGTTGCAGTAACGAGCTTCATTGTGCCCATGTCTTATACAAGACCACTGAAGCAAGGGAATTCTATTGTCAGTTTCAGTTAAGACATAGGTGGTCTATGCTGTATAATTGAAAACAAGCAGACAAAAATATTATGAATAATACTTAGTTGCACAAATTTGATGACCCATCTTTATTTCTCTGACTCTACAAATGGGAATAAAATAAATTTAAAAAAAAAAGTTTGAAAACTAAACTTAGTTTGTATGCTGAGGTTGGAGCTGGCGTGAATTTTATTGTGTTAGAAATCTGTGAAAACAAGGGGTTTGGGTGAGGACAACTGACAGACCGTTCACTATGGAATCACAATTGGGCAACACCATAATAATCAGGTGTATTTATAAATTAGGAACAACTTCCCCAGCAAGAGTACTTCTCCTCACCTCCCACTGCATTATTGCTCCCTGCCAAGGCTGTCAGCTCACACTCGCATTGCTAATTAACCACACCACTCAGAGCAGGTGGATGGCTAAAGGAAACAACCCTCAATTTTCTCTATGATCATTTCTGCTTCAGGTCCCTGGCCTCTGGACTCATTTTGCTTGACTTGCTCTCTATTCTCCATAATGAATGTGTGTGTCTGGGCATGCATGCACACGTGCACGTGTGGGCACACACACACACACACATGCACACTTACATAGACACATACACATGCTCAATCTGTGGGAGGAGAAATGGGAAGCATGGAGGAGTGGCCTCTCCAGAGAGGAGAAAGAGTGGGAACCATCTGTGATGCCTGCAAGAGAAAATCTTTTAGACTTAGCCAGGATCTGGAGTGAGGGCACAAGAGATGAAGCAGGAGTGCTCTGAAAACTTCCTAAGAAAATGTCGCCATGGCATTCCCAATCCTCCTTGTCACCACAGACTATCTTCATTGGAAAAATTATGGATCCACCCAAATTTTTACCTATGAAATCACTGTGGCCCTATTAGGAATCTACCTCACTCCATGTCCCACACCATTTCTCTAGGTAAGAGCATTGTTATCTCATACTTCTATTTCTGCAGTAGCCACCTTCTCCCCAATGTACCCACAACAATGTACTTTGTAGAAATAAAAGCCTGCTTGGATTCCTCTCTTCCACTCCTGCTGCTTAAAGCTTTAACTTCTTTCTATTAATCTTGAGATAACATCTTAAATGCATAATGGCTCAAATTGTCCTGCATCACCTGGTCTCTGTCTCCCTTCCCAGCCCCCTTCCATGCTGCATTCTACCTTAGTTACTGTGCACTCAGTCTCTGCTTGAACCAAACCTTGTCATGCCTCAGGTCCTCCACACACACTACTCTTCTGCCTATAACTGATTTTCTCTCACTCTTTACCTATTGGCCTACTTATGTTCCATGCCAAAGCTTAACTATCTCTTAACTGGAAGCAATATGTAATCCACTGACTATCCGCATCCAGCAATTTAGATATTTCAGCTTTTATTTTTTTCTATAATATTGATCTCAATTTGTAATTACATGCATATCTGAATATAAAGTGATATATATCTATCTCACTGGACCAGTGGTTCCCAACTACAGGAGATTTTGCCTTTCAGGATACATTGTACAATATTTGAAGGTATTTTTGGTTGATAAAAGTGGGAGTAAAGAGCATTCTATTAGCCTCTAGTGGGTACAGGTCATTGATGCTGGTGAACACCCTACAATGAACAAGATAGCCCTTCAGAGTAAAGAATCTTCCAGTCCAAAATGGCTATAATGTCAACAGTTGAGAAACTCTGGTCTAGATTGAAGTTCATTATGTAGGTGGAAACTATACCTGTCTTAACCATTCCTGTTTCCCTAAGGCCTAGATTCTTCTTGAAATATAATGTATTTAATAAATATGTGTCAAATAAATGATTGGGCAAGCAACATACACTGTGTTCAAACACAGGCTATTCTTTCACTGGTTAATCATTTACTGAGTATCAATGATATGTCAGGACGTGTGTTTGCCATTAGTAATATAAAGGCTAAAAAAGAAAAGTCTCAAAGGGGAATAAGAAAGTGAGCAATAAATTAAAATAGAGAGAATTTATAATATACCACACATTGTAAGGGACTATTTTACCAGTGTTATGGTACAGAGGATGTTTAAAGTAAAAGATAGCATGGGTCCTTCATTCATTGAATAAATATTCATTGAGAACAAGATGTTACTAAAAACAGATAGGCAAGACACATGTCTTAATGAAGCTTATATCCTAGAGAAGGGATGCATTAAAATGAACACTATAAAAGAACAAGACACTCACAAGTCAGTTATATACTAAAAACAATAAGCAAGATGAACAGATAAATCATAATGTGGTGAGGTCATTTTAAATACATAGATTTGATAAGTCCTCTCTGTGAAGGTGCCATTTCATATGAGGCCTGAGTATTGCAAATTAATCAGGTGTATTAAAAGTACATAAAATAGCTTTTCAAGTAAATGAAACAATATGTGCATCATCTAGGATATAGGAAAGACCTTTTCACATAGAAAGAAGGAATAGGATGTTGGTGAGTATAGGATCTAGGGAGACTAAAGGAAAATGGCATCAGAGGAAGTTGGAGAAAGGGAGAAGTGAATTATGAACATAGCCCAGGCTATGGTACAGAGTGTAAATTTTTATTCTAGAAACAATTAGGAGTCCCTGTAGTGTGTGCCTAAGGCCCGTGACTGTTAACCAGAAGGCTGGGGGTTCAAACTCCTTGGAAGGAAGGTTGGGCAATCTACTTCCATAGTGATATGGCCTCAGAAACCCAAGGAAGGGTCACTATGAATCGGGCCCAACTCTATGGCACATAACAACAACAACAATATAGTAGCAGAAGTTAGTGATTAATTAAACATGAGTGGAAGGAAAGGAGAAATTAAGATAATCCCTAAATTTGGGAAGAGTGTCCAATACATAAGGAGTATTATTTAATGAAAGGAGATCTGATTGTTTAGTGGTTGGTTGTGTGGTGGTTAACTCAGTTGGCTGCTAACTAAAAGGTCCATAGTTGGAACCCAGCATCTATTCCATAGGAGAAAGATGATATAGTCTGCTTCCATAAAGAATTACAGCCTTGGAAACCCCATTGGGCAGTTCTACTCTGTCCTGTAGAGTTGTTATGACTCAGAATAGACTCAATCGCAATGGGGTTTTTATTATTTAGTGATGTAGATAAGATTGGGGAATAAAAGATGTTTGAGTATCTTGTTGATACTTAAGAACTAAAGTAGGACGTAGTATGATTACAACAGTAAACATGAAAATAGCCAAAGTAGTAGCATGCATCGTTGTTAGGTGTCATCAAGTTGGTTCCAATACACAGCAACTCTATGCACAACAGAATGAAACACTGCCTAGTGTTTGTGCCATCCTCACAATTGCTGCTATGCTGGAGTTCATTGCTGCAGATGCTGTTTCAATCCACCTCATTTGAATTTTTCATTGACACTCTACTTTACCAAGCATGATATCCTTCTTCAGGGAATGATCTCTCCTGATAAAAAGACCAAAACATGACCGAGGTAGTAACACATAGCACTCACTATATGTCAGGCACTTTTTTTTTTACGTATTTTCCACATTTTTGCTGTTAATTTTCACAACAATTCTGTGAGACTTGACCAGTAACAACACTTGACAAACAAGGAAACTAATGTAAAGAATTATGATGTAATTTATCTTAGGCCAAACAGCAAGTATCATGGAAGTAGAAAGATGAATCAGGTAGTTGTATCAACAAAACTAAGAGTAGAGCTCTGGTCTGGAGACATTATTTGTGAACCATCATCATTTATGTGAAGAGATTCAATATCTATCTGGAGAGATAATATAAACAGAGAAGAAGCCTTTAAACTTTAGTGACTCGATTAAAC
Organism: Orycteropus afer afer; assembly: GCF_000298275.1. Lineage (NCBI taxonomy): Eukaryota > Metazoa > Chordata > Mammalia > Tubulidentata > Orycteropodidae > Orycteropus > Orycteropus afer. Next base: position 7,265,828 of record NW_006921624.1, read on the forward strand.
AATGTAAGAAAGATGGACACATCCATAAGTATAGAAATTAATTTTATGGGTTACTTGAACAATGGACAAAATATAGAGAGTCTTCAGATCTGCAGGGCTTTGAGTTCCAGACTTCATAATTTTGTTTGCTGTAGTTGTTCTGAGATCTTTGAGAGTCTTTGTGCATGAAAAAGTGCCAACATAATGTGATGCTTAGGGATGACCGAACAGACAGTAGTGGGAGGAACAGTTAAGAGTAGGTAGTGAATAGAAGTTTTGAAATCATTTAAAAGGCAAGCATAACACAAAATTTCCTTCCTCCCAGGGACAGGGAATAAAAGAACAGAGTAAACAAAACATGGTGTTAGCAAGAGGGCATCAGCAAGTGGCCGATAAATTCATTTTAGCAGAACAACCTGATTTCCTTGGGGATCTGTCTCTCAAAATGATATTTCTCTTCATGCCTCCAATGTGTCCCTTCTCTTTCACTTTCTTTGGAGATAGGTGATTTAAGAGCTGTTGGGATTTTGTCAGAGGAAACATTCTCAGGGTTTCAGATTTTCAACAAATGAAGCTTGGATGAAAAATTTCAACTTGACTTAGATGTGATGAAGTTTGTGTAAATCTCTGCATATAGAGTTGAAGATTGAAATTAGGCACAGCTAAAATCTTCAAATACTTAAAATCTGTGCTTCAGTGTCTAAACATCTACTGATAACTTTCTTATACTGAATAATCCTTATTTTACATCAACCTACAGAATGAAGAAAGAGAGGTAACTAATATTTATGATTGCCTCCTGTATTGTGGAACTTCTGGATGGTGCAAATGGGTCATGTGCTGGGTTGCTATTCAAAGGTTATAGTTTCAAGTCTTACTTGAGGCACCTCAGAAGAAAGGCATAGTGATGTACTTCCAAAAAATCAATCACTGGAAATCCTATGGAACACAGTTCTACTTTGACACACATGAGGCTGCAATAAGTCTGAATAAACTTGATAGAAATTGGTATGTGTTAATCTATACTGTCTGATGTTAGATGTATATTGGCTAAAATCAAAGAATACCAGAAAGATGTTTACCTGTGTTTTACTTACTACACAAGAGCATTTGACTATGTGGATCATTACAAATTATGGATAACAGTGCAAAGAATAGGAGTTCCAGAACACTCAACTGTGCTAATGAGGAACCTGTACATAGACCAAGAAGCTGTCTTTCGAACAAGAGGCCACTGCATAATTTAAAATAAAATAATAATAATAAAAAAGGTGTTCATGAGGTTGTGTCCTTTCACTATACTTACTCAATCTGTATACTGAGCAAATAATCCAAGAACCTGGACCAATCCAAGAAGAATATGGCATCAGTATTGGAGGAAGACTCATTAACAACCTGAAATATGCAAATGACACAACTTTGCTCGCTGAAAATGAAGATGACTTGAAGCACTTACTGATAAAGATCAAATCTACAGCCACCATTATGGATTACACCTCAAAATAAAGAAAACAAAAATCCCTACAAATGAACCAATAAGCAAAGTCATGATAAATGGAGAAAATATTGAAGATGTTAGGGATTTCACTTTACTCTGATCCACAATCGATGCCCATGGAAGCAGCAGTCAAGAAATCGTATGTCATATTACACTGGAAAAATCTACTGCAAAAGACCTCTTTAAAGTGTAGAAGAACACAGCTGTCACTTTGAAGACTAAGGTGTGCCTGACCTAAGCCATGTTATTATCAACAGCCTTATATGAATATGAAAGCTTGACAATGAATAAGGAAGACCACCGAATACTGATGCATTTGAATTGTGTTATCAGTGAAGAATACGGAAAACATCATGGACTGCCAGAAGCACAAACACATCTGTCCTGGAGGAAGTGCAGCTGGAATGCACCTTAGAAACAAGAATTGCCAGACTTCTCTCACATGCTTTCGTCATGTTATCAGAAAGGACCAGTCCCTGGAGAAGGATATCATACTTGAGTCAGTGAAAAGGGGAAAACCCTCAATGAGATGGATTCACATAGTGGCTCTGAGAATGGGCTCAAGCATAGCAAACATTGTGAGGATGGCACAAGACCTGACAGCATTTCATCCAGCTTCAGAATGAAATGGGGTCGCCATGAGGTGGACTGACTTGATGGCACCTAGGAACAACAACAATGCATAGTTTAGGCTCTGTGTTAGACATAAAACCAAAAAACAAATCTGTTGATTCCTACTCATAGCTACCCTTTCTGACATAGTAGAACTGCTAAATAGGATATCCAAGGCTGTAAATCTTCATGGAAGCAGACTGCCACATCTCCCTACCATGAAGTGACTGGTGAGTTTGAATCTCCAACTTTTTGATTGGCACCCAAGCACTTTAACCACTGTGCCACCAGGGCTGTTGTTTTATGCATAAACCAAAAAACTTACTGCCATTGAGTCGATTCTGACTCATAGCAACCTCCATAAGGTTTCCAAGCCTGTAAAACTTTATGGAAGTAGATTGCCCCATCTTCCTTCCATGGAGAGGGTGGTGGGTTTGAACCTCCAACCTTCTGGTTAACAGGCAAATGCCTTAGGCACTGCACCAGCAGAGCTCCTTTGTGTTAGGCACTGCCCCTACAACTACTCTGAATGGTGATTAGATTGTGTATTTATCAGAATAATTGACTTCTCTACTTATTTGAATCTTTCACGAGATCACAAATTTCCCTGGGTTAGCAATCAGAGCTTGTACTATAATGATATAGTTGAGAACATGGGCTCTACTGCCGTAGTTTCTAGGATTAAGTTCCAGCTCATGTCCTATATATAGATGTGTAAACTTGGACAGTGGATTTATCCATGTTGGGCTTATTTTCTTCATTTTTTTTTTTTAAAGAGTTACTAATGGAGATAATTGGGAGGATTAAGAGTTAATAAATGTAAGCTACTTACAACAGTGCCGGTAATATATCATTAGGTGATAATTAGTATATCTCTACTATATATGTCAATAAATACTTGCTGCTGATATTGTTGGTATTGATATTGTCTAATGTAGCTTGCTTGAAGAAGTGACTTTGAAGATAGCTAGATTCAAAAATCGAGAAATGCTGAGTAGAGTATGGCTATATGGATGTGCTAGTGCAAGTTCAAGGTGGGGGATAGAGTTCAGGCAAGGCAGAAATCCAAGTCCTAAATTATTGTGTGCAATGAAATAATGTTCAGCAGACGACATTAATGACTAGTAAAGAGTGCTCAGAGCTCAGGGGTTCTTGTTAAAGAGTCCAGGCAGATACTGTGAGATTTGTGTATGTGTAACTAACGACTCCTAATGTTGTTTAAAAAACATTATTTATGCATTTTGGGGAGGTACCTTGTTTACATAAGATAATAAAAGGAGTCCATGAATCAATACAATGAGCAGCTGGAGATTTGAAGCAAAAAGAAAAGCTTTTTTATATGTGAACATAGAAATATTTGTAATGGAAGCAAAGACAAGTTAGAGAATGGTGACAGCACCTCAGAGACCATGGGGCGAGAAAAAAGAAACAGGCTTCAGGGAAGAAGTGTTGTCAGGGTAGTGTTGGCTTCAGAATTGTAAGAATATGATAGTCCATTCTGTGAAAATATTTCTGATATAAAACAGATAGTTATAATGGAGTTGAGGTTATAACTGGCACAGAGGTAAAGGTTAAGAGGAATTTCAAAGAGCAGAAAACACAGATTATAAAATGAAAGTACAGGAGAAGATGGGTGGCTGTGTGTGTGGGTGGGTGAGGTGGGGAGTTGAAGGACTTGCATTCTGATTGTGGCCAAGAATGGCTGAGTTAAGAGACAAAATTGCACTGATTGTCGTTTAGGTTTTAAATCAACTCAGTCTGAGGCTCCAAGTGCTTTTGGAAACAATGGAGTGACTTATCTAAGCCTCTAAAGAAATTAGAATTTGATGTGATAAAAAATTAATTATCCTTAATGATAAACTGATCGTGCAAAGTCTCTGTACTAAAAGGTACATCCAGGATCAGAATAACAGAACAGGAATAGACAAATAAAAAAGAAACACACAGAGAAATTTTCCAAAGATTTGTTGTTAGAATTCTTCCCTCATAGCATGAAAGACCAGAAGAAATGCATTCAAAAAGCTCAATGAACACCAAATAGGAAAGACCCTGAAAGAAAATCATTAAGATATATCATAACCAAACTTTCCCAAACCAAAGACAAAGAAAGAATCCCAACAGCAGCTCAGGAAAAACAAAAGTTACCTACAAAGGGTATCCAATAAGACTGTTGTTGATGTTGTTAGGTGCCATCGAGTCACTTCTGACTCATAGCAACCCTATGCACAATAGAACGAAACACTGCCCGGTCCTGTGCCAGCCTCACTATCCTTGCTATACCTGAGCCCAACGTTGCTGCCACTGTGTCAATGCATCTCGCTGAGGGTTTTCCACTTTTTCATTGACCCTCCACTTTACCTAGCATGAGATCTTTCTCCAGGGAATGGTCCATTCTGACATGACCAAAGTAAGTGAGATGAAGTCTGGTCCTTCTCACTTCCCCAGAGCATTTCAGCTGCACTTTTCTAGGACAAATTTATTAGTTCTCTTAGCAGTCTGTGGTATTCTCAGTATACTTTGCCAACACCGCAACTCAAAAGTACTTCTTCAGTCTTCCTTATTCATTGCCAGCTCTCACATGCATAAGAGGTGACTGAAAATACCATGGCTTGGGTTAGGCACACCTTAGTCTTCAAGGAGATATCTTTGCTCTTCAGCACTTGAAAGAGGTCTTTTGCAGCAGATTCACCCAATGTAATACATCATCTGATGTCTTGACTGCTGCTTCCATTAGTGTTGATTGTAGAACCAAATAATATGAAGTCTTTCATAATTTCAATCTTTTCTCCGTTTATCATGATGCTGCTTATTGGTGCAGTTGTGAGGATTTTTGTTTTCTTTATATTGAGGTGTAATCCATACTGCAGACTATAGTCTCTAATCTTCATCAGTAAGTACTTCAAGTCATCCTCACTTTCAGAAAGCATATTTGTGTTGTCTGCATATCACAGTTTGTTAATGAGTCTTCTTCTAATCTGATGCCATGCTCTTCATATAGTTCAGCCTCTCAGATTATTTGCTCAACATACAGGTTGAACAAGCATGGTGGAAGGATAAAAGCTTGACACACTTCCTTTTTGGTTTTAAACCATGCATTATCACCTTGTTTTGTCCCACCAACAGCCTCCTGGTCTATGTACAGGCTCCCCATGAGTATAATTAAGTGTTCTGGAATTCCCATTCTTCTCATTGTTATTCACAATTTGTTATGATCCACAAAATCAGATGATTTGGCATAGTCAGTAAAATACAAGTAAACATCTTTCTGGTATTCTTTCAGTTCAGCCAGGATCCATCTGACATCAGCAATGATATCCCTTGTTCCACATCCACTTCTGAGTCCAGCTTGCATTTCTGGAAGTTCTCTGTCAATATATAGCTGCAACTGTTTTTGAATTATCTTCAGGAAGATTTTAGTTGCGTGCAATATTAATGATATTGTTCAATAATTTCCACATTCAGTGGGATCACCTTTGTTTGGAATGGATACAAATATGGATCTCCTCCACTCAGTTGGCCAGGTACCTATCTTCCAAATCTCTTGCCACAGGTGAGTGAGTGCCTCCAGTGGGGCATCTATTTGTTCAAACATCTCAATGGGTATTGTGCCAATTCCTGGAGCCTTAGTTTTCACCAATTCCTTCACTGTCAGCTTCAACTTCTTCCTTTAGTAGCATTGGTTCTTGATCATATGCCACCTCCTGAAATGAATAATCATATACCAATTCTTTTTTGTATAATGACTCTGTGTATTCCATCAATCTTCTTTTGATGTTTCCTGCACCAGTCAACATGTTGCCCATGGAATCTTTCAATATTGTAACTTGAGGCTTAATTTTTTCCCTCAGTTCTTTCAGCTTGAGAAATGCCAAATGTGTTCTTCCTTTTTGTTATTCTAACTCCAGGTCTTTGTATATTTCATTGTAATAACTGACTTTGTCTTCTTGAGTTGCTCTTTGAAATCTTCTGTTCACCTCCTTTATCCTGTGGATTCTTCCATCCACTTTAGCTACTCTCCATTCAAGGGCAAGTTTCAGAGTCATTTCTGACATCCATTTTGGTCTTTTCTTCCCTTCCTGTTTTTTTTTAATGACCTTTTGCTTTCTTCATGGATGATGTTCTTTATGTCATCCCACAATTCCTCTGGCTTTTAGTCATTGGTGTTCAATGGATCAAATCTATTCTTTAGATGGTCTCTAAATTCAGGAGGAATATAATCAGGGTCATATTTTGGCTCTTGTGAACTTGTTTTAATTGTCTTCAGCTTCAACTTGAACTTGCATATGAGCAGTTGATGGTCTGTTCCACAGTCAGCTCCTGGTCTTGTTTTGTCTGAAGATACTGAAGTTCTCTCTCACTTCTTGCCATAGATATAGTCAATCTGATTCCTGTGTACTCCATCTGGTGGAGCCCATGTATATAGCCACCATTTGTGTTGTTGAAAAAAAGGTATTTTCAATGAATAAGTCATTGGTCTTGGAAAATTCTATCATGCATTCTCCAGAGTTATTTCTATCACCAAGGCCCTATTTTCCAGCTACCAGTGATTCTACTTTATTACCAACTTTTGCATTCCAATCACCAGTGATAATTAATACATCTTCATTTCATGTTTTGTCAATTTTAGACTGCAGAAATTGGTAAAAATCTTCAATTTCCTAGTCTTTGGCTTTGGTGGTTGGTGTGTAAATTTGAATAATAGTAGTATTAACTGGTTTTCCTTGTAGGCATATGGATATTATTCTATCACTGACAGCATTTTACTTCAAGATAGCTCTTGAAACATTCTTTGTGATGATGAATGCCACACCATTCCTCCTCAATTTGTCATTCCCAGCATAGTACATCATATGGTTGTGTGATTCAAAATGGCCAAAACCAGTCCATTTCAGCTCACGGATGCCCAGGATATCGATCTTTATGCATTCCATTTCATTTTTGACAACTTCTAATTTTAATAGAGTCATACTTTGTACATCCCATATTCTGATTATTAATGGATGTTTGCAGCTCTTTTATCTCATTTTGAATCATGCCCCATCAGCAAATGGAGGTCCCCACAGCTTTACTCTATCCACTTCATTAAAGTCTGCTCTACTCTGAGGAGGCAGCTCTTCCCCACCTGTATCTTGAGTTCCGCCTACCTGAGGGGCTCATCCTCCAGCAATATATCGGGCAATGTTTCAGAGCCATTCATAAAGTTTTCCAGCAATATATCAGACAGTGTTTCACTGCTATTCATAAGGTTTTCACTGGCCAATTCTTTGAGAAGTTGATGGCCTATTCCTTCTTCTGAGTCTCTCCTAGTCTGGAAACTCCATTGAAACCTGTCCACCATGGGTAACTCTAGTGGCATTTGCAACATTGGTCACATAGCCTTCAGCCTCACAGCAACATGCAAGCCACCACAGCAGGTCAAACTGACAGACAAGTTTGTCTCTCTTAGCTGTTCCAAACTGCTCTGCTCACTTCCTGGTTTCTCTCAGCTGCTCCAAACTGTTCCCTGACCCACTTCCTGGTCTGTCTCCTCCCTCAACTTCACTGAACTGCCAATAAGACTAGGCTCTAATTTATCAGAAGAAATCATGCAAGCAAGAAGGCAAAGAAGGATATGTATAAAAATTTGGAAGAAAACTACTGCCAACCAAGAATTATGTATCCAGCAAAATTGTTACTCAAATACAATGGTTTTATCAGGACATTTTTAGATAAACAGAAATTAAGAAATTTGTAAAAGAAAAAAACAACTCACCTTACAAGAAATTCTAAAGGGAGTCCTTTAGACATATAAAAACAGCAGTTTCAAACACATGACAACATCACCCAGAAATCAATACAGTTCTAAATGTATCAAGAACAAGATAAAAGTAAAAGACTTAAAATAGGAAACTAGAGACACCAATTTGTAAGTGATGACAACTACAATTCAGAAAGAGGCTATAAATAGTGTACTTACAGAATTTCTAAATGGAAAGGAAGTCAAGAAAATATTAAGATAGAATTGACTGTTTTAAACTTAGGAAGATAATATTAAATTACAAAGTAACCTCAAATAAAATTATTAAACATTCTTACCAAAAGAAAAATAATAATTGTAAAGATTCAGTAACACCAGAACAAATGCAATGAAGGAAATAAGAGAATTTATAAATAAAATGAACTCAGCACAGAAAAATAAATGGAGTAAAGAAATTATCAGTAGCACATTTGCAATGCACTTCTCTCTCTCACACACACATACACACTGAAAAAACCCCAGCAAAATTAAACACCACAGAAAATGACATCAGTGAATTCATACCTGTAGATAATTATAATGTATGTAAATGGAGTCAATCTACCAATCAAGAGAAAGAAAGTAACAGAAGGGATAAGAAAACAGGACCCATCAAATGCTATGTACAAAGAGACACGATTTAGACACAAAGACAAAAATAAACTAAATGTCAAAGAATGGAAAAACATGTATCAAGCAAGTAGCAACCAGAAAAGAACAGCAGTAGCAATATTAATTCTTGATAAAATAGATTTTATGGCAAAAACCAGCAAAAGAGACAAAGAGGGACATTATATAATGATTAAAGGGTCAGTTGAACAAGAGGGCATAACCACAATAAATATCTATGCACCCAGTAAAATAATCTCAAATACATAAATCAAATTTTAGTAGATTTGAACAGAGAAATAGATAACTCCACAATAATAGGAGAGTTTAATACACCACTTTCAATGAAGGAAAGAACAACTAGAAAGAAATTCACCAAAAGTCCAAAAGATCTACACACCACAATCAACAAACTTGTCCTCATAAACATGTATAGAGCAATCTACCCAAAAACAACAGTAGGTAAAAAATCAAATATATGGAAATGAATAACACAGCTTAAAAACTACTACATAGTAGAAGAAATAAAAAAAAATGAAATTTAAAAAAATCATTAAATCAAGTAAGAATTAAAATGAAGCTTACCAAAATTTGTGGCACACAGCAAAAGCACTGTTCAAAGGACAATTGATAACAAGAAATATATATACATCAAAAAAGAAGAAAAAAACAAAATCAACACCTATGGTAGTTAAGTTTGTGTGTCAACTTGGCTGGGCCTGATTGAGTGGCTGGGCAACTGGATGTAGTTATTTCCCATGGTGAGACTAGTAATTAAATCTGTGGTGGAATCTATTGGAGCAGCTGAGTAGCTGCTTTAGGGATGTGGTTTGCTTCCAGTATCTAAGAAGCAACTTTGAGGAAGGTCTCCAGCTTATGGCATGCTTGAACTTATAGTGTTAATGAATAACAATGGATTATTAAGGAAAAAGGTTTTCAAAAAGGTTTCAGTAGCCTGCTATGCTCTGCCGATCTTGGGAATTTCAATGGACATGAATCAATGGCCTGCCATGTGGTGTAATATTGAGACTATGCCTTTTCACTTTTCGACCTTGGGTTTGTCAGCCTCAGCAGCCAACAGCTGCCTGAGTGAAAAGATACCTCTAGCTTCAGTGGGCTGGGAGAAAGAGGCAGAGCTGAAGCCCAAGGTCGAGGGGCTTTCACTCAGACCCTAGAGCCTGACACTTTGAACTTGGACTTCTGGCCTTCAAAACTGTAAGAAAATAAACTCCTGTTTGTTCAAATATCCCATATGTGGTATCTTCTGTTAGAACAGCATTAGGTAACCAAAACAACAACTTAACCCAATATTTCCAATAATTAGAGAAAGAATAGCAAAAACAAAAACAAAACAAAATCACAATCACTACAAGAATAAAATAATAAAGATAAAACAAAACAAAAAAAATCACCTCACTGGCATAAAGTTGATTCCAACTCGTAGCAACCCCTATCGGATTTCCAAGATTGTAAATCTTTATAGAAGCATATATCCTTATCTTTCTTTTGTGGAGTGGCTGGTGGATTTGAACCATTGACTTTTTCATTAACAGCCAAATGCCTTAACCACTACAATATCAGAGCTCCTTAACAAAAATTAAAGTAGAAATAAGTAAATAGGAAAACAATAAAAAGAATGAAAAGACTAGAAATTGGTTCTTCAAAAGGATTGATTAATTTGACAAACCACTGGCAAATTTAACAAAGGAAAAGAAGTTGCAAATAACATAAATAAGATATGAAATAGGTGATACCACAGCAGAATCAACTGAAATAAAAGGATAACAGAATACCATGAAGAACTATACTCCAATAAATTTGAAAACCTAGGAGAAATGGACAAATTCCTAGAAACACATTTACCTAGCCAAACTAACAAAATACGAAATAGAAAATTTGCACAAAGACATCATAAAAGAAGACATTGAACAGGACATCGACAACAACAACAACAAAAACCCCAACAGAAAAATGTCCCAGCCCAGACAGCTTCACTGGTGAATTCTACCAAACATTTAGAGAAGACCTGAGATCAATTCTACTCAAACTATTCCAGAATACAGAAAAGTTTGGAATACTCCTGAACTCATTCTATGAAGCAAGCATGACTCCACTACCAGGCAAAAATATCACTAAAAAAGAAAATTATAGGCTAATATCCCTTAAGAACATAAACACAGAAATTCTCAACAGAATTCTAGGCAACAGAATCCAACAACATATCAAAAAAAAAAAAATTAAAAAATTCATCCTGACAAAATGGGATTTTACCAGGTATGCAAAGATGGTTCAACATTAGAAATCAACATGATCCACCAAATATATAAAACAAAAGAATCACATGATCATATTAATCAAAGCAGAAAACACGCTTGACAGAATCCAATACCCATTTCTCATAAAATCTGTCAGCAAATGGGAATAGAAGGGGAATTCCACAACTGTTGAGGACATAGACACAAAACCAATGCCTACCATTGTTATCAGTGGAGACAAACTGAAAGCCTTCCTCTTGCTAATGGGAATCAGACAAGGACAAATAATATATGAGACCGTAAAAAGTCAAGAAACAATTTCTACAGAAATAAATGTTCTTTGAAGGTTACCAAGGGTGGAAGGGGATGGGAGGGTGAATTGCTAACTGAAGGGTAGAAATATATTAACTTGGGTGAAGGGAAAGGCAATACAATAAGGGAGAGATCAGCACAATTTGATCAAGGCAAACAAAGCTATTGGGTGGAATACAAGAGTTAAAGGCAACAGAGCTAAATACTATTATATATACAATCCTGCAACAATAGTAATAACAATAATCTATAAGTGGATACATAGGTAGACATGCAAGCTGAACAGGAGTGGGAAGGCAAATTAGACTACACTCATGAATTTGCATAGGTTTGGCAGGATATTTCTCCATATGTATTTATATGTGCTGCAGGTATATCTGGATATAGTAGAATACACAGGGACAAAATCTATGAAAGTTTCTTAGCCATAACCAAACACATTGAGGGAATGAGGAACTGGACCTGGGGCTCAGGATCATAGTCTCAGTTGTCATCAAAGTCAATTGGCATACAACTCAGGACCATAGGATTGGGGAACACCAGGCTCAATTGGAACAACATAATATGTAAAACTCTTGTTCCACAGCCTGCTTTGGTGAGTATTGATTGGGGTCTTAAAAGCTTTCAAGCAGCCATCTAAGATGCAGCTAATGGTCTCCTCTCATCTGAAGCAAAGAAGAGTGAAAAAAAACCAAGGGCATTTGGAAACAATCAGCCCTAAGGTATGATGGACCACAAGACCAGAAGAACTAGATGGTGCTCGGCCATCACTTGGGAAGGGATCAAAATTGGACATCCTAGATAGGGTGGGAGGAAAAATGTGGAATAAAATTGAAAACCCCAATAATGACCAAAATTACTGGTTGGAAGGAGTCTTGGTGGGAACCCCAAGACTATGGCCCTGGGATACACTTCGGGCCTGGGATAAGAGTTACTCCCAAGGACTGGTTCTCAACCCAACAGTAAATAAGACTTATATACAGAATACCCAACCCAGGGCAATGCACCCACCTACTCTATGGAGATATACCCCTTGGAGCAATCGGCATGGGGCACCACAGGGGCAGTATTCACATGGAGGGAAAGTTAGACAGACAGGAGTGCATAACTAAGAAGGGCACGGGGATGAGGTGGACACAAGGAAAGGAGAGGATGAGAATGGATTAGGGTTGGGGATGCTAATCCAAAGTGAAACCAAATGTACATGAACTGTTGAATGTAAAACAAATTCTGCTCTGTAAATTTCCACCCAAAGCACACAAAAAAAGTTAGTAGACATAACAGATTCCACAAAGACAATGTTGTATAGCA
>NW_006921624.1:7278609-7281849 GCF_000298275.1 Orycteropus afer afer
GGGTTTGAACCGCCAGCCTTCTGGTGAGCAGTCAAGTGCTTTAGAAACCTTAAAACCTGGGACTGAATTCACTTCTGGGGCACAACTGTCTGCCAAACAATAGACAGACCTTGAAAGTGAACAATAACACTGGGAAGGTTCTCCTTCTGTAGAACATCCCAACTATGAGCCCAAAAGGGCAGCACTTGCCCAGGGATAAAGCTCAGAAGGCAGGAATGAACAGGAAAGAAGGATAAATGTTAACAGCAAACACAAGGAGGAAATGGGAAGAGTGCTGTTACATTGTGGGGATTGCAATCAATGTTAAGAATCAAAATGTGCATGAATTATTAAATGGAAAAAACAATTTTCTCTGTAAACTTTCAGCCAAATCACAATAATAAAAAAAAAATGAAGTATATTCAGGATGAATGTAAGCAGTGAATAAAATGTTAGAAAGTCTACTTGAAGAGCTTATTTAAAGTAAACTTCACAAAAGGCCTCACTCACTGCCTTCGAGTGAATTTGACTCCTAGAGACCCCTCCTTGAGTTTCCAAGGTGGTCTCTTCCTTCCAAGGAGTGGCTGGTGGGTTTGAACCACAAGCTTTCTGGTTAGCAGTCAAATGCCTTAGGCTAAGCCACGAGAGCTTACTACAAAAGGCCTAGGATGTTGCTTATGCATGTGGAACTTGAAGACAAACAGCCTGAATTGGCATTTCAGTTCCATACTTTCATAATGTGTAGTATTACAACAGTTAACTTTACCTTATTCAGCTTTCATTTGGAGCAGTCCATGGAGAAGGACATCATGCTTGGTAAAGTAGAGGGACTGACACAGTGACAACAATGGGCTCAAAACATGACAACGATTCTGAGGATGGTTCAGGGCTTATCAATGTTTTGTTCTGGTGTACACATAGTCATTAGGAGTTGAAGCTGAGTTGTCAGCGCTTAAGAACAATAAAATAGATATGATAACAATAACAGAAAATAATATATTTTATACTTTTACATTCTTCAAAATGATGCCTGGCACATTGTAAACATTACAAAGCTGTTTTGTCAAACACAAGCACATCAACTGTTTGACTTTGGGCAAACTGCATGACCCTTCCAAGCTCTGGTTCTTGGATATACGACATACAGAAAAGAAGCATGTCCACTTCACAAAGTGTGATGAGTGAACAAGAAGTAAGTGAGGTCAACCTAGGAAAGCACACAGTGTTACACCTTGGATATGGTGGTAAAGCAATAGTAATTGCCATTATTTGTTTTTATCATTATTGTAATGTTGTTGTTGTTAAGTGCCGTCAAGTCGTTTTTGACTCATAGCGACCCCATGCACAGCAGAACGAAACACTGCCCTATCCTGCGCTAGCCCCACGATCCCTGCCTAAATCCTTAAATGAAAGTAATGCTGTGATTTTACAAATTGTTGTTTTTATCTGTCATTGAGTCAATTCCAATTCATAGCAACCCATGGGGTTTTTTAGGCTATAATTTTTATGGGAGCAAATTGCTCCATCTTTCTTCCACAGAGCTGCTAGATGGATTTCAACCACCAACCTTAGGAATAGCAGCTGAGCACTTAACCATTGTGCCACCAAAACTCCTTGGTTTTAGTCTTGCACTATTCTCACAATCGTTGCTATACTTGAGCCCATTAGATAGCCACTTTGTCAGTCAATACCATTGGGGGTGTTCTCTTCATTGACCCTCTACTTTACCAAGCATGACACCTTTCTCCAGTGACTGATACCTCCTAATTACATGTCCCAAGTACAAAGTCTTGCCATCCTTGTTTCCAAGGAAAAAGAGTAAAACCATAATAAAAATATTAATAAACATGATTGTATTTTTAATATATGGTATCTCATATTTTAATGAAATGTGATGCTACTTCATTTGAAAACCTTTTTTCCTTAATAATCCATTGTTATTCATTAACATTATAAGTGAAATAAGCACATATATACATGTATCAAAGATAAATAAGTAATAATAATATTAAAAGAAAGCAGGACTCTAAGAAATCTTTGTTTAGTGAGGAGCAGGATGTTTAACCATCCAGAAATTGGCAAACAACTCAGGTGTGCAGAAGGAGATTATAGAACTCAGTGAAAACCTGGTACCAATTCACATTTTTGTGTAGGCTTGATAAACATAGCAGAAAGCAGGAGGAAACAAGCCTTCATTTACCTCTGTCCATAAAGCATGTCTTACTTTTGGAAAATATTATTGTTGTAGCTGTGAATCCTATGAGGTATGCAAGAAGGTCGGGCAATCTACTTCTGTAGCGTTACCGCCTCGGAAACCCAAGGAGGGGTCGCTATCAGTTGGGTCCGACTCTATGGCACATAACAACAACAACAACAGCTGTGAATCCTATGAGATATGCACTGTGTCTGGACCATACTTGTAAACCTAGTAAAAGTCACAGTTCCTAAAACATTATAATTATTTGATGAATATTTATCAAATGCACATGTTCATAAATAAATGGGTAGGAGTCTAAAAACAAGTGACTCTCTTTGACATTGGACATGCAAAGAGTAGGTGAACATTAATCAAGTAATAAGGTTCATATATTGGCCACTGACTAATCTACAACAGTTCGTAATTTATAACGTTAGGGCACTATGTAGAAATAATATGTGATTATCTTACACTCCTTGTCTCTTCAAAACAGATGAAGAGTTCATTATAATTCTGGGATTTTTTAACTATTTCTGTGTAGGAAAACATTAAGGATTCCTCTTTACTCCAAAGACCAAATTCCCACAACTCATTTTGCTACTCTGAATGTAAATTTCACTTCCTCCAGTGGCGCTCAACAAGGTGCATGTACCATGACAACACTACCAGTCTCATCCTCTCATTTTGCTTGGAGGACCTTGTCTGACATCTTTTATATGTTAGTCTTGATTGCTGACCACCCCTCTCATATTTTCCATCTGTATTACAGCAATGGCTGTTTCAGAAGCTCTTTATATAAATTCTGTTGTGTCAATTTTTGAGCTCTGCAAAAGCACTTCAGATTTTCCGTAGTCTGTTTTTAAGTCACTGTCAATCATTTAAAAATAGATTGTTGGAGAGGGAGCGGAAGATGGCGGACTAGATAGAAGGACTGCACAGACCCTCTTCAACAAAGAAAAGGAAAACCAATTGACACAGACACAGAAGTTATTCTTGGACCCCTGAGCCTTGAAGAGAAGGATTCAGAAGTAGACTAAACCCCAACTAGCAGAAGAATTTGCGTG
>NW_006921624.1:7291564-7301025 GCF_000298275.1 Orycteropus afer afer
ACATTGTTTTGTGCCACTCCCAACAGAAATACTCCAGGTGGACACCTTCAGCAATCAGGAGCTCCTCAGTTGCTCATAGCAAATCCCACCTTGGAGTTTACAAAGACTTATGGGTAGATAAGCCACACAAAGTAATTTACTACACTGCACTCATCCATGTTGTGAGATGATTTGCATATCCCTCATTGTTCTTTAATGTAGCATAGTATTCCACTGTGTTCATGTACCATAACTTGGTTATCCACTCATCCATTGATGGGCATTTAGGTTATTTCCATCTCTTTGCTATAGTGAATTGTGCTGCGATGAACATAGGTGTACATATGTCTTTTTTGTGCACTGTCTCTCACCTCTTTGGAAGACACACACGGAGCAATCCTTTACAGAAACCCAGACACTATGGGAGAGAGATCCAATAGATCTACTGTCTCAGGACAATAGTATTGCCAGACACCAAACTCAATTGGTACAACAAAATACATAAAAGCCTTGTTCCACATCCTACATTAGTGAGTAACTACTGGGGTCTTAAAAGCTTTCAAGTGGCCATCTAAGATGCAGCTAATGATCTCCTAGCATTGGAAGCAAAGAAGAGTGCAAAAAGACAAGGGCATTTGGAAGCAAACAGCCCTAGGACACAATGGCCCTTGAGACCAGAAGAACTAGATGGTATCCGGCTACCAATGCCAACCACTCAGGAAAGGATCAAATCTGGAGATCCTGGATAAAGTGGGAGGAAAAAGGTGAACAAAATCCAAAAACTCAATAATGACCAGAATTACTGGTCGGATGAAGTCTGATGAGACACCCAATACTATGGCCCTGGAATACATTTTGTGCCTGGAATAAAACCCACTCACAGGGGTTGGCTCTCAGCCCAAGAGTTAACAAGATGTACATGCAGACCACTCAGCCAAGGATGATGCACCCACATACTCTATGGTAACACATCCCGTAGAGCAATAGACCACAGGGCACCAGAGGGGCAACATTCACACTGAGGAAACACAGGACAAACAGGAGCCTCCGAGGGGCTCAGGGGGAGGGTTACTGGGCAGGGAGGGGAGGAGACTGGGTTAGGGTTGGGCATGGTAAATGGCAAGTAAAACTAAATGTACACATAAGTTGAATGTAAAACAAACTCTTAAAATGAAAAAAAAAAGAGCAATTGCATCCTATCCATGGTGCTGAATGTGATTTTCCATGGTTATAGCAAGGCATAAGTCACTTGACCAAGAATCCAAACAGAATTTGATTTCTACAAACCATATGAATCAATTTGGAGATTATAACAGAACAATGAATGCACACAATGATTAAATGTAGAAGATATGTCATTTAATAGTATTAAGATGTATGTGACAGTTTTATTCATTGTTTTTCCTCCATTATGGAAATTGTCTTAAGTAAACCAAGTAGAGATAATGTTAGATTTCCATCATTTGTGCTAAATGTTTCCTACGAGTATAGAATGCTCAATTGTCCTCCATTATTTAATCTCAGATAGTAGTTCCAGAACTTGTTAGATCTCTGGTCAAATAAAGCATTTTATTTCTGACAAAAGCATGTGTTGTAAACATAATATATATAACATGTTAAGACATACCCTTTTGGGATAAATATTTAACAGTCACAATAAATTTCAATCCCAAATTAAGAAACAAAAAAAGGTATGCTCTTATGGATAAGGTATATGATTACATGATTATTTACTCTGAATCATAGTGAACCCTCCTTGGGTTTCCAAGGCGGTATCACTCCGGAAGTAGATTGGCCCTCTTCCTTCCAAGGAGTGACTGATGGGTTTGAATCACCAGCCTTCTGGTTAGCAGTCAAGTGCCTCAGACACTACGCCACCAGAGCTCCCATATAACTACTTAGACATTAATTAATAAAGGGATATAGACATCTTAGTCTGCTGGGTGTGGGACTAATCAGGTTCTGACTTGAGACAGTGATGCAGACTTTGAAAGGTCTTATTTTAAAACTGATGCTAGAGCTTTGGTCAATACTAGATTATCCTATCAGGATCTGGGGACAGGAGAAAGACAGAATGGATAGATAGAAACCCATTTGAATTCATGGAATGTGTTTGCAAAAGGGCAGATATGGTATGGGGATGCTCCAGTGAGATCAAATGGCTTGAGGAACGTTCTATGATTGTTGCTGCATTACCCATGGCTTCTTTCACTTTGAATTATTCCACTATGAAATACTCATCTTCTAGCCACAGAGATGGAATGACAGAGAGAAAAGAAACATTTTTGCCTTTTCTAAACTTTGTGGAGAGGCTGTCACAGGTAGGGTGGGGTTGTCTCCTCTCATTTCTGTTAACAGGCTCTAAGTCACTCTTTCAGCTCAGTTTCCCACCTGGAGACGAACGTACGTGTTACACCAGGAAGCTGTAGTCACATAGCTTCCTATAGTCACATTTAAGTCTTCATAAAACATTTCCATAGTACATTGTAAGGACTGCAATAAGGCTCCCCAGCTCTTCCACTAACCTTTAATTTCTGGACTATTACACACACACACACACCACACATGTACCACCAAACTAACAATTCCCAAAGCTACATTGCCAGTAATAGTCTCATTAATATCAGAGTGTGCTAATTAACACCAACCAGTGGTAATATATGGGAACTGACCTCTGTGAACCTCGAAATTAACACTTTTAGCTTAGCAGGAGGTACTTTCATTATGTATTTTATCTGGTCTTCACTGACTGATCTTTTTCTTGTATCTTCTGGGTCATTCTTATTCAAGTGACCCTTCCCTATTATTGAGAACGAATGCTCCAGTCAAAGAACAATATATAAGTATTCCAAAGCTTTTTTTTTTTTTTTTTTTTACTCTGCCCCAGTGATTCTCAATGAATGAGATTTTGGCAAATTGAGCAGGATTGTTCCTGGCTGTAGTACTATCCTGCATTGCAGGAAATATAGCATTCCTGCTTAAGGCATGTGACTGCTAGCCAGAAGGTTGGTGGTTCAAACCCACCAGCCACTCTTGGGAAGGAAGGTTGGGCAATCTACTTCTGTAGTGATATCGCCTTGGAAACCCAAGGAGGGGTCATCATGAGTCGGATCCAACTTAACGGCAGTGAGTTTTGAGTTGGCCCCAAGTCACTGAATTTTTATTGAATATCAGTAACTTTGAAAAAAAAAACAAAACTATGTATTTTCAATGAAGTCCACTGATAAACTACACTTGTAGTGATGGGGAAGAGAGAATCAGAGGTACTATGTGACTTATCCACATTTATGAATCAAATCACTCTCAGGAAACTTATTGGAACTGAAGTATCCTGGAATCAATTCTTAGGCTCTCTGAATCTCAGGACAGTGATATATATATTAGGGATGAGTTCATAGAAATAGGTCAATAGAAAAATATTGCAGGGGTATTTAGATAGATGTGGTTATAGTTTTTAATTTGTCAAATGTGTAAATAGGATGTGACCTACTTAATGTCAGGGTCATTGTGCTCTTTAGTTTGGTTATAACACATGAGGAAACAACATAGAATTTAAAAACAAACAACAACAATTACAAAGGAAATTGTATTAATTGACTTGATAAAATATTCAAGTGTATGCCATAAGCTTATTATTTTATCTTAGGTATATGCTTTAGTTTTATTTCTTACATTATTTCAAATTAAATCTCACAAATTGGTTAATACCTCTTCTAAGCTGTTAATAAAGACATTTGACACCAGAAGTCACTGGGAAGGAAGAACTACTTATATTGCATCTGAAAGGGGTTAGTACTATCAAGTTCTTAATAGACAGTTGTGAAGCCCTAGGCATGATCATCACAACTGGTGGGTGCTCTCTGGAGATCCCCCAAGGATTCAAACCATAGAATAAATGGGCAATGGAGAATGAAATGGGTTGGAAAAATGCCTAGTTGACTTTATAAATACTAAATGGGAAAGATAGGGCCAGGATTAATCTTCCAAGAATCAGCCTGTTTTACCTGGATCATGTGCACACATATCTGTATGCATCTGTGCCCATCTGTGCATAAGTCTACATGCACACGCACACGCACACACACACACACACAGTTTGTCTTTAGCTTTAAATTTATCAAGCTCCCTTGGATTTTATTTTGACAGTAAGTTCACCCACCTGGACTTTAAGTGTAGTTAAAGACAACCCTACCTTACCCACAGCATAATTTGTCTCTATGTCTGTTGTAATAAGACGCTATATCTCTGGGATTTGACAGTCACCCAAAGAGAGAGGAGACAGCCTAAGGGTTCTCGGGCTGAAATTACTTTCACTTAGAACTATTTATCAATGTGCTAACTTCACTTTTTCAGCTTTTTCCCTCTGTGGCTTATTTTTTTGTAATGCATTTAAATACCTTCAAGCTATTCCTGGAAAACGTGAAAATCTGAATTTGACATACTCTTCCGTTAATCTGGTGGTCTGTGCTTTTCAATTATTATGTAATGGGAATAACTAATATTTTTTGAGCAACTACTTGGCACTAAATGCTTAACATACATGATCTTATTTAATTTTTATCTCATGTAATTTTAATCACGTCATTATGAGGTAAGTATTAGTATTATTTTCATTTATAGTCAAAGGAACTGATATTCAGAGATCAGTAGCAATACTAAAGCCCCAGACATTGCAATGTGGCACTGAGATTTAAGCTGAATTTCACATGAAATAAAAAAAATTGTTTCAGCTTTCTTGAGGATCAAAGTGCAAAAGATTTCTCTCTAATTTCTACTTACACATGGATTTCTATATTAAATTCATAATAGTGTATGAATCTTTGGGAACAGTCAATCCTCTTTCCAGTTAACTTTGTAAAATTAGATAGATTTTTATTTCTATCTAGCCAGGTTTGTTTCTCTTCAGCCTCTTCCGTGTTTAGGGAATCACAAGCGTATGCATTGGGTTTATTTGCAACCCAGAATTTGCAACCAAGAAATTCTGAGGCCTACAGATCACCTAGACTCAGTTCACTAGTACTATTTCATCCAAAACATAGGGTCTGAGTTTTGAACACAGTGACTTCCAGTTATTATTTCTCCTTATTTCTGCATTTTCAGTTCTGTAATGTTGCATCTGGTTTGTCTTGCCAGGGCAAAAGAGTGGCAGAGGAAATTGCTGAGAATGAAGGAGTTTATAATCCTGAATTCTGTAGAATAATGCTAATATTTAACAAAAGGAAACAACAGTGGGAATTTAGACATGATCGCCTATTTGGAAAGAGAGATTTTTTTTTTTTTTTTTGTAATTAGAATTTTCTGGAAAGTTTTTAATTATACTTTTTTGGTTGAATAACAGATTCTTATTTGTTTTTCTGGATAAGGCCAGTAAGAACTACAGGTTCTTAAAAGTAGAGAATCTTACCTGATTGTATTCAGAGAGAGATGTGACTTATAAGAAGTGTCAGAGAGGTGAAAGACTTCTGGCTTTGAATATTGAAGGAAGGAATCATGAACAAAGGAATATAAGTGACCTCCAGAAACCGGATAATTCAAGGAAACAAGCAGGTTCTCCTCTAAAGATTCCAGAAAGGAATGTAGCCCTACTGGTACCTTGATCTTAAACCAGTGAGAACCGTAGGAGACTTCTGACAAACAAAACTCTAAAATAATGAATATGTGGTGTTTCAAGCCACCAAGTGTGTGGTAATACATATTGACAGTTATGTAAATCTAATAAACATGACTAATTAGACATCTAACCTAGTCAAGTCCTTTGTGTGATTCTTTCATTCAGAATTTCCACAGATGTCTTTATCTTTATCTTTTAAGGGGCATCACCTAGAGGACCAGGTCCACTCTAATTTCTGAGCCAGACCTATCTGGGGGTTGATCCTGCAGCCTCGGCTCTGCAGTCAGGTGGTTGCAGTCTGGGGTGGTTCTAGATTTGAATTCAAAAGTGTTGAGCTTTCCAAACTACAGACACCTCACATCCACTCTCCTGGAATGGCCTAATCTTTAACACTATAGTTACAGATGTATTGACTGATTCAACAAATATTTATTATACACTTCCTAAGTGTCATTTGTGTCAACTGGTATGCAGTGGTGAATAACATGAAATAAACCCCTCCTCCAAGGAGCTTATTCTCCAGGTCTCATTAAACCATGGCTGATGGATCAAATCCAGCCTACCATCTGTTCCTATAAATGAAGTTGTGTTGCAACACAGGCATACCCATTCCTTGTCATTTACACATCATCTATGGTCGATTTCATGCTATAAGAAGTAGTTATCAAAGTGATTTTATAGCCTGTAAAGCCTAAAATATTTATTATCTGGCTTGTTACAGAAAACAGTTTGCCAACACTAGCTCTAGTTGCTAGAGTTGCTAGTTGTTAGTGAAGACAAATAATGAAATATGTATATACAAATAATGAAATATGTATATACAAATATGAGGAATAGTGTAAAGGAGAAGTACAAAGTGGTCTGGGAGTGTCTCAGAATGTGAGGAAAGCATGTAATCAAATTTGGTATAACCAACACCTAAAGGACGACTACAAGTTAGTCAAACAAGGAGAGTATGAAGAAAAGGGAGGAAGTATCCTAGACATAAAAAGGAGCATTTGTAAATGTCTAGAGGTGAGAAAGGACATGATACATTGTAAGCCCAACTGAGGAGAGAAGAGCAAGTACAAGAAGGGCCCCAAATGAAGGCAATTATGAAAGATCTTGGAGACTATTTTAAGGGTATTAGATACTGTATAGAAGACAGTGGCAAATCAGTGATTCCTTTAAATGGGGTTTCCCAGCAGTTGATGAGCTCATAGACTTGAAACCTTGTCCTGATTCTCACCTGCTTTTCTGTGATCTGAGTACTTGTCTAGTTCTTGCCAAACTTTTCTTCCAGAGACCTTGATGTAGCTTCATTAATGGCAAGCCTTTAGATAGTTTCTTGTTATAACTGGATGTTCTAATTAAATTTCACATGCCTGCTGTATTTTAACCAGGTTTATACTCACAGCTGGATCAGATCTCTTGATATAGGCCTCTATG
Organism: Orycteropus afer afer; assembly: GCF_000298275.1. Classification (NCBI taxonomy): domain Eukaryota; kingdom Metazoa; phylum Chordata; class Mammalia; order Tubulidentata; family Orycteropodidae; genus Orycteropus; species Orycteropus afer. The sequence goes on from NW_006921624.1 coordinate 7,298,583, forward strand.
TGACATTCCCTTGGTTACAGGTCATAGTGCCCTAATTTCTCCTCACTTTAATGATTTTTTGCCTTTATTCTGTATCTCTCTAGTTCTTCATCATGTATGGAAACAAACAAGCAAATAGACAGACAAAAGTTATTTTGACATCAAGTCTTTTCTCTCTAAACTTTTACTTGTGAGATGTTAAATAAGATATCATAGTAAATGCATCCCAAGTTTTTTCATTTCTATAATGGTCATAGAATTCTCATGAGGACTTAAAAAAGAAAAAAGAAGAAGAAGAATATGTTTCGATTGTTTGTTCACACATCGTTGTTGTTGATAGGTGCCATTGAGTCAGTTCCACCTCATAGTGACCCCTGTGTCCAACAGAATGAATCACTATCTTGTCCTGTACTATCCTTACAGTCATTGCTGTATTTGAGCCAATTGTTGCAGCCACTGTGTCAATCCGTCTCTTTGAGGGTCTTTCTCTTTTTCACTGACGCACTACTTTTCCAAGCATGATATTGTTCTCCTGGCATTGGTCCCTGCTGGTAACAGGTCCAAAGAATTCTAGATGAGTTTTATCCTCCTCACTTCTAAGGAGCATTCTGGCTATTCTTCCAAAGCAGATTTGTTCATTCTTCTGACAGTTCATGTTATATTTAATATTCTTTGCTAACACCATAAGTCAAAGGAATCAATTCTTTGATCTTCCTTATTCATCGTCCAGCTTTCACATGCATATGAGCCAATGGAAAAAATTGTGGCTTAATCTTCAAAATGACGTCTTTGCTTTGTAACACTTTATGGAAGTCTTTTGCAGTAGACTTGCCAAATGCAATATGTTGTCTGGTTTCTTGACTGCTGCTTCCATGGGTGTTGACTGTGGATCCAAGCAAAATGAAACTCTTGACAACTTCAATATTTTCTCAGTTTATCATGATGTTGCTCATTGGTTCAGCTGTGAGGATTTGTGTTTTCTTGATGTGAGATGCAATTCATACTGAAGGTTGAAGTCACATTTTCTTAGCTTTTCAGCAAGTGAGGTCCTGTCATTTGAATATCACAGGTTGTGGATGAGTCTTCCTCCCAATTCTGCTGTGAGTCCTTCAAAAAATCCAGCTTCTTGGATAATTTGGTTACCATACAGGTTGGATAAATATGGTGAAAGGCTAGAGCCCTAGCATATACCTTTGCTGATTTTAAATCATGCACTATCCCTTTGTTCTATTTGAATGACTGCCTCTTGGTCTATGCACAGGTTCCTCATGAGCACAATTAACTGTAATGGAAAGAAATACCATTATTTGCAGTGTTATTCATACTTTATTGTGATCTACACAGTTGGATGCCTTTGCATAGTTAATAAAACACAGGTAAACATCTTTCTGGTATTCTCTGTTTTCCACCAAAATCCATCTGACATTAGCAATGATATCCTTCAATCCTTATCATCTTCTGAATCTGCCTTGGATTTCTGGCAGTCCTTGTTGATGCACTACTGAATCTATATTTGAATTGTCCTTAGCAAAAATTCCCTTACATGTGATACTAATGATATTGTTCAATAACTTCTGTATTTAGTTGCATCACCTTTCTTTGAAATGGGCCTATATATAGATCTCTTCCTGTCAGTTGGCTAGGTAGCTGTCTTCCAAATTTCTTGCAAAGACAAGTGAGTGCTCTCAGTGTTGCATCTATCTATTTAATGAAATATCTCAATTAGTATTCTATAAATTTCTGAAACCTTGTTTTTTTTTTTTTTTTTTTTTTTTTGCCAATGCCTTCAGTGTTGCTTGGACTTCTTTCATCAATACCATTGGTTCTTGATCTCTCGTATCACCCCCAACTGGGTCCCTGTGGCTGACTGTACCTCTATCTGGCTTCCTGGCTTTTAATCCCCTTTCTCCTGCTCTCAGGTACTGCTGCTTTGGGCAGGTCTGAGTTTCCTCTCCTCAACTAATCCCTTTGGCTAATTGTTCTTCTCTCTGGCTTCCTGGTTTTTAATCCCCTTTCTCCTGCTCTTCCCTCTTGCTACTTCGGGCTTCCCTGAGTTGTCTCTCCTCACCTGTAACTCTGGAGCTGACTGCTGTTCTGTCCAGGTTCCTGGCTTTTTTTTTCAGTTTCTCCTGCTCTTCCAGCCTGCTACTCTGGGCGGGCCTGAGTTTCCTCTCCTCACCTAATCCCTTCGGTTGACTGCTCTTCTCTCTGGCTTCCTGGCTTTTAATCCCCTTTCTTCTGCTCTTCCCGCTTGCTACTTCAGGTGTCCCTGAATTGTCTCTCCTCACCTGTAACCCTGGGGCTGACTGCCCCAGGTACAACTCAGGGATGCCCAAAGCAGCAGGCCAGAAGAGCAGGAGAAGGGGGATTAAAAACCAGGAAGCCAGACAGAGGTACAGTCAGCCACAGGGACCCAGGTGGGGGTGTTACAAGAGGTCTCCAACAGCAAGACAAACTTGTCTGT
>NW_006921624.1:7304122-7323881 GCF_000298275.1 Orycteropus afer afer
TTGTAAGAAGGGACTATTCCCTGGAGAAGGATGTCATGCTTGGTAGGGTGGAGGGTCAACGAAAGAGGGGGAGGCCTTCAACGAGATGGATTGACAAGGTGGCTGCGATGATGGGCTCAAGTATAGCAGGAATTCGTGGGGCTGGCGCGGGACCGGGCAGTGTTTCGTTCTGCTCTGCATGGGCTTGCTATGAGTCGGAAATGACTCGACAGCACTTAACAACCACAACAATCATTACTATCACACACAAGTAAAATTTTGCTGAAGATAATTCAAGAACAGTTGAAGCACGATATTGACAGGGAACTTCCAGAAATACAAGCTGGATTCAGAAGAGGATGTGGAATGAGGAACATTATTGCTGAAGTCAGATGGGTTTTAGTGTAAAGCAAAGAGTATGAGAAAGATGTTTAGCTATGTTTCATTGATTCACAAAGTCATTTCAATGTGTGGATAATAGCAAATTATGGATAACACTGTAAAGAATGGGAATGCCAGAACACTTAATTGTGCTCATGAGTAACCTGTATATAGACAAAGAGGCTGTTGTTCAAACACAACAAGGAAATACTGCATGGTTTAAAATCAGAATTGACATGTGTCAAGGTTGTGTCATTTTACCATAGTTGTTCAATCTGTATACTGAGAAAATAATCCAAGAAGCTGAACTATATGAAGAAAATGCAGCATCAGGATTGAAAGAAGACTCATTAAGCATCTGCAATATGCAGATGATGCAACCTTGTTTACTGAAAGTGAAGATGACATGAAGCACTTACTGATGAAGATTAAAGACTACAGTCTGCACTATGGATAACACCTCAACATAAGCTAAACAAAAGTCCTCACAACTGGACCAGTAAGCAACATCATGATAAATTGAGAAAATATTGAAGTAGTCAATGATTTCATATTACTTAGATCTACAATCAACACCCATGGAAGCAGCAGTCAAAAAATAAATGTCATATTGCACTGGGAAAATCTGCTGCAAAAGACTTCTTTAAAGTGTCGAAGAGCAAAGATGTCCCTTTGAAGACTAAGATGCACCTAACCCATTGCTCATATACATGTGAAAGCTGGACAATAAATAAGGAAGAACAAAGAAGAATTGTTGCCTTTGAATTGTGATATTGGAGAAGAACAGCAAAAATATCATGTGCTGAAAGAGGAGCAAATAAATCTATTCTGGAATAAGTGCAGACAGAATGCTCCTTAGAAGCAAGAGTGACCAGACTTCATCTCACCTACTTCAGTTATGTGTCCAGAAGGGAATATTCCCTAGAAAAGGATATCATGCTTGATAAAGTGGAGGGTCAGCAAAAATGGGGAAGACTCTCAATGAGATTGATCCACACAGTGGCTGGAACAATGGGCTCAAGCACAGCAGGGGTTGCGATGAGTCAGCATTGACTTGACCTAACAACAACATGTTTAGTAGTAAGTTTCCAATTCTCTTCTAACATCCATTTTGGCCTTTTCTTTCTGTCCTGCCTTTTTAGAGACCTTTTGCTTTCTTCATGTATGATGTCCTTGATGTCATTCCACAACTTGTCTGGTTTTCGGTCATTAGTGTTTAATGCATCCATTCTGTTGCTGAGGTGGTCTTCAAATTCAGATGGTATATACTCAAGGTCATGTTTTTGCTCTTGTGGACTTGGTTTAACTTTCTTCAGCTGCAAGTAGAACTTGCATATGGGTAATTTATGGTCTGTTCTCCGTCAGCCCCTGTCTTTGTTCTGATTGGTATTACTGAGCACAGTCTCTTTCCACAGACATAGTCAATTTCATTCTTATGCATTACATCCAATAAGGTCTCCATCTTCAGTTGCCATTTATGTTGCTGTAAAATGTACCTGCAATGAATTTGTCCTTAGTTTTGAAACATTCAATCATGCAATCTCTGGGATCATTTCTACTACCAAAGTCATATTTTCTAGCTATGGATCCGTTTTCTTTGTTTCCAATGTATGCATTCCAATAAATAGTAATTATCAATGCATCTTGATTGCATGTTTGATCAATTTCTGCAGAATTTGGTAAAAACCTATTTCTTCATCTTTGGCATTAGTGGTTGGTGCATAAATGTGAATAATATTTGTATTAACTGGTCTTCCTTGTAAGGGTATGGATTTTATCCTATCACTGACAATGCTGTACTTCAGGATAGATCTTGATATATTCTTTTTGATGATGAATGAGACACCATTGCTTTTCAATTTGTCATTCCTGGCATAGTAGACCATCTGCTTGTCTAATTCAAATGGCTGACACCAGTGCATTTCAGCTCACTAATGAATAGGACATCGATCTTTATTTGTTTCACTTTATTTTGGTAACTTCCAATTTTCCTAGATTTATACTTAGCACATTCTATGTTCCAATTATTAATGGATGTTTGCAACTGTTTCTTCTAATTTTGAGTCATGCCACATCAGCAAATGAAGATCCTGAAAGCTTTACTCCATCCATGGCATTAAAGTCCACTCTATTTTGAGGAGGCAACTCTTCCTCAGTCCTATTTTAAGTGCCTTCCAACCTGAGGGTCTCATCTTCCAGGACCCTGTCAGACATTTTTCTGCTGCTATCCAAAAGGTTTTCACAGGTCAATTTTTTCAGAAGTATATCACCAGGCCCTCCTTCCTAATCTGTCTCGGTCTGGAACTTGTGCTGAAACCTGTTCACTGTGTGTGACCCTGCTGACCCTGCTGGTATTTGAAACACTGTGGCATAGCTTCCAGCATGACAGCCACACTTAAGCAAACAGCACAACAAACTGACAAAGGAGTGGTTGAGAATTATATGAACAAGTGTGTTGTGGTAGGTTTATTGCATCACTGGTCCCAGTTGAAGTTTTTCTTGTAGTCATACCTTTTGACATTCCTTCGTACTCTGTAACTATTTTATCTCTTCCCATTTTGACTTTGACTGATGCTGTGATATTTTTTGGTCAATGGATTTATAAGAAATATTAAATAAGCATACACTCCTTAATGTGCTCCTTATGGAAGTATTTCTGCTTCCACTTTTACTTCTCCCTTCCCCATAAGAATATGTCTATGTTAGCCTGTCACAGAATGAGGCATGTGGAACAGTGTTGAGTCTGGCCAGTTATCCTACCCAAAGCTCCAGACATGTGGAAGAGTCCTGCTAAGATCTTCAGAGTCGCTTAATCAACGCACCGTTGACCACAGGTACTTGAGACATTGCTACCAAAACTACCTCAGAACAACAGAACTGACCGAACAACAGGCTCATGAAAAAAAAATCAGTGATTCTTTTGTTGCTTCTGAGGTCTTGTGGTTGATTTTTTCATAACATTTTTATCGCAGCAGCTAACTGACACACACACACACACACACACATTAACCAGAGTAACAATATGCCAAACACATACTTAAAATCCCAAAACCAAATCCATTGCCACTGAGTCAGTGTAAATCTTTAAGTAGATTGCCTCATCTTTCTCCTGCAGAGCAGCTGGTGGATTTGAAACAGTGACCTTTCAGTTAGCAGCCAAATGCCTTAGTGCTTAATAAATGGTAGCTAGCCCCATTGTCACTGCTGCCACCTGTGGTTTAAATACCAATTTAATAACAGTATGTTGTTGTTATGTGCTGTCAAGTCAGACCCGACCCATAGCGACCCCTCCTTGGGTTTCTGAGGCAGTACCACTATGGAAGTATGTTGCCCAACCTTCCTTCCGAGGAGTGGCTGGTGGATTTGAACCACCAGCCTTCTGGTTAGTAGTCAAGTGCCTTAGGCACTATGCTACCAGAGCTCCTAATAACAGTATAACAGATGCCAATTCAAATCATGCATTTATTATTACATTGGTTGGGGGGAGGTTTCACTTCTACTTCTTACATGTGCAAGTGTTCACAGTCACACACACACACACACACACACACACAGAAGTTTGAGATTAAATAAAATGTGAGTCCCTACCATCGGCATTCTTACCTGAGTTCTTGTCTCTTGTGGTCTAAGGGATTCTCACCATCAAATCCCTTTTTCTTTCTCTTTTGGTGCGCACCATAGCTTCCACATACTTTTTTTGCCCAGCAAAACTGAACAAGTTACATCATGTCAGGGTCAGCACAGTCTGGCTTCTGAAGTGAGCCTGAAGACGGTTTCCAAAGAGACGTGTTATTAAAGAAACAATGCCTTTGTCTCTGCAGCAGGGCTAAATGCTGTTTATTTCCAGATGCTTTCCTGGAACACAGAGAAGGGAGTGCAGCTGCATGTCATTCACGGAATGGCTGAGACGGGATGGGGGGCAACACTCCGAGGAAATGACCAAGCTCATTCAGGGCCAGGGAGATGGTGCAGATTTCTATCCCTGACAAAATAGAACCCTTTCTTCACATTCCTGCACCTGCTCCAAACTTCATATTACTGTTTTTGTGAATGATATCACCCATTTTCCCTTCACCTGAAATTAAGCTGTTTTTCTTTTTTAAAATTTCTTCATCTAAGTGTCTTCCTTGATCTACCCTCTCACCCTCAAACTTTTTCCTTCTGAAGGAGGTTGTAGATCCAAGTGGTTCAGAGCAAAGGCTCTAGAGAAAAACTGCCTTACTTTCTTTAAGGGTCCTTGGGCAATTCTCTTTTTCAAGACTTGCTTTCATTATAATAATAGTAGGCAAAAAGTAGGTACACTATAGATGTTTGTATGAAGTAAATGAGACAACGCACATAAAGTGTTTATCTAAGAGATTGACAAAGAACAAGCACATGGTGTGTTTTTTCAAACTCTATTATCATCACTGTCATCAACATCACCATCCTCATCCTTTTTGTTTTTATTACTATCCTGACAGAACCCTGGTATATGTCAACAAAGCATCTCATATCTATTAAACTTATCTTGATGGCACACAAAAACAACCCTCTGATTCTATGCATTCGGTGGGCCCCACGTCATTCATTTCACTGGCCTCTCAACCAGCCCCCCCAGCTTGTCCTTCTTCACTGGCTCTCGGTCTTTGTAACATTGCTCCTCAGGACTGGCCCCTGTTCACTTCTCAGACCCTGAATCTCCCCCACTCCCTCCATATCATCCCCTCTGGCCATAAGGAACTTTTTTTGTGTGCATTGATCACACCATGCTTTCTCTGGGTCTTTCCATGAGTGTGTTCTGCTCGAATGTACCCAATGCACTCTCCTACTTGTTTTTACTAGTTAAGGTTCACCTATTCTAAAAAACACAATGTGGCTATCACCTATTATAAAAAGTCTCAGATGAAGCCCCTGGACAGTGTTAGATGTCCTGCAATTATTCCACCATCCCTTTTTTGATTTACACTCACTCGGCACTAACCACATTGTTTCCTAAGAATTTAATTACCTGCCTCCTCAACCAGCCTGGGCCCTTTGTCTCATCCACTCTTGTATGGCTAGCACCTAGTACAATGTCTATCACATAGTAGATTCTCAGTTATTACTTTGTAAATGAAAGAATAAATTAATGAACTAATTCTACCTAAAAACCCAGAGATATTTTCCTAAATTTTTTTCTGCTTTTAATTTAACCAATACTTAGATAATATATCTATATGCCTAGCAGTGCCCTAAGCACTCTAAAAATATATTAAGTCACTGAATTCTAATAACAACCTTATGATAAATGTAATATTGTTATATCTACAATGGATACACTGAGGCACAGAGAGGCAAAGGCCCTTCCCCAAGGTCAATAATTTGTATGTGGCAGAAAAGGATTAGAAATGAGAAAGCCCAGCTATAGATTGTGGGGTCTTAACTCTCATGTTGTTGTTATGTGCCATCGAGTCAGACCTGATTCATAGCGACCCCTCCTTGGGTTTCCGAGGCAGAATCACTACGGAAGTAGATTGCCCAAACTCTCATAGCTCAGATTATGTTCATCACTTCCTTAACAAGATTATATGCCCACTAGAGTCAATACCATTTAGTTTTTACTATGAGGGCATTCAAATCAATCCCACCTAGGATTTATTCATGTCTTTCTTCATATTCCTTAGTCCAGTGTAAAGACCTGTTCCTTGGGTTCTTAATTTTCCCAAAGCTCTGCCTATGTTGTTTTATGCCCACAATTTGTTCTGGTGATTTATTTCTATGTAACAAACTACCCTGTAAATGACCACATTAAAATAGCCATTTGATTTTTCTCCCTATTTTGCAGGTCAGAAATTGAGAAGAGCTTGGTTGGGCAATGTTTTGGTTACTTAGTGCCACTCTTATAGGAATATACCACAAATGGGATGGCTTTAACAAACAGGAGTTTATTCTCTTACAGTTTGGGAGGCTAGAAGTCTGAGTTCAAAGTGCCAGGCTCTAAGGGCTGGGTGAAAGCCCCTCAGCCCTGGGCTTCCGCTCTGCCTCTTGCTCCCACCCCACTTAAACTAGAGGTGTCTGTTCACTCACGCAGCTTCTGGTTGGCAAGGCTAACAAGCCCAAGGTTGACAAAAAAATAAAAAAATGGCAAAGTCCTGATATTACCAAACCACATGGCAGGCCAGTGATTCAAGTCCCATCAACAGTCCCAAGACTGGCAGACAACATTGCAAGCTGCTGAAAAATGACTCGGCTAAATGCAGGTTCTAGCATGCCCAAAGCTAGAGGCCTTTCTCAAAGTTGCTTCTTATATATATTAGGAGGAGACCACATCCCTAAAGCAGCTACTCAGCTGCTCTGGTAGAGTCTACCATGGAGTTGATTACCAGTCTCATTATAGGGGAAAATTATACTCACCTGTCCAGCCACTCAAAACCAGCCCCAGTCAAGTTGAACCTAACCTTAACTACTACAAGCAGCTTGTCTCTGATCCATGTGGCATCCAATGGGACAGATGAGACAAGAAAATTCACTCAAAATGACTTCTTTACTGACACACATGGAGAAAGACATATAAACAGATAGATGGGTAGATAGATGGTTTGGGGTTTGAATGTATTAGATAATACTCCATAGGTCAGCTGTGTAAGCAGCAGAAATCCAATGTCTACTAACTGAAGATAAAAATAGAATATATTGACTCAGCAACTGAAGTGCAGAAAGGGTGGGGACAGATCTTGTCTGCTTCAATGACAACTGAGTCAAGGAATTCAGATGCCTTAGAAATCTCTTTCTTTTCCTTACTTACAATTTTACTTCTGAGTTGGCTTTATTACTTCTCCATAAGTAGAAATAGGCATAAAATTTAGAAATACACAGTTGAAGCTTGAGGAGAGACACCAGAGACACAGATGAATATTTGAGGATCATTGACATAGGGAAAATTAATTATTGAAGGTGTGGAAAGAGATGAGAACCTTAAAGAAGACGGCAGAGCAAAAGAGGAGAAAAGACTAAGCCAGTTCAATGTGAGACCTGGATTTTCAGCATGCAAATTTGTGTTTGTTTTGTTGTGTGTGTGTGTGTGTGTGTGTGTGCGCATGTACATGGTGTGAATTTGGTCAGGAGAAAATTTAATAAAACCTTTATTAAATATGCTCCCTGCCTCTAATCTATATCAAAATGAAGAAGTAACCCCAAAGAACAAATGAGATAAGACAATATTTAGTGCGAAAAACTTCAGAGTTAGACGTAGAGAAAAACTCTCCAATTCTCCATTTTCTATGGCTGGAAAAAAAGATGTGAAGCAACTTGTCTAACTTTTTGCGGTTGTTTGTTAAATGTATAAAATTAGGAACTTAGGCTATATTAGCATTAGGGTTCTTCTAATTCTAAAATATCATGACCTTATGGAAATGTACTTTCCTAGTATACAAATAGTACACAAAATAAGATTTTACAAATTTTGAAGGTTGATTTATTCAGAGTGCCTGTCTACATTGATCAAATTCACAACATAAATGTCAACCACTCCATTTTATTTGTACTGACAGACACAACCAGGGTTAGCAGTACATTCTGACCAGGGCCGCAGGGCCACAGCCAAAGGGAAGCCTACACTAAGCTATCTCAATAGGGAAAATGCAGATGCACCTTTCCTCATGCGGCTGCTATGGTCATGACACAGTTTGAGTGAATGGAAGTTTAGTGGTTTCATTTATTTATTTACGAAATGACATTAAAAATTCTTGCTATATAAAAGGACCTCAGGGTGACTTTTCATAAATAGCAAGTGCCTTTTGCAACATGAATCCTAATGGCTTAATTAATGTTTTCAAATTCTGATTTTGATATCACCAGCATTCATAACATTCAGACTACCCTTATTGGATCGTCAAATATTTCTATTCTATTTCCTCAGTGGAATAATTTGATACGCAGGCTGATATCTGATAAACAAATCAGTCATACATATTTTTCAAGTGAAATTTTTACCTCAGTTGTCCAAATTGATGTTTCTATTGTACAAACTCATTAAATAATTGCTTCACTATGAACTGGGCCTTCATAGCCACGCCCTTCCCTGCTTCCTCCAACAGTTTCTTAGTCAACCATCTTATGGGTTTCTGCCCACCTCTTTTATTCTTTAATATTTTATTTCCTTTTACTTAAGTGTCTAAGTGTATGTTTTGTTGGTTATAAATGAAACAGATTCTTACTATGAAAAGATACATGTAACACCTAAACGTATGAAGTAAAATAAAGATCATGCTATTTTCTCACCCCCTAAAGCCCTTCATGTAATTGTTGTTCATAGTTTGGCATATACTGTACTCTTTCAAATATTAAAATCTGAGTTTTAAATGGATGATATACCACATTCATCTTTACAGAAAAACACATACAGAACCACATAATTTTCAGTTGTTACATAGCATCCCACTGTATGATTTTCAAATTATTTACTAAATCAATATCCCATTTGAGATATATAACGTGTTTTCACATTTTACCTCTTTCAGACAACTTTGTATTGAACATCATTATCCATTCATCAACCAAAGATTTATTTAATATAAACTTTTAGAATTTAAACTATTGATTTAACATGTATGTACATTTGATGTTAATCTTGATTGCTATATTTTCCTTAATGAAATTGCACTCACAGACATAAAATGCATGCAATCATTCCCTTGAGAAACCTGGGTTTATAAATCATTTCATAAACCTATCTCCCTCCCTTCCTTCATCCTTTCCTCCCTCCGTTTCTTCCTTTCTTTCTCCCACCCTCTCTCTCTTCCTTCCTTCCTTCCTTCCCTCCCCCCCCCTTTCCTTGCAAAATGTTGGGAGTTTGAACCCATCAGCAGCTCAAGTTGAGAAAAGACCTGGTAGTCTTCTTCTGTAAAGATTACAGATTTTGGGGTGGGTCACTACCTGGAGGGTAGACACATGTTAACTTTGGTGAAGGAGAAGGCAAGAAAATAATAAGCTTACAGTCTAGAAAACATTATGAGGCAGTTCTATTCCATCCCACAGGGTAGATACGAGTCAAGATCAACTTGACAGCACACATACTTCTCTCAATAACAATATACTTCTATCTTATGAATATGTCTCCAGGTGTATTCATTCTGATTTAGTTTAACATCCAAATATAATGCCACTTTTTTAAAAAAGGCTTTTTGGCTCAATCTTCTGATCACAACACATAGTTAAAAAGAGTCAAGTCCAATGTCCTTGATCTTGCATGCAAGGCTCTCTTGACATGGGTCTTGTTCACTGATTCAAACATCTTGTTTTACCTCTTATAACAGCGTGATGACTCCTTCTCATTTTTACCATATACTGTGCACACCACTGCCATTTTATATTTATTTATTTATTTGTCTTTCAAAGACTCATCTTCCACAGATAACTTCCCCGCAGCCCATGCTGAGATCCTACATTGCTGCTTCTCATAGTACTTAGTGCTGACACCATTCCATTTTGATTCTAATTCCATAGCACCTAGTATTTCACCCTCTTGTTGTCTCCAAAAGCAAACAATTTCTTCTGGGTCAGGATGACACATACTTCATTTGTGTATATTATTTAAATTCATACAAAGGAGTTTAGAACAAATTAATAAATCAATAAACATTCATTGAATAGTCCATTCATTTCTAATCCTCTGCTTTCTCCTTCCTTCTTAAATGTTAACTCACCCTTGTCTTCTGAGTTTTGACCTGTTGTGGTAACAATTACAGATATTTTTTTCCAGACACCAGAATGTTTATCCTCATGTCCTTTTCCCCTAGTAATGAATCATATGCCCCCACATCACAAGAGCAGTCATATAAACAAGTCTGAGCTAGCTAGATAACTAGATAGCTAGCTAGATATCTAGATATAAAAATGTCCACCTTCCTGACCACCACGATAACTTTTGGGAATGGATATATGAACCTAGTATGGCTTTCTTGGAACTTTTCTTCCAGAAAATATTACATCTTTCTTGGTGGTCATGATGGCAAAAGAATGACCTAATAGTCCATTCTCATGGGTCCTATGAATGGAAACCACCTAAAGACTAAAATAGCCAATACATGGAGAGAGGACAGATGTAAAAATGAGGCTGCTGATCAAATCATTTGAGCCCTGGATCAGGTCATACCTGCTCTCCCTTTTATCTCTGTACATCTCATTTATGAGAATCTCAGGATTCTGGCTTTATATGTTTGAGTGCTTCCACTTTCTATGGAAATATTCCTAATAAAAACCTTTAGTCCCTTATCTAGCTCTGTCTGTTGCCAATATGGAAGGCCCTCTTTGATTTTCCCTTCTTAATTTATCAGTATCTGGAGGCTAGTGGAAGATTCTCACCTCTATTATGAAATCTTCCTCCAGCCTGGCCACTCATGGTTTTTCTGAATGTTTGAAGGGCTTCCAGTGATGCATTGCCTGGTGTGTATTTGATTGCAAGAAAGGCTGGTGTGGTAGACAGAATAGAAGGAGAAGAAAGTCCAGAGAAGGTGCAAAAAAAAAAAAAGTAATAAAAAAAGAATGGTTACAAAAATCATAGCACATTTGCTCATGAGTAACTATACATGCATTTAATAAAAATAAAACACTAAGTAATAGAAAAAGAAATGCATATGAGATATTTCAACAAAGTAGGGCACAGTATGTGATGTACACCCTAATTGCAACGTAAAAAACAAGAATGGACACTAACTTAAGACCAACTACAAAGACAGAAAAAGAAAAACTATGTTTGTAGTGTGGTAGAATTATGATTGAATTTTTTTTCCTGAAAATATTTACATTAGACATAAAGTTTAAATAAATAGGAATTTTGTCCTCTGTTTTCTCAGTTTTCTGCAATGCAGTTATGGTTTGTGTGCACATGAGTGAGAAGCAGGGGACACGGACCCTAATGCTTCAGCTCCTGTACTTATGGTAAGATCCTAACATATTTATTTTCAGTTTTACCATCTGTAAAACAACAGCGAGTTAAATTTATCTGGGGTTCCAAATGCAACAACCTACTATTTAAAATTTAAATAAGTAATGTACATCCAGCATTTCTTTACAAAACTTTTGTTGTTGTTAGGTGCTGTAGAGCCATCTCCGACTCAAAGACACCCTATGCACAGCAGAACAAAACACCGCCCAGTCCTGAGCCAGCTTCATGATTCTTGCTATACTTGAGCCCTTCGCCACTGCCACCATGTCAATTCATCTCCTTGAGGGCCTTCCCCTCCTTCGTGAACCCTCCACCTTACGAAGCATGATATCCTTCTTCAGGGAATGGTCCCCTTCTGACCACATGACCAAAGTAGGTGAGACAAAGTCTGGCCATTCTCGCCTCCAAAGAGCATTCTTGCTGCACTTCCTCCAGGCCAGAACTATTAGTTCTGTTAGCAGTCCATGGTACTTTCAGCATTCTTCGTCAGCACCACAGCTCAAAAACATCAATTCTTCTTCAGTTCTTCCTTATTCATTGTCCAGCTCTCACATGCATATGAGGTGATGGAAAATACGATGGCTTGTGCCAGGTGCACCTTAGACCTCAAGGAGACATCTTTGCTCTTCAGCACTTGAAAGAGGTCCTTTGCAGCCGATTTGCCCAGTGCTATATGTTGTCTGATTGCCTGAGTGCTGCTTCCATTGGCATTGGTTGTAAAACCAAGTAATATGACATCTTTGACAATTTCAATCTTTTCTCCATTTATTGCAATGTTGCTTATGGGACCAGTTGTGAGGATTTTTGTTTTCTATATATTGAGATCAGTGTTATTTCTAGTCACCAAGGCCAAATTTCCCAACTACTGGAAAACTTCTTTGTTTCCAACTTTTGCATTCCAATCATCAGTGATAAGCAACACATCTCCATTGCACGTTTGGTTAATTTCAGACTGCAGAAGTTGATAAAAATCTTCAATTTCCTCATCTTTGGCTTTGATGGTTGGTATGTAAATTTGAGTAATTATAGTATTAATGGGTCTTCCTTGTAGGTATATGGATATTATCCTATCACTTACAGCACTGTACTTCAAGACAGATCTTGAAACATCCTTTGTGATGATGAATGCCACACCATTCCTCTTCAATTTGTCATTCCTGGCATAGTAGATCATATGGTTGTCTGATTCAAAATGCCCAAAACCCATCCATTTCAGCTCACTAATACCTAGAATATCAATCTTTATGCATTCCATTTCAATTTTGACAACTTCCAATTTTCCTAGATTCATACTTAGTACATTCCATGTTCTGATTCTTAATGGATGCTTGCAGCTTTTTCTCCCCAATTTGAGTCATGCCACGTCAGCACATGGAGGTCCTGAAAGACTTACCTGATCCATATCATTAAGGTTGGTTCTACTCTGATGAGGCAGCTCTTTCCCAGTCCTATTTTGAGTGCCTTCCAACCCAAGGGGCTTTTCTACCGGTACTCTGTGGGGCAATGTTTCCAAGCTATTCATAAAGTTGCCCAGTAATGTATCAGACAGTGTTTCTCTGCTATCCATAAGGTTTTTCCTGGCCAATTTTTGAGAAGTAGATGGTCTCCTCTTTCTTCCTAGTCTGTCTTAGTCTGTAAGCTGCGTTGAAACCTGTGCACCATGTGCAACTCTGCTGGAGTCTAAAACACAAGTGGCACAGCCTCACAGCAACATACAAGCCACACCACATGACAAAATGACAAACAAGTTTGTCTCCCTTAGCTTTTGGAAACCTCTTCTCCCTCCCCTTACCTAATTCCTACCTGCAACCTGCCACTTTGTGATCCCTGGCTGCTCCCTCCCTTTCCTGTCTGTAGGGGGCTGGGACCTGCCTTGCTTCCCACCACTTTACCTGGATCCTGCTGCTGCTGAGGTTCCCAGCCTCTCCTTTTCCCTCCCTTTTCTGGCTCTAGGGGGCCGGGGGCCTAGTCTTGCCTCTTGCCTCTTTACCTGGATATCCTGCTGCTCCTGAGGTCCCCAGTCTCTCCTGTTCACTCTCTTTCCTGGCTCTAGGGGGTTTGGGGCCTAGCCTTGCCTTCCACCCCTTTACCTGTATATCCTGCTGCAAAACTGATAGCACTATTCTTTACTTGGCCAAAGGATTTAGGGGCTTCTATTTTCTTGATCCACATGAAGCACTGAGTCAATATTTCACTCACTGTTGATAGAGAAACATATTTCAATCTCAAGAATGTCAGAAGGACAAATATATTGAATTCTGGTGAATTGAGCTAGACTTCAGTGTGTGGAGTCAATACACAATAGTTGAGACTATGGCAAACTGTGGCATGTACCACTGGCCAAGGATTAAAGCAACTGCTCAGCTCTGGCTGATAATTGCCTAGTAAGAATATTGGTTCACAGGTTGTGAATTATCTTCTTAGGAGAACCTGAAAATTTAGGTTTTGGGGGGGGGTGGTGGTGGTGAAATTTCCAGATGTCATATACTAACTCAAAGTACAACAAAAACAAAATGTACAAGCCTTAGTAAACACATTAATGGCATAAATCCAGTCTGTGGACCAGGAGTTTGCAACCCCTAAGTGAAATTTAAAGATTTTCAGTGCTGTGATTGATTAGAAATTAATTGGTCATTATGTCCTAAATGTCTTATAGGAGACCCATTTACTCTCAATTTGTACAACTCCAGATTTTATTTGGGGAAGAGAGACACTTGTCTTCCACTCTAAACCTATGTGTTCTATTTTAGCTGAGTGTCGAGTTTACCAGTGGCTCAAAGGGTGGCTTAAGTGAATTAAACTCTGTAAACCCATAACAAAACTAATACTGCAGGGACAGATGTGTGGCTCATGTCAAGCCAATCAGAGGCAAGGGCACTAAACTTCAAACTTGTGTTGTTATTGTCATAGCTATCTGGAAAATGGACTCATTATTTTCTCTGCAGATATAAGCCAGGAAAGAGATAGCCCCAGAAGATATTGGAAGGGATAATGGAATCATGGGCAAACAAAATTTCTAAGAAAATAAAGTCAAAATAGAGGAGACAGTGACAAAAGATTGTGAGGGTGATGATGTATCTTCATTATATTATATGTGTCCCTACACCCCACATTGCCTAAAGCTAGGATCTTTGGACTTCCTATCATGGAATCCATGTTTCACCTAAGCTAATTTATACTTGAGGCTTTAAAAAAAAAAAAAAATGCAACCAAAAGTACAAATTGCCACAGAAAGGAATAGGGGTGGGATAGTGAGAATCTCCTTAGTCTAGAATATCCTCATTGCTTCCACTGAAACAAAATAAATAAATAAATAAAACAAAATCTGCATTGCATAAAATCTCCTCCCTGTAAGATGTTGGATGTCTTTGCTGAAGCATGGCTAGGCATAATATAACCATGTCCCAGTACCGTTTCCAGATGTTGCTCTTTTGAATAAACATTGTCAGCACCTCCTCTTTGTATAGTGGAAAAAGGAATGCTATATTTCTTTCATCCCTGTTGCCATATTCCCCTGTGGAACCATTTCAATTTAGTGAAGTAGAGAGGGATCCAGCAGTTTGCGTCTTCTGTTATGAATGTGGTGCTTGAAATGCCAGAGTCAATGACATGAGACGCAGGGCTTCATTACTCCTCAGCTCACCCAGACTTCTGCTTCCCAGGACCCAGTGATAGTTTGCTGCCAGAAATATACATTTGAATTTCAATGTGTCAAGTCTCTCTTCCTATACTTTCCATGTTGCTGGCTACAAATGGCTTTTAGAAATCTTTTGAACATCCCAGTGACTCAGTTCTCTGCCTTCTACTACTGCCTAACACGAAATTGGGTATGTTTATTTCCAAGTAGTTGTAATAAATGGAGGAATATGTGGTGTAAGGAAGAACGTGAGTCTACAGTCACAAAAGAGCCAATATATAAGAACCCTTCAACAAGGTTTTTGGCATTGGAGATGAAATGATATGGAAGGTGAGGAGCAGAGCCTTTAGCATCTGAATACCAGAGTTTGAGGCTCTGTTGTACCCTTTCCTAACCAAATGAATTTGGTGAAGCTGCCATACCATTTTTCCAGCCTATTCTCTCATCTTTAAAATGAGAGTTATAATGATGCTTATTTTCACAAAATCATGATTGCTATGTTTGCTTATATTGGGAACTGTTATGAATCAAAGAAACTCTGGTGGCACAGGCCTAAGGCATTTGACTGCTAACTAGAAGGTTGGCAGTTCAAACCCACCAGCCACTCCATGGAAGGAAGTTTGGGCAATCTACTTCCTAAAGGTTTACAACCTTGAAAATCCAATGGGGGTTGCCATGAGTCAGAATTTACGCAATGACACTGAGTTTTATTTATTTATTTATTTTTTAGTTTATTGCAAATCATAACCATTTTGTAACAAAGAATTATGACTAAAGAAAAGGTTTGTTATTCATTATTTCAGCAAGTATTTGAAATGTACCTTAACCATTAAAAAATCAGGCCTCTGAAATCCGAAACACCTTTAATAACTGTATGACCTAGGGCTTAATTTCCTTGTGCTTTCCTTTCCTTATCTTCAAAAATACCTGCATCATAGAGTTATAAGCCCACTGCCATCAAGCCGATTTTGACTCATAAAAACGGAGCTCTGGTGGCATGGTGGCTAAGGCATTTGGCTACCAATCAGAAGGTCAGTGGTTCAAATCCACTGGCTGCTCCACAGAAGGAAGATTGGGTGATCTACTTCTGTAAAGATTTATAGCCTCAGAAACCCAAAGGGGGTCACTATGGGACTTAATTTCCTTGTGCATTCCTTTCCTTATCTTTAAAAATATCCACATAATGGAGTCATAAACCCACTGCCATCAAATCAATTTTGACTCATGCCTTCCTGCCAATGAGTCAATTCAATTCATAGAGAACCCCCCCACCCTTGGGTTTCTAAGGTGGTATGTCTATGGAAGTAGATTGTCCAATCTTCCTTTCGAGGAGTGGCTGGTGGGTTTGAACTGTTAGCCTTCTGGTTAGTAGTCAAATGCTTTAGGCACTATGCCACCAGAACTCCAAATTTGACTGATAGTGACATTGTAACACAGAGTAGAACTACACCATAGGGTACCCAAGGCTGTAAATCTTTACAGAAGAAGACTGCCTCATCTTACTCCCCCAGAGTGGCTGGTGGCTTCAAACTGCTAAACTTTTGGTTACCAGCCTGATGTTTAACGTCTGTGCCACCAAGCTCTTTCATAGAGTTATAGCGAACATTTTATGAGATTAAAACCCTACAATGCTCAGGACAGTGACAGTGAAATAACAAGCACCTTTTCCAGTTCCAGTTGCCATGAGTCACTCTCAACTCATGGTGGACCTGTGTCTGTTTGAGTAGAACTTCGCTCCACAGAGTTTCCAATGGTTGATATTTTGGAAGTAGATCACCAGGCCTTTCTTCAAGGGAACCTCTGGGTTGAACTTGGACCTCTAACCTTTCAGTTAGCAGCTGAGCATGTTAACTGATTGCCCCATCAAGGGACTCCAGTAAACACCTAGCAAGCATTATTGTAATTACTGTTACTGATATTATTGTTGTTTTACTTATGCCATTGAGTAGATTCAACTCATAGCAACCCCTCCTTGGTTTTCTGAGGCAGTATCTCTACAGAAGTAGATTGTCTAATTTTCCTTCTGAGGAGTGGCTGGTGAGGTTGAACCACCAGCCTTCTGGTTAGCAGTCAAATGCCTTAGGCACTACACTACCAGATTCTGTAATATCAGGATGTAGTGCTGAGAAAAAGTCAATTACTGCTTAGAGTTCAAGTTCTAAATCTGTTTTGGACAATCTGGCTTTTTCACTATCTAGCTCTGGGTCTTTATGCAAATCACTCACCTCACTAAGCCTTGGTTTTCTCACTTCTAATAATGGAAGCATTAATAGCACACAGTTCTAGGGCAGATTTGAATATTAAAGCAAAGTTAATCTATGCAAAGCACTTAGTAGAACACATGACATTATAAGTAATATACAATTATGATTATTGATATTATTAACAAGAATTTTTTTCAAGGTCTTATAGGTGATGGGTGACACACATGGGGAGTTTACTCATATCATTATATTAAAAGCTATTGATCAGCTAGGCTTCAAATTCATGTCGGACTTCAAATTTCACATTCTTTCCATTACTCCATATTGTCTCTCTTTTTAAGAAGATGAACAGCAGAGCAAAGCCAAAGGTAATTTTAGATTTATTTTACTACCATTTCAAACACATCAGTGCAGGGTATAATATCACTTTTGAAATGTATATATTTTTTAAAAGAAACAACAAAAAATAGCTATGATAACCACTAACTGCTTGAAAAGTAAATTGTGCTAACCCCTCTGCTCCCCATTGGCAAGCATATTTGGATTACATCTGGAACAAAATCATTAGTGGCAGCAAGACAGCTGTTCTTCAAAGTCCGGGTGTTGGGGTAGACGTCGAATACTGATGTAAATGTTATTTACACATCCGATTCTTCACTCTTTTCCAAAAAAAGATGGATTTTGAGCTTTTTCAAGATTTATTTCTTCTTACTTTGGTTCCCAAGGTGACAAATCAAAGTTCACCCCAGGAACTTGCAAAGTATATCATGGTGGGAGAAATCCGTCAGACGCGGAGTAATATTAATAACTAGCATTGTGCAGTTGTCAATCAGCATTGAGTCTTTCACAGGAATAATTTAAGGATCTTCTTCAAACCAAAGCAGCATATAGCAGTATACAGGAACCAGTGAATCACACTATGCTATTAATAGATCAGCTCGTATAGCAAATTTTATGCTGGATTTTAGTCTTAAATGTAATTCATTAACGTCAAATTGAAATTGCATCAGGTTCATTTTGAGGATGCATATTTAAGGCATGTGTCCCTGAGTGGCATATGAGGTTCATGCTCTACTACTAATACAAAGGGTGTTAGGTGAACCCACCCAGTAGCACTGCAGAAGAAAGGCCTGATCTGCTTCTGGGAAGATTACAGTTGTGGCAGCTAAGGTTGTATGTCAAGTTGGTTGGGCTGAGATTTTGAGTGGTTTGGCGTTGGATGTGTTTATTCCCCCATGGTGATACTGGATGTGGTGTAATCACATTCCCACATGGTGGAATCTGTTCTGTGCAGCTAATTAATTGAAGAGGAGTTGCCTTTGGGGTGTGGCCTGCTTCCAGTATATATGGAAAAGCTTTGGGAAAGGTCTCTAGCTTTTTGTTCATTTCGGAGCCTGCATTTGGCCTGTCACTCATCTCTAGTTCCTGGATATGAACATGGGGTCTGTCATGTTGCCTGATGAGTGGGATTTTTGCTGTTGCAGCCTGTAAGTCAACAATCTGCCATTTTGCCTGCTGATCTCATTGGGTTCATTAGCTTTAGCATCCAACAGCTGCATAGGTCAGGAGAGGCCTCCTGCTTGCTCCAGTGAGCCTGGAAGGCAGAGCTGAAGTCTAAGGTCAGGGATTATTCACCTAGCCTGTAGAGCTAGGACTCTGAACTTGAACTTCTAGCCTACCCAGCCCCTATAGCCGGCACTCTGAATTCAGATTTCTAGCCTCCTAAACTAGAAGAGAGTAAATTTCTGCTTGTTAAAGCCCTCTACTTGTGGTATTTCTGTTATAGCAATTTTAGAGAATAAGACAACAGCCAAGAAAATTCTGTGGAACAGCTGTATCCTGTACCCAAGAGTTGTCATGAGTCAGAACTGTCTCTACAGCAACAGATATGGTTTTGTTTCTTTGGTATACTTACGGGAGGGAATATAGGTAATATAGTAATCTATGATTACAGAAAATATACAATGTGCCACAGAGAATGCAAATCGATATGAAATTGGATAAACCTAGGAGTAGAAGAATGCAAAGCTATGTCCATGGAGGCTAAACCTGTTTAGATTGCTACAAAGATCCTCATAATTATTTTGTATAACACATTGAATTGTTTTCCAATAATTATTTAACTACTGAAAGGGAAATTTGTTTTCTTCTTAAAGGAAACATAATAGCTACATTTGTTGGTGAAGATCATTTTCCAAATACTATACAATTTATTGGTAGGCATTAATTATTGAACATGTTCTTCATATCTTCTCTGCTTCTGAAGAAGAATTGAATGAAAAATTGTCTAATAAAATTCTTTGAAATCCAGAGAGAAAAGAATGTGAGTTAATGTCCAATAGAATAATCGAATCGAAGTATTTGTTTATTTTTCCCATTAGGTATCATGTTTTCTTTTGTTCCTTTTCTCATCTGTTGCTAAATTTGCAGTATACTTTCCACTCATTTCAGCATGACTGATATGTGCTCACCTTAAAGGTGTAAGCTAAACTTCATTCCACACACAAAATGCTCTTCAACTCTCATCTGAGTTAGATTTCTCTTCCTCTTTGCTCTCAAAGCGCTTTATATGTTACACTGTATATTACTCGGAAGGAAGGTTGGGCAATCCTACTTCCGTAGTGATACTGCCTCGGAAACCCAAGGAGGGGT
>NW_006921624.1:7323981-7327046 GCF_000298275.1 Orycteropus afer afer
TAAATTGGACATGAATGTCCTGCTCGCATGCTTATCTCCCAGTCACCTTCTTCAAGAGATGAACTCATGGTTTATTTACATTGTTCAATATCACAGACATTCAACAAAGCTTCACTGAGAGAAAGAATACTTTTTTGTTCTTCATTATATTAAGTCTCTTACAACACTTAGTCCAATGTTTGGCACATAATAGAGACTAAATAACTGTTTGGTAAATATTGATAATTGAGTATTGACCAAACAAAGTTAATTTCCTTCATTTCACAAAACCTTATGGTGAGGGAAAATCATTTGTTCAGTTCATCTTGATTCAGTGGATAAAATTAGCCCTTTGGGAGTCTTTTCTGTCTTTGACCATCTCACATCTACTTCCAAGAGGCCTTTTTGTTCTCCACAATACTTGTTATTCAGGGAAAATGACGCATCAGGGTGAATAATTGTCTAATAAACAAGAACAACGCAACAGGACCTTCCCCACCCCCATCCCAGTGCCGAGTGCCTTCTCCTGTAGCTCATTGTACCCAAAACACAAAATAATTGTATTAACAGGGGGCTTAGGGGATGAAGCTGTTTTTTTATTTCAAAAAAATGTTAATTTGCTATTAAATCTCTTGTTGAAAGACTAATAGCTTAATGAACGCATTAAACATGTGCAAATTAGTTTTTTTGTTTTTTTTTCTTGAATGCATTACTTAGTTTCAGATTGAAAGGAGGTGATACATCATCGTCATCTCCGCAGGAATTAATGAGCCATTAGGCCATCTCCTGTCATGGAGGCCAGACTTATGAATGATCCTCTGAATTGCACATGAGGACCTTGTCCTGTTCTCTCTTCTCACCCACAACATACATCTTTTCTGGGCCTACTGCTTCTACAGACTGAGCTTTTGGTACTTGCAATACAAATGTCGGCTCACCATCAGTTTGGAAGTGAATAGTAGTCTATTGCAAGTGACAAATGTTGTTTACCATTACTAGAAAAGAGGGTGGAACAATGAGTGCATATATTAACATCACAGGGGATGGGTTTGGTAGTCATTCAATTGTCATCTTGCCCTGTGAAGACACATAACCTTTCTCCATCTCCCTCAATCACCCACTCACTCTCAGACATCTACATTAAAATAAAGAGCCCAAGGAAAGGCAAGCCATCTTAACTATAGTAAGTGACAAGGTGTTCTCAACTCAACAGCTTTTGTCACCAGCTCTCAATCTTGCCCCATCACGAGCACAGCTTTCTCCCTCTGCATCTTTTGATATATTTGCTTCATCCTGCAGTTCCCAAATCAGCAGTTCCAAGCCTCCATGAACAAGCAGCATTTAAAAGCCATCAGTTTAATTCCGTGACATAAACTATCTCTTACCCACATTTATTTTTATAATTAGCAGGTATGACATTTAATTCTATTTCAAGAATCTTTGATAAATTTTCAGTGTATACTTGGATAATTAAAGATGTCATGGCCTATTCAAAAATCAGAGATGGAAATTACTGGTATAGACAATAGATTAGGCATAGAAATAACATCTGTGTGGTAAATGGAAACATTATAACAATGTTAACTAATATTTCTTTCATGACTTAAAAAGTGTTGTTTAGCTCAGCATGGCTTATTTAAGAAGATATATCCCACCTTATATGCATACTGCCCACCCTCCAGTACATAAAATTTTTTCTCCTTGGTCAGATAGAAATCACAAAACTGCAGGTGTTAATCTATGCCTCTTACAAGTCCTAATTCCACCTCTAAGCCACAAAATCTGCATCTTATATTCCATTCCCATTTATAACTCATGATCCATATTTAATGCATGTTGATTCCTCTCATAACATAACCCTATTCCAGCAATTCTCTTTCAGGCAGCTGTAGATAATTCTCCATTAGACTCAGTACACGTCCTTTCTCTTCAGCCATACCTGTGTTTAAAAGCAGATTTGGGGCAAGTATTTTCACGTCCATTATCAATAACATCAGTAATGTTGACTGGAAGAATGACACACTCTTCATCTAACTGTTGTCTTTTATTTATTTATTTATTTTAACAAATACATACTTTAAAAAATAACAATCTTTTCCTATGCTATAGAAGCTGATTGTGTCTAGTTTATTAGAGTAAATTAGGCTAATTTATTGAAAGGAAATGGGATAATTAACCAAATAGGAGACGATATTGAATGATCAATTATAGGAGTCAGAAGTCAGGGCAGATCCCAGGACCTCAGCAAATGTAGTACCTGGACGTTCTCTTAGGAAATTACTGTTACATTATGGTTACATTTCTGAGATTCATGTATCTGTGTTTTGGGAATTTGACTTGATAATCCCAGGACATATAATTATACTTTGATTAATAAGCAGTGTACAAGGTGGTGGGTCCTCAGTATAGACAATAGTTTTGGGGTTTACTTTCTCTACATTGAGGATTTCACTACAAAAAAAATATGAGTGGGACAGTCTACTACACACAGTAGCCATTGTGAGGCCAACTCTTCAACTAACCCACACTCCTTTCCTCCACCATCACATCCACAATTTCTTTATCACCATATTTAGCTTATGAGAATAGTAGTGCCCAAACATGAAATGTTGAAGATGGCAGACCAGGCTGATGTGCTATCCAGACCCTCTACAACAAAGACTTGGGAAAGCAAGTAAAATGTATGTAGACGACAATCTTGGAACCTAAGGGTTCAAAGGAAAGGATAAAGAAATAAAGGATGAAAGGAAGAGACTGGATGAAAACAGTGAACAAGAAGTGGTAAACTACCAATGGCACAGTGTGACCATTTTGAATTGTTGTAAGCAGTGCTCCAATTGGAGCAGGAAGTAGATAACCAGCTCTGCTTTCCCAAGGCTGTGCCACCACCCACATCATGATCAGTGACCAGAGAGTGGGGAACTAGTGAACCTACCAGCAATACCCACAACACCTGATGTCCCATCCACTGGACAAGTGCCACCACTCACTCCAGCACCATGGATCAATAACAGTTGGTGACCAACACCTGTCAAGCCTGGCCTCAGCTGCTTTGCATGATAAGGGATCACAAGTTTGCATCCACA
>NW_006921624.1:7328226-7329744 GCF_000298275.1 Orycteropus afer afer
GACCCCTCCTTGGGTTCCTGAGGCAGTATCACTACAGAAGTAGATTGCCCAATCTTCCTTCCAAGGAGTGGCTGGTGGGTTTGAACTGCCAGCCTTGTGGTTAGCAGTCAAGTGCCTTAAGTACTCCACTACTAGAGCTCCTATAAAATCAAAGAGGAAGGAAAAATCCTGAAAGTAGATTGGGAAAAAGGAAACATTATCTAAAAAGGAGAACAAAGAAGATTAAGCTTTGATTCCTTGGCAGAACCAATGCAGGCAAGAAGGCAATAGTATAACATATATAAAACAATGAAAGAAAAAATAATGCCAACTAAGAATTATATATCCAGCAAAACTGTCCCTCAAATACAATGGTAGAATTATAACATTCCAAGGTAAACAGAAATTAAAGGAATTTGTAAAAAGCAGACCAATTTTACAAGAAATGTTAAAGGCAATTTCTCAGACAAAGATCCAACAATGGCAGACAACAGGAAATTAAGACACATGGCATCCTCACCTGGAAATCAACCCAGATATAGAAGTGTCAAAAATAAAATAAACATATACAACCAAAAATCGGGAGCCTGAGATGCCAATTTGTAAACAATGATAACTACATTGACAAAAGAGAGAATAGATGATGTAATTAAATTGAGAGGAAGTCAAGACAATACCAAGATAGACTGTTTTAAACTTGGGAAGATAAAAAGAAATTACAGGGTAATTACAAAAAAGTTAAAATTTCTCATCAAAATAAAAATGAAAACATGATAAAATCTCCATAAACGGTAAAACAATAGAAATGAAAGAAATTATAAAATCCATAAACAAAATAAACTCAGCACAGAAAAATACATTGAAAAAAGAAACCATCAATACCATGGGGGTGGACACAGCAAAATGACAGTAGTAAATTCATACCTATCAATAATTATACTGAATGTAAATGGATTAAATGCACCAGTCAAGAGACACAGAGTAGCAGAATGGATAAGAAAATATGACCCATCTACATGCTGTCCACAAGAGAAACACCTTAGACACAAAGACAAAACTAAACTAAAAAAAAAAGATGGAAAAATATATATCAAACAAATGATCAACAAACAAAAAATGAGCAAGAGTGACAATGGTAATTTCTAATAAAATAGGCTTTGAGGCAAAAGTAACAAGGAAGGACATGATGTAATGATTAAAGGGTTGATCCAACAAGGGGACATAATGATAAAAAATATCTATGTGTCTGATGAAGGATTCCTCAAATACATAAATTAAACTTTAACAAAATAGAAAAAAGAAATAGGCTATGCCACAGTAAGAGCAGGAGACTGTAATACATCACTTTCAATGAAGGACAGGACAACTGGAAAGAAACCCAACAATGATACAGAAGATCTAAACAATGCAATCCATCAGCTTGATGTCACAGATGCATACAGAATGCTGTGGTGGTTATGTTTGTGTGTCAACTTGGCTGGGCCTGGTTGAGTGGCTGGGCAGCTGGTGGTAGTTATTCCCCATGATGAGACTGGCAAT
>NW_006921624.1:7330850-7334508 GCF_000298275.1 Orycteropus afer afer
AATGATATGGAAATCAAAAGGCAACAGAAAGAATCAACAATACTAGAGGCTGGTTCTTTGAAAAGATTAATATAATTGACAAACCATTGGGAAATTTAACAAAGGAAAAGATTCAAGAAATATGAATAAGAAATGAAATAGGGGATGTCACAACAGAAAACACTGAAATTAAAAAGGATAATAATAGAATACTATGAAAGTACTTCAACAAATTTGAAAGCATAGAAGAAATATACAAATTTCTAGAAACACACTACCTACCCAAACCATCACAGTATGGGATAGAAAATTTGAACAGATCCATCACAAAAGAAGAGATTGAAAAGATCATAAAAAAAAATCCCCAACAAAAAACACTGTGGCCCATACACCTTCTTTGGAGAATTCTACCAAACATTCAGAGACAAGCCAACACTAATTCTACACAAACTATTCCACAGCACAAGAAAGGATGGAATACTCACAAACCCATTCTATGAAACAAGTATAGATAGCCCTGATATCGAAACAAATCTAAAACAGAAAATTATAGACCAATATCTCTTATGAAAATTGATGCAAAAATTTTCAAAAAAATCCTACTCAATAGATCCCAACAACAATAACATAATACACCATAACCAAATGGCATTCTTACCAGGTATGCAAGAATGGTTCAGCATTA
This sequence comes from Orycteropus afer afer, assembly GCF_000298275.1. Taxonomy (NCBI): domain Eukaryota; kingdom Metazoa; phylum Chordata; class Mammalia; order Tubulidentata; family Orycteropodidae; genus Orycteropus; species Orycteropus afer. Next base: position 7,331,515 of record NW_006921624.1, read on the forward strand.
GAAAACAGTCAACATAGTCTACCACATAAATAAAACAAAGAAAATAACCACATGATCATATCAATCAAAGCAAAAAAGGTATTTGACAAAATCCAACATGCAATCCTTATACAAAACACTGAACTAAATAGGAATAGAAGGGAAATGCCTCAACACAAAACCAACAGCCAACATTAGTCTCACTGGTTGTTGTGTTGTTATGTGCCATTCAGTCATCTCCAACTCATAGCAACTCCTCCTTGGGTTTCTGAGGCAGTATCACTACAGAAGTAGATTGCCCACCTTTCCTTCTGAGGAGTGCCTGGTGGGTTTGAACCGCCAACCTTCTGGTTAGCAGTCAAGTGCCTTAGGCACTACTGAAAACATTCTCACTGCAAAAGGGAGAGAAGGATGCCCTTTATCACCACTGCTATGCAGTACTGTGTTGGAAGTCTTAGAGCAATCAGGCAAAAAAGAAAAAAAAAAAAAAAAAAAGACTTTCAGATTGGCAAAGAAAGAGTAAAACTAACTCTATTTGCAAATGCTATGATACTACACACAGAAAATCTTAGAGACTCAACAGGAAAACTATTGGTACTGATAGAAAAATCCAACAAAGTGCTAGGGTACAAGATCAACATATAAAAATCAGTTGGATTCCTCAACATTAACAATGAGATCTCTGAAAAGGAAATCAGGAAAACAATACCATTTACAATAGCCACCCAAAAGATGAAGTACAAAGATGGAAACAACCTAAGTACCCATCAGTGGATAAACGGATAAACAAACTATGGTATGTACACACAATGGAATACTACACAGTGATAAAGAATTATGATGAATCTGCCAACACCCCAAAACATGGATGAAACTGGAGTATATTATGTGGAGTGAAATTAATCAATCACAAAAGGGCAAGTATTGTATGAGATCATTAATGTCAAAAGTAAAAAGAAAGGGATTTATACTCAGTAAGAATAATTATTTGAATATTATCAGGGGTGGGAGGATAAATCACTAACTAGAGTGTAGAAACGTATTAGCTTGGGTGATGGGAAAGACAATATACAATGAGTGTGTATGCTCAAAATGACCCAGGCAAAGACATTGGGAGGAGCACAAGAGTTAAAGACAATAATGGTAAATACTAATGTGTAAACAACCCTGCAATAACAGTAATGACAATAATCTGTAAGTGGATACATAGACACTAAAGGTGAACATGGTGGAAGGCAAATGGAACTACACCCACAAATATATAAGTATATGTCACCAAGGTTATTTCTACATATGTATTTTTATGTGCTGCACGTATATGCATGAATATGGTACAGCGTTCTGGGGGCAAAACTATGAAAACTTTTTAGGCATAAGCAAACACTCTGAGGGAATTAGTCACTGGGAATGAGGCCTCAAGGGCCTGAAACTATTCTCAGGGGACACTAAAGTCAATTGCCATAATATAGTCCATGAAAACAACATTCTACATCCTACTTTGGTGAACAGAGACTGGTGTTAAACAAGGAAAAGGAGAAGAAGAAGAAACATTTGCTTTTGTTTTTTGCTGAAATTGGGAAGCAAGACTTGTTTGGCATTAGAGTCCAATTTTTTACTGAGTCATTTCTCTTCCTACAAATAATTGGGAAAAAGGAAGAGAAATACTAACACATATTAGGTACTTTTCAAGATATGGGGTAAAGTTTTACAACTATGAGACTCTGAAGATTAACTGGAGATTCTTTTGAATATCCTTTTAGAACATCAGCTAAAGTATCTTCAGAAAAGTATGTTCACCTTCGTAGTGGATGATTGAATGATAGTGACGACAGTTTCAGAATACTGATTCCTCAAAATTGAGTGATACATTTTCTTGTTTGTCCCTTATTTATAAAAGTAATACGTACACAATGGAGAAAATTTAATACATCAAAAAGCACAAAATATACACTATTTTTTCATTCTGCTTGTCCTGGTATTACTACCACATTTTTCATACTTTGTATACCCTTTTCCGACATTTATAATAATTTTTTTTTTACTGAATAAGACATAATTATTCTAAAATGTTGATTATTGTTAATATCATTATACAAATGGTATATATTAATCATAAATTAATTGGAACATACAGATGAACAAAATGTAAAATCACCAAGAATTTTACCACACAGCAGTAACTTCTTTAAAAAAATGTAGTGTATATTATTACAGGCTTATTATAAATGATTTTAATGTCTGTAGATCATTCTACTATATGGAAGCATGTTAATCTCCTTGAAATTCCATTAATTGCATATTTAGCTTATACACAATTTTCTTATTAATAACACTGCTGCTATTATCTACTTTTCACATATGTCGGTGGTCATTTTTCCAATAATGTTTTTCCCAGTTAAATTCCTAAAAATTGTTACTTAAAGGGAAACAAAATTTTAAACTCTTGGTACAAGTTACATTTATACCTGGATTACCAGTGGGTACATCTATACCTGATACTCTGTTGAACAGTTTAGATAGATGACATCATGTAATGTTCACAGTAAACTTGTGTGATTGGTGTTAATGTCCCACTCTACAAATTACAGTATTGAGGATCAGTGAAGTGAAGTGACTCCTTCAAAGACACACAGCTTAGAGTTAGAGAGAGGATTCCAACCACCATTCTTAAATCTGTGCTTTTCCCTCTGTGCTGTGCTTCATAATTTCAGGACTCCAACCATAATTCTTTTTTTGCAGCTAAAACCAATTTCTAAATGAGGTTTTTTTTTTTCTAGTAAACGTCAAACTGGGGAAAGAAAGAGAATGAAAAAACACAGAGAGACAAAATGCCTTTAGAGTGAAAGTAAAGTCAGGAAGAATTGAAGGTCAGCCACAGAATCAGCAACAGAAACTGCCAAGATTAGAAGAGGCAACTATCTGGGATGCCCTCAATCAGTAAACTCCTGCCACCGCTTGCACCAGAGAGTGAGATGAATGGGAAGGGAGATGAGGAGCAAGTGCAGGAGGCACAGC
>NW_006921624.1:7338933-7340029 GCF_000298275.1 Orycteropus afer afer
TAGGAAGTGATCTTAAAACCAAAAAAATAACAAACTCCCTACTATCGAGTTAATTTCAACTCATAGAGACCCCGGTTGGGTTTCCAAGGCTATCAGTCTTCATGGAAGTAGATCATGCCATCTTCCTTCTGTGGAGTGGCTGGTGGGTTTGAACCAATGACCTTTTGGTGAGCAGCCCAATTCCTTATCCACTATGCCACCAGAACTCCTTGTACCTGCCCCAAAAAGGGATGGGAGGCCAGAGAAGGTAGCTTTTCACCCTAGGGGCCTTTTAAGCTTACCTGGCACAATAATGGATAAGAACTGAACTATGTGTTTTGACTTTCCTTCCAACCCTCCTGGTCTAAAGTTCTTAACCAGCCCATCAGTAGTCACATGTTAATGTTCTCTTAATGTGAGAAGACAGAGGGGTGGGGAAGGAAGATCAGGAAAGCTGCTTTTGTTGCCTTCAAGCAAATCTCCATCTCACCATATGTCCCTCATAAACACCTGCACAGACCAATTTCTGAACATCCCAACACAGGCAGCAAATGCTCTAACTCATTAGTGTGTTGGGATACTGACATAAATTCATTGCCACATTAGTGCTGCATATTATATTAACTCTGCAGAGCATCTTCCATTCTGGAATCCGTGCAAATCACATCAAAATGCAACACTTCTAGAAGGGCCAGCTTTGCTTAAATATATAAAAGCTCCCTTTAATTGGAAAGGGAGATATCCTTGATATTGAGGCAAAGGCAAGAGAAACCAAAGAAACAAAATGCAAAAGCCGGGCTTGACATTTGCCCTTCACAGAGGGTGACAGACTGCACCTTCAAAGGGAGACAGAAATCAGTGGGTGGAAGTTGGGAATGCACTGCATATGAGAATCATACTAAGTAAAATGTGGCCGAAGGATTAGATTGTTCTTTTAAAGTATACCTGGTACCATCTTAAGCATTTTATCACATGTATTACCTTAATTTTCCACAGAAAAGCTTCATGAGCTAAGTAAGAGTTTAAATAGCATTTTCAAGATGAGGAAACAGAGGCTTAGAGGGAAGAAGCTGGCAAAAATCACAAGGTTAGGATGTGGTGGAGCTGGGATTTAATC
>NW_006921624.1:7340129-7342001 GCF_000298275.1 Orycteropus afer afer
AAAGGAAGATGGGGCAATCTACTTCTGTAGTGATACTGCCTCAGAAACCCAAGGAGGGGTCGCTATGAGTCGGGTCCGACTCAATGGCACATAACAGCAACAACAACAACATGCTAAACTAAGTTCTCAGAGAGCAAACATAAATCACATATAGCCCTAACCTGAAAAATACTTCTCAGACTAGTAGGGGAAAAGATACGTAAACAATTTAATTTGATATGTAACTAATAATAGAAGCATAACTAGGTACAGTAATGATATTAGCACATTAAAATGATCAGCTCCACTCCGAAGACCATCTGATTCTTTTCTGCTTTTGATCTATACATTTGCCCTATTGACATGACACTACGCACATCACACAATCCACAGCAATTAGGAAAAAGATTATGAACAATCTGCACTGAATAAATTATCTGTACACCCTAGGATGGCTTATATCTCAAGTGATGGGGTTCCCTTCCATTTCCCCATTTCTGCTAACAAACATGCAACATAAAGACATCCTCAGTGACTCTTCTGAATGCATTAAGTTTGTAGATGAAGATTGGAACTATTTTCAGGAACTTAAAAAAATTACCAAGGGAGGCATTTTCATCATTTATTCATACACAAGCTCTTTATTTTTTATTTATTAATGAAGCTTAGAAAATTGTTTTTGTAGAGCATCAAGTAGCTTTCTTAAAAAAATAAAATATGACTAAATCAGGCTCCAAGTTTTCTGTCCCAACCTAGTGCTCACCTTTGGAATATGTAGTTTTTCCCATGAGAGTAACAAAATTCATTTACCATTGCAATGTCTCTGGATAGTAATGGACTTGCAAAGGCAACTCAGTTCATAAGAATAAGATATTTAGACATCTTTAAGTGTATTAAATATATTCCTTTATTTAAAAAGAAAAAAAAAACAATATTGGGTGTTTCTATAGATGAAATGTGTCCCCCCAAAAGATACATTGAAGTTTTAATCCTTGTACCTGTGAATAAAATTATGTTTGGAAATAGACTCTTTGAAGATGTTATCAATCAGATTAACATGATTCCTATGTGACTGCTATTCTTATAATAGAGGAGAAGATACACAGAGCTGGAGTCAGAGGAAGAATGCCATGTGACACTATAGTTGTAAGCAAGAGATTGCTGGGGCCACCAAGAGCTAAGAGCTAGGCATAGAATGGATTCTCTCAGAGCCCTCAGAAGGAACTGACATAGCTCACACTATGATCTCAGACTCCCAGCCTCTAGATTTTTGAGACAATAAATTTCTGTTCATGTAAGCCATCCAGTTTGTGGCATTTTGTTACAGGGGCCCTGGAAAACTAATATTATAATGAGGTATATTTCTCTTTCCTTGAGGCAGTTTGAGAAAAGACTGAATAATAATTTGATTGAAATAGTTTAGAGAAACTCCAAACATTTGGAATAGAGAGATCGAATTAACTTAGATTAGTGTTTTCTCAAACTATGTTCTAGACCCTGGAAAATATTAAAAGTTGTAGCACAGAAAAAAGAATACTCTCCCTATATGATGAGGAAATGCTGGGAGCCATAACTTCCTCTTAGAGATTCACAATGCTTAAATGTGGGTCTGAAAGTTTTGCAGTTAATAAACTAGTTTAACTTTGTTCAACCCAGACTTTCTCAAAGTGTTTACATTGATGAATATTTTTCGAAAAACACAAAAACCAAAACCCACTGCCGTCCAGTCAATTCTGACTCATACTGACTGTGTAGGACAGAGTAGAACTGCCACATAAGGTTTCCAAAGGTGTAAACCTTTAAGGAAACAAACTGTCTCAACTTTCTCTGGTGGAATGGCTTCTGGGTTTGAACTGCCAACCTTTGGTTAGCAGCTGAATACTTTAACCACTG
>NW_006921624.1:7342481-7345138 GCF_000298275.1 Orycteropus afer afer
GCAGTGGATGAGTTCCAGCTGCCAACCTTTTTGTTAGTAACCCAATGCTTTTCCCACAGCACCTCCAGAACTCCTTGTATAGCACTTTAGGGATAATCACAACCAAACCCAATGCCATAGAGTCAATTCCAACTCATAGCAACCCTACAGAACAGAGTAGAACTTCTCCCCAGGCTTTCTAAGTTTGTAAATCTTTACAAAGCAATTGGCACATCTTTCTCCCCTGGAGCAGCTGCGGGGCTCAAACTCCCCACCTTTTGTTTAACAGCCGAGCACTTAACCACTGTGCCTCAAGAGCTCTTTACTTTTTGAATACTTGTCATTAATTTGTGTTACCTAATTAGTGTCTTTCTTTTTCATTTGTAGGCAGAAAATTTGAGATGTTGGAAATATTTCCAACTTACAGTTGGAAACAGAGTTTCTTTTCACTAAAAGTTCCATTCACCAGGGCTGGTGAACGTGCTTGGCTGCAAACTGAAGTGTTGCTGGTTTGAATCCACCCACAGGGGCTTCAGGAGAAAGGTCTGGTGATCTACTTCAGCAGAAACAGCCACTGACAATTCTATGGAGCACAGCTCTATTCTGACACACTTGAGGTCACCACAAGTTGCAACTGACCCAACAGCATCTATTTCTGGTTTGGTACTATGATGCTCAACTCATCAAAGTGGCTTAACAAATATTTGTGGAATAATTAAAGAATGAAGAGCCTCCTGAAAGTTCAGGATGTCTCCCTTCTGAATGTCTAATTTCTGTCTTGTGTAAAATATTTTGTTAATGACTTAGATGAAGACTAGGAACTATGCTTATAATTTTTGGTAAATAGCACAAACTTTGGAATGTGAGTAGGGAATAATCAGTGAGAGAGCAAAAAAGGTTTCAGTAGGTTGAAAAAAATGGGCTAAAAGCCTAAAGTCAGTATTTGTGGTAGTTAAAGTTACATGTCAACTTGGAGTGGCTAGGCAGTTAGATGTAGTTATTCCCCTTGATAAGACATGGTGGCATCTGCTGTGAGCAGCTGATTCCCCACAGCCGTGGGGATGGGATCCACTTCCAGTATATAAGGAAAAGTTCTGAGAAAGATCTCTAAGCTTTTTGGCATTCTTGGATCCTGCATTTAGCTGGTCTTCATTCAGCAGTCTGCCATGTTGCCCGCCAATCTAGGGGCTGTTGCTGGACTTGAACTAGTGGCCTGCTGTGATGCTTGAAAATCTTGGGATTGTGCCATTTTACTCATCCATCTTGGGTTTGTCAGCCTACGCAGCCAGCAGCTACCTGAGTGAAAAGACATCTCCAGTTCCAGTGGGCTGGGAACAAGAGGCAGAGCTGAAGCCCAAAGTTTAGGGGCCTTCACCCAGTCCCTAGAGCTGGCACTTTGAACTCAGACTCTTAGCCTCCTAAAATGTAAGAGAATAAATTCTTGTTTGTTAAAATCATCCACTTGTGGTATTTCTGTTGTAGCACCACTAGAGAACCAAAAGAGTATTTAATAGGTATAAGTGGTTGACCACGCAAAAACATCCATAGAACAATTACAGGATGGAGAAGAGAAGGATCTACAGCAGGAGACATTGTTTTATGGAACACAAACACACAGAGACACATACATACATATTCACTGATAGTTCTGTAGGCATCAAGACTGACATCTTCTTAATAGAAACATATGTAAGTTAGATGACATTAAGAAGCATCCCATCAAGAATTAGGATCATAGGTCTACAGCATGGTGTTTTAAAGTATAGGCTTGTGAGCAAAACTGTTAGATTTTGAATCTTAATTCTGCTCCTTACTAGTCAGAATAACTTTTGGGAAGTTACTCAATCTCTTTGTGCATTGGTTTTCTCATCTGTAGAATCAGAGCCTACCTCAAAGTTATGAGAATCATGAGAGTTAATAGATCCAAGATGTTAGAGCAGGTAGCTTTCAATAAGTACTAGCTTATCAGTCACAAAAGTAATATTAATAGCATTATTGTTAATGGTTCTGTGGTACTTAGATTAGTTAGTGCATTCTCTTCTGAATTTTGCACCTGAAGAAGGTTCAGTCAAGGGGTACCAGAGCCGTATAATGAATCATAGTGGTGGAGTGGTTAAGTGCTTGGCTACTAACTGAAACTTGGCAGCTTAAATCCACCAGCTACTCCTCAGGAGAAAGATGTGGCAATCTGCTTCTGTAAAGAATTACAGCCTTGGAAACCTTATGAGGCAGTTCTACTCTGCCCTACAGGATTGCTCTGAGTCAGAATTGACTTAGTAGCAGTGGCTTTTGTTTTGTTTTGATATATTTGCAATAGCATGCACTCTGAGGTCAGATAGATCTGGGTTGGAATCACACGTACAGTGATTACTAGTTGTGTGACCTGTCAGGTTGCTTAACTTGTCTCTGACTTTACTTTGTCCTCTTCTAAAGGTTGTTGAAGGAAATGAATGAGTGGTACCGAGAATCCCTCAGTTTGTTGTCATATGGGCCAACACAACAGTGGGTAAGACATTCAGAGAAAAATGACAAGATGATTGAACACCAGAAGCCAAGCAAGAAACCTAAGAAATGACAGACTCGGGCAATGTGCTCAGTGTTTTCAACTATCCAAGGGACAAAAATAAAAACTCACCATGTGTCTTATCAATTTGTCCTACTATGGTAGCCTACGTGCT
>NW_006921624.1:7347742-7384616 GCF_000298275.1 Orycteropus afer afer
CCTATTAGAAATTACTCTCTTCTCTCCAGATTCTTCTAAAGAACTGTGCTTATTTACCTTGATAATAGCATTTAGGCTTGCTGTTGCATTTGGCATACCGGATCTGTCAACAACTTCTGCTACAAGATAGCAGACATTTATATATTCTTGTGTTTATCTGCCGCAGGCCTAATACATAGAAATAGTACATATAAATAATGTTAATATTATTTATAACATATAAAGAGTAGCTAATATTTATTGAAGGATTACCTCAATAAATATTGAGTGTCGAGTCCAATTCTAAGCACCATTTATGTACTGATGTGCTTAATCTTGACAATAGACCGATGCAGTACTCATTAGACAACTAAGAACTTGAGATACTTAATTGTCTGACATGTTGTAATTTTTTTTTTCTTTTCCTTATCTTTGCAAAGTGATATGATTGTCATTTAAGTTTTAATCACCTCCTACTTGTGCTTCTTCCAAATCATTATTTAGAGGGCTCCCAGAATTATCGGATAAAAGCCGAAATTCCCTGATTTTTGCAGGAATAAGTTCAAATCCTTTAGTCTGTTAGACTCTGTTGTTGTTGGATGTCATTGAGTCAGTTCCGACCCACAGCGACCCTCTGTACAGAAGAGCAAAACCCTGCCTGGTCCTGCGCCATCCTCACAACCACTGCTGTGTTTGAGCCCATCATCGCGGTCACTGTGGCAATCCTTCTCACTGAGGGTCTCCTCTTTTCCCTGACCCTCCCCTTTACCAAGCATGATGTCCTTCAGGAACTGGTTCCTCCTGACACATGTCCAAAGTACGTGAGACCAAGTCTTGCTACATGTTGCTTCTAAGGATTATTCTGGCCTCCTTATGCATTCCTTCCCTCCTCCCTTTCCTCCTTCCCTCACATAGTCTGTCTCCTTAATCACCTGGCAAATCCGTATCTCTGAGTCAGATGTAATGGTGTTCCTTGGCCCAAAGGTCATGTTATGACATTATGAGCTCACCTGTTGCTCATCCGCTGTTGCCTTAGGAGTCTTTCCATGACTTTATTTTCTCTCTGTTCAAATGTTACCTTCTCAGAGAGGCCTTCCCTGACCTATTTAGAGTGACCCCATTATTCCACACATTTCCTATTTCTTACTCTGGTTTATCTTTCCTCTTAGCATGTCTGTGGCATGAAAGCATAGTATGTATTAATCTCTGTATTTCTTTCCAATCTACCTCCCCTACTAATAAAATATAGCCTCCACAATTGCAGGGATTTGGTCTAGTTTGTTCCTTGTTTTTCCCAGCAAACAGTGTGTGGCATAAAGTCAGCACAAATAAATATTTGTTAAATTAATAAAGCTATCTATGACATTTTCTCATTTTCCTCCCCCCAAAATTCTTTATCACTTTATCCCTCACAATGGATGTTATTTTTGTTGTTGTTGCCATTCAAGTCAATAGCAGAAGTATTATTATTATTATTTTGGCTGTAATAATTATGGAAGCAGATCACAAGGACTTTTTCCTATAGTTCTCTTGGCTAAAGCATAGCCCTTACTGAAAAAAAAAAAAAAAAAGCACAAAAATTAAAATGGTTGTCAAGTTGATTCCAACTCATGGTGACTCCACGTGTGCTAGAGTAGAATGAGCTCTAGACGGTTTTCAGTGAATGAGTTTTCAGAAGGAGATCACCAGGACTTGCTTCCAAGTTGCCTCTAGGTAGACTTGAACCTTTAGCCTATGGTTAGCAGCTGAGTGTTTTAACTGTTGCATCACTCAGAGACTCCTTAGTTCCTCATTCTTGGTTCATGAAAAATTATTATGATTATCCTACAAAGGCCCATACATATTTGCTTCATTTTATTTCCTTTTTCCCCCTTTCTTTATCCACATCATTAGTAACTTATATATTATAGTCTAATGTGTTTAGGAAAAACCCACTGCCATCAAGTCGAATCTGATGCATAGTTGCCCTAGAACTGCCCCCATAGGTTTTCCAAATGTAAATCTTTACAGAAGCAGACTGCCTCATCTTTCTCCAATGGAGCAGTGGTGGTTTTGAACTGTAGCCCTTTTGGTTAACAGATTAATGCCTTAAACACTGCTCCCCAGAACACTTCACCAATGAATAAAGTAGACAACAAAAGAATTGATGGATTTGAATTGTGATGTTGGTGAAGAATACCGAAGGTACTATGGACTGCTAGAAGAACAAGCAAATCTGCTTTGGAGGAAGTACAGTCTGAATGCACCGTAGAGGCAAGAATAACCAGAGTTCGCCTTTCATATTTTGGTTATGTTCTCCCTGGAGAAGGACATCATGCTGGATAAAGTAGGGGGTCAGAGAAAAAGGGGAAGCCTCTCGACGAGCTGGACTGACACAGTGGCTGCGATGATGAGCTCCAGCATGACGACGATTGTGAGGATGGCACAGGAACAGGCAGTCCTTTGGCCTGTTGTCCATAATGTCGCTATCAGTTGCAACCAACTCGACAACACCTAACAGCAAAAACATATGCTTTTAGTGAGTATCTTTTGTTCACAAGTCCTCGTATGTATGCTATCATTTTGTGTTAATACATTTTTTTTTATTTCTGCAACTGAAAGTTTATTTTGAATCCCATTCTATTTCTTAGTTTTTCCATACCCAACCAGGTTGTTGTGTATCTAAAGTGTGTATCTCCTAACCTCCTGGTACCCCGTGATGTGTATCTGCTGCATATTACCCACCGACTACTCCAACTGATCCTGCTTGAACAGGCTCTTGCTCATTCCCCTTATGGACATACACAAAAGATACCTTTTAAATACATACTCTGAGCCGACTTATGAACAAGGCTACTTATGGACTTCACTTGACTATGCACAGCTGTGGTATCCTCCAGAATGCCTGCCCTGTGTGTCCTACCACGAGTGATACCTAGTGGTTTCCATATCACCACATACATGCCTGGCAATATTTGCCATTAGTGAGATTGCTTCCCCCCCACCACCCAAATACTTTCTACATCATGACATTGAACACTTCATTTTAACAGGCCACAGTTTCTGTCATCCCTTTTTGCCACTGCTCCCTAAGGGTGGGATTACGGTTATTTTTCTATTTCATCTGGTCAAGTGCCTATCATATAATGAGTTTCATAAATACATGATAAATGAAGAAAGAAACTTTGTTCTGTCACTTTACATCAGTTCCACTTAAACTGTTTGCTGTAAAACATCTATGTGCCAAGCACTATTTGGGGTATACATATTACTTCTAATTCTGAATGAGGTTAGAGATTTGAAAGGAAGTATTTTTTCCCTATTTTATAAATGAGGAAACTGAGGCAAGGCAAGATTAAACAACTTAGCTGAGATTTTGCAAGGGATATATACCAAATATAGGGTTGACCCTAGGTCTGAGTGACTACAAATAAAATTGCCTCATTTTTTAAATCCAGGTTGACTTTAAAGGTAATAAGATATACCAATAAGCTGAAACTTGTTTTCGTATTGTTATATGAGTCCCCTTCCCTTCCTTACAGGTAACATGATATTTTTTATCTGTACTATAAACCACAGTTCATTAACTCTATAAGACAATGATATCCCATGTTTAGGACATGTTTAAAATTTCCTCACTTACAATGATCTTCAGCATTTAGGAGTACATCTTTTTTGCTTGTTTGCTTTGTTTTTCTATTTATTTTTTTTCCTGGAGATTTCTTGGGAGATATCAACTCATTAATTATTAATCTAGATACAAAATCCTTGCTCAACTATAAGGCATTAAGTTAGAGAGTTTGTTAAATGCCTGGTAGAAATGCATTAAATCCATGTATAAGAGCTAATTTCTTATTTTGTGCCAGACACTGTACTAAATTCAGATGCATAATGATTAATAGCATAAATGTAGCCTGTTACTTCCACACTCAGTGAAAGATATGAACATGTTAAAAAGATACAAAACTAATAGAAGAAAAGTGACAGGACAAAATGTGAAAACATTACAGGGACAGTTAACCCAGCCCTGAAGCAAGAGAGACTGTCAGAAGGAGATGAGAGAAATAAGTAGGGAGAAGGGGGAGTGTGTTCCAAGAGGAGGGAACAGAATGTGCAAAAGCCCAGAGGGGTAAAGAAGTCTTGTCTATTACAGAAAACAAAAGAAGTTGAAAATGGCTAGAGTACAGATTGTAAGGGAGCAAGTGAACTATAAGGAGGCCTGGTGGCACAATGGTTACACACTTGGCTGCTGACAGTAAAGTTGGCAGTTTGAATCCATCCATCAGAAACATGAGAGAAAGACTTACTTATCTGCTTCCGTAAAGATTACAGCCTATGACATCCTCCAGGATGCCCTGCTCTTTCACGTGGGATCATGAGTTGAAACTGAGTTAACAGCACCCAACAAGAAGAAGTAAGTTATTAGAGTTAAGACTGAGAAACTGATCAAGGGTCAGTTTATGCATCAGCATCATAAAATACTTAGAGTTATACCGAGGGCAATGCAGAGGCATTGAATGGTTTTCAAAGCGGGCATGTCTTTATCAGATTTGTGTTTTGGAAGATTCTCCTGGCTGCAGAATGAATAAGAAGTGAGAATAGGGAATGGTGGCTTATATTAGAAGTAAACAACCTGGTTGACGCAGGCAGTTTGTGATCAGCTGCTAACTAACCTAAATGTTGGCAGTTCCAACCTATGCAGTAGCTCCATGGAAGAAAAAAGTCATGGTGAACTGCTTCTATAAAGATCACAGCCAAGAAAACCCTATGATGCAGTTCTACTCTGTAACAAATGGGATCACCATGAGTTGGGGGCTGACTCACGGACTGCAAGGACTGCTGACAACTCCTAAGAGACTATTTAGGAGATAACTAAAGTGATCCAGGTGAATGATGGTGTGGGCAAGAATAGAGATATGAGGAACGAAAATAACTGAACAGATTCAAAATATTTTGGAAGTAAGAAACCTGGGGACCGACTGGATGTGGGAGGAAAGAGTCAAAGACGAAGCCTAGGTCTCAGTATTGATCCTCTGACATGTCATAGAATGCAGATCCTATGCTTCCTGTATCTGTGATGAACATTCTTCAACAGGCCTTTCATCAACCATCACTTCTAGAAGAACAAAGCACAACATGAGTCTAGGGCTAGTAAGATGATAAAACATTCCTGATTCCCAACTTTCATTGTAACTTCTTACTTCACCTGAGCCCATCATGTATGAATTTCTTGGAGTCTAGTTCAAGTTGCCATTCACTTTCGTCTCAAACCAATGGAACAGATGATGAGTGAAGGACATGAACACCTAGTCAGAATGGCTGACAAAACAGAGGTACTAGCAGAGTCTGTGTCTTTCTGATCTGAAATCTCTCCATGAAGGCACTTCCACTGTATGATCTCTCTTCAGCCCCTGACTTATTCTCCCCACAAAAGGAAGAAGGGGTTATCTGCTTGGTAAGTTTAAAAGAAGAAATAGAGTATGTACGGTTAAGCCATACCTCTTAATTCCACAGCTTCTGTGTTGCAACGCTTTCTAAAATGCTACATGATTTCTTTAATTTACAATTCCTCAGAATAAGGAAAGCATTCAAAGTAGGCCAAAGCCCACTTCCATCCACATCTCATTACCACTGTCCCATTTAACTCTTCTCCTTTTCCTCCTGTCTTCCTCACTATCTTCTTTTAAAGTCCTCACATCTTTCGCTATTTATCCCCTCTACTTTGTTACATCAGTCACCTCTCCTCCTTTAACCTGAGGACTAAGTCTTCTATTTCAGCTAAAAAAAAAAAATCAATTACTTGTGATTATTTAAAAACAACCTTATTCATTAAATCTTATTATCTCTTTCTTTCCTCTTCCTTTGTTATCTCAGAAGAGATCAGAACAATTTGATATCTATTAATTAAACAAGTCTCACTTTGTCATTCTAAATTATTTTGGAACTCGTATTAATTTAGGAATAATTATCTTGTTTTATAAATATGATTAATTGAGACATCTCATCCGCACATTCAAGGTCTTCCTTCATCTGCCAATTACATTTTTTATAGGTAATTTTTATTGCCTCCATCTTTTAACTTGTTAATCCTGCCCTGTAGCCAAATCAGCCTGTAGGGAAACCAAGATATTCTGGAATGATTCCTGGAATGCCCTCCCACTTTTTTTTTTTTTTTTTACTTTTATTGTGGTGAAAACATACAGAAGATATTCACCTACACTTCCATATTTAAAGCTCAGGGACATAGATTACATTTTTTCATGTTGTATTACCATGATTGCTATCCTTTTCCAAAATATTCTGCCACCTATTAGCATAAACTCAATGCCTCCCAGACAAAAACTTCCCTTTTCCCCCTCCCTCCTGCCCCTGGTAATCACAATTCATATCTATTAATTAGACAAGTCTCACTTTGCCATTCGAAAGGATCTCATAGTGATCTTCCTTGGGTTTCCAAGGCAGTAGCTCTACAGAGGTAGATTGCCCAGTCTTCCTTTCAAGGAGTGGCTGGTGGGTTTGAACCACCAGCCTTCTGGTTAGCAGTCAAATGTGGTAGGAACTATGCCACCAGAGCTTCTAGTATTAGTTTAAATATATATACACACACACATATGTGTGTGTGTGTGTGTATCTTTTTTTTTTAACCTATCTAGATATTTTCTCTCCCCTTCCCTCCCATCCCAGATAACAAAATTTCCTTCTATGTATAAACCTTCCCTTGACTTTTTACAATAGTGGACTAATATAATATTTGTCCTTCTGTGATTGATTTATTTCACTCAGCATTATGTCCTCTATATTCATCCACATTCTACAGTGTTTTGCAGATTTTACATTATTCTTTAGGGTTGCATGGTATCCAATTGTGTGTATGTGTACCACAGTTTGTTTATCCATTCCTCAGTTCATGGGCACTTGGGTTGCTTCCATCTCTTTGCTATTGTGAACAGTGCTGCAATGAACATGGATGTGCAAATATCAGTTCACATCCTGCCTCTAACTTTTTTAGGATATATACCTAGTAATGAGATAGCTGGATCACATGGTATTTCTATTTCCAACTTTTTAAGGAATTGCCATACCAATTTCCACAGTGGCGGTATTATTTTACAGTCCCACCAGCAGTGTATAATGGTCCCTACTTCTCCACATCCTTGTTAGCAATTGTTAATTTCTTTCCTGTTGAACTTCACAGTGCCTAAGGCATCTTACTGCTAACCAGAAGGTTGGTGTTTCAAACCCTCCAGCCACTCTGCAGAAGCAATATTGGGCAATCTACTTCTGTAAAGATTTACTGCCTCAGAAGCCCATTGGGGGTCACGATGAGTTGGAATCAACTCGACGGCAGTGTTTTTTTTTTTTTTTTAATGGCTATTGATCCTAAATATTTCTTCATGTGTTTGTTGGCTGTCTGAATATATTCTTTAGTGAAGTGTCTGTTCACGTCTTTCGCCCATTTTTTAAATTGGATTGTTTGTCTTTTTGATGTTGAGGTGTTGGTTCTCCCATCTTTGAGTTTTCATGTATCCTTCACTACTTATAAGTTGGAGCTCAAAACACACTTTTTTCCAAGAAGCAGCCCATGATCAACACTGCCCTGGTTATTTACATAATTCATCACTCCATACATATATAGTCTATACAGGCACTTCACTAAATATTTCAGGCTTCTTTTCAATTCACCCAACCTTTACTTTGTAAAAGAAACTTTGGCTTTTCTTTCCAGCAGATTTGCATCAGGAATATTAAATTTCCAGCCATAATGATGTGATGTGGTAATATTAATTTTTCTCCACTGTTCAGGAGAAAGCATGTGTGTTTGCTCTGATCAATTCTACATTGGTTTTACTCAGATCATATTAGGCTGTTGGCTTCAGTGGCTCTGTCTTGGATGTTTACTATTCAAAGAGCAGCATTAAGAAACCATTGGTTATTATAATTTCCTTTGGTCCCATCATTAGAAATTGTACAGAACTGTAATGAAATATAATAAATGATTTTACATTTACATCTGGTTAAATCACAATTATCCTCTATATACCCTACGAGTGATTTTGGCCCACATTAATATTTATACTTTTATAGGTGCCATGTTTTTTGCTTCTTTCGTGTCTTCCAATACAGCTTATTTGGCATTCTGTACTTAGTAAGTGATCAATAAGTGCTTGTTAACGAACTTGGCAGGAAATTGAGCCTTTGGCATCTGCCCTTGCAAAGGAGAGACATTTCCAGCCCAGGAAGTGTGAGAACAAAGGACTCCACAGAGAGGGGCCATTTGGAAATGTGGCAACTCACATGCTGTCATATTGCCTCAGAGTCCTGGGCCCTGTGCTTAGGGAATGAGGGAGAAGGAGGATCCAAATTTTGATCAAGGACAAGTGATTTCAGAATTTCCTCAGAGCAGCAGGCAGAGAGGTGATGCTAGACAGGACTTGGGTCTCCCAGGAAATCTCAGACATTGGAAAGTATCCTCAGTGTCTAGCCATGTCAACTCTCTCCAGAGTCACTATCATGGGGACTTTAAATATAAGAAGACATGACTTCACAGCAATAGATATCATAGATTACTATTTTCACTGTGAGTCCCCATGGTGACCAAACTCCTAATTTGCAATTAAAGAAGGGACTGATGAAATTTTCCATCATTATCTTTATTCCCTCTGACCAAGTGGCACTGCACTCCTTGAGCCTTGCATGAAGGCTGAGAGAAAAAGACCCTGAGTATTCCAGTCCATTCTGCATAGCCCTTAAGTAAAGATTTATCATTATATTTCCTCATTCTATTATTTGTACTGAACTGTCCACCCACCTCATGGTGTTTCTTCTGCTTACTGATCCCCTCTCATCACTGCATTTCTGCACATTTTTAAAGGCACAGCTAACTTTCTTCTTTTGAACCAAGGACGTGAAATGTAATCATTGCTGGCATGTACCTAAGAGATAGACTTCTGACACTCTAATCCCAGATGCTCCACTCACAAGCAATATGACCTTGAGACAGTTAGTTAGCCTTTCTTTGCCTCAGTTTTCTGGAAGCAGGTTATTATGTGGATACTAATTACACCATTCACCTCAGAGATGTGTGGAATAAATTAGCATATATTTGGTGCGTATGTCTGCATATGTATGTGTATCTAGTGTTATATATAAACTTAGAAGTGTGTCTGATAGTAAATGCTCTACCATCTCTATGTTTCATTTACACTATGCCTCATATGCATATATTTTATATTTTAGTGTAGCCCTGAAATTTATGAGGTTGGAAAACACCACCTAAGCGGCATTAGTATTAGGACTTCACATTCAAAGTGAGACCTCAAAGGGTTGCCACACTTGTACCCACAGAGTTGTCAGGTGGGTGCACACATTCATGCCACCGTCCACGGTTTTAAACTCCTTCTCTGCTCTTGAGTTATCCGTACTCCTACTTGTGCTGAGAGAAGCCTTCCTTTCTGCTGCCATTTTCCACTGCAAGAGTGCCAATATATTTGCCAGGGGTAGACTTCCATATGCTTCCAAACTTATCAATCTCTGTGCTGCTGATAGTGTTGGGTTCTATATAGCAATGGTGGAGGATAAATATTGAAGGACAGGGAGAGTCCTATTTCAACAGCTCTCAGTTACACTTTGGTTCCAGGTTTCTAAAGCATTAATGCTTATGCTCAGGATTTATCTAAGTCCTTCATTAGCTTTAGTATTTTCTGAGTCTTCATCATGAGGTTTGGGGTGCATAGTGCCTAAGGCATTTGACTGCTAACCAGAAGGCTGGTGGTTCAAACCTACTAGCTATTCCTTGGAAGGAAGGTTGGGCAATCTACTTCCATAGTGATAACACCTCGGAAACCCAAGGAGGGGTCACTATGAGTTGGATACCACTCCATGTCAGTGAGTTTGGTTTTTGGTTTTTCGGTTAACAAGTTGAAATAGCTGAAATTGAAATCCTGGGGACCCACTCTTTCTATGCCCCCGACTTTGGTCTCTTTGGTTACTTTCTTAGTTACAAAACCAATGACCCTATGTGAACAGAAGCAACATTTGTGTTAGTAGGTGTCTGTGTTTGTAAGACTAATCATGCATGGTAGTGAGCCAATTTCTCTCTTTTTTGCTGTTAATTATATAAGTTCTATGGCCATTATTACTCATTTATATGTGTCTTAAAAAAAAAGTTAGTGAGTACCTACTATATGCTAAGATGTATTGTATGATAGGATATATATCTATATTATAATAAGATCTATTTTAGAATAGGCTATATATATATATGTGTGTGTGTGTGTGTGTGTGTGTTGTATGTATGTATAAGTGCTGACCACTACAATTGTTAATCTTACATAAAGTTTTGAATGTATAACAAAAAGAAGGAAGTGAAATAAATGAATAAAACCACCACAGGAAAATACCAAATATTCCTTTATGCATCAAGATTAAAAATAGTGTGTGTGTTTTTTTTAAATGTATGTGTCTGTGGGTAGAGCTCATATCAGCAAAACGATTTCAAAAGTCCTCACATATTAAAGCTTATTGGAGCCTCATTAAAAAAAAAAACCCTGGGAATTAGACATATTTCTTATTATTTTCTCTTGCATGAGGAAATTGGTGATTAAGTATCTGGCCAGGTCCCTAGAATGATTAAGTGGCAGGGCTAGAATGTGAACTTAAGTTATCTGATCCCTAGTCCAAAATTTACTTCCAAATATGCTGCTTCCCCAAGATAACAACGCTTTTTATTTTTATAATGCCAAAATAATTTCCCATGTTTTATAATTTCATTTTTAACTAATAAAACCTGAATTTACATGATATAATTTTGGCTTAACTTTGCATTCAAAGAAATATAGTGTAGCAACAATGGATAATTATGCAGTTTAAAACATTTCCTGAAGGACTTCAAAGAAAATCAAAGAGAATATTATTTCTTCTAGCCTGCCAAGGTCTTATCTTTCTTCCCTTTCCCATTTTGCCCCTCTATTTACCTCTGTAAGGAGCTCTAGTGGTGTAGTGGATAGGGCATTCAGCTGCTAACCAGAAGGTCAGGGGTTCAAACCCACTAGCCACTCTGTGGAAGGAAGATGCTGTGATCTGCTTCCACAAAGATGTATAGCCTTGAAAACTCAATGGAGTTGCTATACGTCAGAATGGACTCAATGACAGTGAGTTTGTTTTTTTTTGGTTATTTACTCCTGTAGCAAGTAAATCGTAATACAAAGTCATCATAATATAAGAAAATAGCCTCAGGGTTAATAACAGGAAGTGGGATGAGAAAGAGAAAATGTTCCTTAGGAGGTGGGAAAATGGAAGGAACTGAGTTGGAGAAGACAGACTTTTCTGTAGGCATTAGAGAAAAGGAAATGAAATTGTAAGCTTTCGTAATTTAGTATCCTGTTTAATCTTCATCAAATATCATAACAATTTTTTGTCAGATAAGTTTTCCTGACATTACTTATTCATTTTACAGAAGAGGAAACCAAGTTTTGAATACAATGAGTGGATGAGACTATCTTACTAAAAAAATAAAGATCTGAGTATATTCAAATATAGCTTCAGAGATACACGCCATTACATTTCATTTCCCTGACTGATCCTCCAGTACATGCATCTGTTGCTCAATCAATTAAGACGCAAAACATGTAGCATAGGAAACAGACCCTCTGTTTATTTATCCACTTTGTGATATACATGGAGTCCTGAAATTACAGCTTCATTTTATGATTGTGCCAGCTTCGAATTCCTGGTATTAATCAAAAGCTGGATAAATGACACACTGTGGAGGATGGAGAGGGACAGCTACATTCAGGTCATAACCCTTGAATTGCAGCCTCAGAGATGAGGCTCTGCTTTGCAATTAATGAACAGAGTGATGAGGATAGTAAGAGAAGAGACATGCATGCAAAATACCCTGGGACTCCCTCCAGCTGCCATCAGGAGCTCCAACTTCAAGCTTTGCTGCAGCCTCCAAACTAGTCATTCTCATGGTTTATCAGCCAGTCCTCTTTCCTCTGGCTAGACTTTTCATTCCTAGAATTCTAGAATTCCAAAGCTAAAAATAAATAAGAACACCAAATCTGGCTCCAGGGGAGTTTATTTTCAGAGAGATTTTGTACGTTGTCTCACCAGAGTGAAGATGCAACATTCTGTTGACTTACACTTTCTAGAACCCCTTTCACCTCCTATCATTTTCTCCTTCCCCTACTATGCTCCCGCCACACTGTCCACTCACTTGAGACTATTAACTCAGGGTATTTGCACTAGCCCTTTCTTCTACTTGGGATATTTTATCCATAGGCCTCTATACAACCTCCTTATTATGATTTAGGTTTTATTTTCAACAACCCCTCTTCAGAGAGCTCTTAACTAGTGTATTCTGTGTTAAACCAGGTCCCCTCAGAAGAAGATGTTAAGACAAAATTAAATATGCAAAGAATTTATCAAAAGAAATGGTATAAGAAAAAATAGGAAAGGAGTAAGGATAAGCTTAGAAAACCATCAGATAGCAGTAGAGTTCTGACACTGAGCAAAAGAGAAACGACAACAACAAAAATCCACTGCCATCGAGGTGATTCTGACTTATAGTGACCCCCATTGGACTTCCAAGACTGTAATTTTTTATGGGAGTAGATTGCCTCATCTTCCTCCCACAGAGCAGCTGGTAAGTTTGAACCACTGACCTTCTGGTTAACAGTCAAATACTTGACTTACTATTTCACCAGATCCCCATGAGCAAAGGAGAGAGAGAAGGAAATATAGGTTGACTGGAAGCATTTTGGGAGCTCTGGTGGTGTAGTGAATAAGGCATTTGACTGCTACCCAGAAGGTTGGAAGTTCAAACCCACCAGCCACTCCTCGGAAGGAAGATTGGGTGATTTACTTCCGTAAAGACACTGTCTTGGAAACCCAAGGAGGGGTTGCTATGAGTTGGATCCAACTCGATGACAGTGAGTTTGGTTTTGGTTTTTTGGAAGCATTTTAAACTTCACTGCAATTCTGAGGAAAATTTGGCACAGCTACAGGGTAGACTTTGAGCCAAAATGTCTATTAGAGGATTCAGACATCTTCTTAGAATGAGGCTGTGTTAGGATCCCTGCTAAATTCAGTGATAGGCTGGGCATAGCCCTGGAAGGTGTGGATTTGGTGCAAGTGTAAGAGGAGTGATGAATATCAAAGGGTGGCAGCTTGATATATTGGGAGATACGTTTGGTGCATTCTCATGACACCATCTACCTTCTTCCTCCAACTTCCTTCTCTATCTCATTCCTTCATTTTATTGTCTTCTTAGCCCTGTCTGCAACTATACGACTTATTATTTATGCTTCTATCATTTGTCTCCCCATGGGGTTGAAAACACAATGAAAGCAAGGCTTATTTTTATGCTAAAACTATATGCCAGACATGTACCAGGTGGTCAGTAAATAAATATTCTGGACTTGCTAAATGGCTGCGTCATGTTGATCAGCACATCATTATGTGACACTTTTAGTTTTTGAAAAATAACCATAAAAGTATGCTCCTAATGACCTCCTTTGAGTCATTGCTAGAAACCCTCTCACATATTATGTTCTAGTCCCATACCTTAACTATGCTACTCCTTTTCCCTACCTTCCAATCCAGTATGAACTCTGTAAGTTTTCAATTAACCCTATTTACATACTATAGTTAGGCTAAAACTTCAACTTATACCAGCCAATGGGCCAACCTAATGAGAAACTTTGGAAGAACCGTAACACTTATAAAATGCTTCCTTCTAACTGAGTAGCATTAGCAATCACTCATTCTTAGTACTTAAGTGAATAGTGGATATTTTCTAAGTCCAGATAATGATCCAGTTCTTTAATTTTGTTCCAAGATTTTACATCCATCCAAACCTTTCTGGCTGTTTTAAAGATTGACATTACTCACAATTTACGTATTAACAGGGAACTCTTTGTCTCTGTAGGTTGCAAAGCCATTTCGGCTGTGCAGAAAGTCTATATCTCTTATGTTCTTTCTCTCTGGTTCTTATTAATTATTTCTTTCGCACAAGATAAAAACTTCATGAAATAAGAGACTGGGGCTAGTCCTAAATTTTACACTTACAGAATGCTGAATTATTGTAAAGCGAATGTCAGTGATCTCAAACATACACTACACAACTACTGTGTGCAGAGTTTTGAATTCCCATCAAAATCACCTTCTTCTGCCCCATTCTACTAATGCAACTCTCCTTATGCTGTCACCAAGATGATTACTCTTGAGTTTTGATATTGACTCTTAAAGATTATCCTCAAAGCTGTTTTCATTTCCAGTGTTTGATGCATTTATTTATTTAAAAAATATGATATCAATAACACACTGTGATTATTTCTGACCCTAATATTTGCAGCCCAATCTTGTTTCCCAAAAGGCAAATCCAACCATGTCACCTCCTTCAGTGACTTTCAATTACCTTTTTTGCCCTTAGAATAAATTCCAGATTCCTTATGCTACCATCCCCTTCTACCTTCATGCTTCTATGCTTCTAGTTTCATATTACAGTCCCCTTCTACCTCTCTGCTCCTTTCTCTTCATTCATTTCACAGCTCATAATGGATGTTCTCCAATCTGAATTTCTATTTCATCTTTAAGCCCTCCTTCTTGGCACATCACCCATATCAGCCCTCATCCTCAATCTGGTGTACTCTTGTCAATGCTTTAATTTTCAACTAAGAATTCACTGCCTTAGGGAAGCTGTCTCCAATCTCTACTCCACCAAAGCTAGAGCAAGTGGCCATCTTTTGGGTTTCTGAAGATTGGGCAATCTACTTCCATAGAGAAACTGCCTCGGACACCCAAGGAGGGGTCACTATGAGTCAGATCTTACTCAATGGCAGCAAGTTGTTTCTTGTTTTTTTTTTTTAATTTGTTCTTGTTACCTAGTGCCACTCTGACAAGAATATACCACAAATGGGACGGCCTTAACAAACAGGAGTTTATTCTTACAATTTGGAGGCTGTAAGTCCGAGTTCAAAATGCCAGGCTCTAGGCGCTGTGTGAAAACCCCTCGACCTTGGGCTTCAGCTCTGCCTTTTGCTCCCAGCCCACTGAAGCAAGAGGCATCTCTTCACTCAGGCAGCTAGTGGCTGCTGCGGTTAACAAGCCCAAGGTTGACAAATAAAATGACACAGTCCCGATGTTACCAAACCATATGGCAGGCCATTAATTCAAGTCCATTGTAAGTCCCAAGGTCAGCAGAGCAAGGCAGGCTGCTGAACAATGACATGGCTACATGCAAGGTCCAAGCGTGCCATAAACTAGAGACCGTTCCCCAAGGCTTCTGCTTATATACAGGAAGCAGACCACAGTCCCTAAGGCAGCTACTCAGCTGTTCATAGTAGATTCCACTATGGAGTTGATTACCAGTCTCATCATGGGGAATACTACATCCAGCTGCCCAGCCACTAAATCAGACCCAGCCAAGGTGACACACAAACTTAACTACCACAGCATTGAATATTTCACTGTGTTATAATTACCTGACTTTACTACAGAAAAGTTTAAGATTCACATCTTTTTTTTTTTTTTTTATACTCTTGGGAATTGCAGAGTACCTGTTAGTAAATAAATATTTGTTGAAGAAAAGAGAGGTGAAAGGAAGGAATAAATAAAGGAAAGAAGGGCGGAAAAGAAGGTGAGAGGAAGGAAGAAAAAGTGAGAGGAAGGGTGAGAGGGAGGAAAAAGAAAATTAAAAAAGATCAACCTATTTGGAGCTCAGAGAGGAATCTGAAATGATACCTGTTCAGTCATATCACCCAACCACTCCTCGGAAGGAAAATTGGGCAATCCACTTCCATAGTGATACAACCTTGGAAACCCAAGGAGGGGTTGCTATGTGTCAGATCTGACTGCACCTTTTTTTTTCTTTTCTTTTTTCAGTCCTATCAACCACAGTCACTCAGTAAAATAAATGATGCAATTTATAGCAATACTGAATCATTATGAATATCTGACAATTACAGAGGAGACATAGTTGTCCTTTTGGGGTTGCAGTATAGAAACCCTACCACATACTTGTCCAGATAACCCCTTCGTGTCCCTTCCTGCACCAGGTAGGAAGGTCAAGTAGTGAAGCTAGGGGGAATGCCAAGCCCAGCAGAACATTTAGGTACTGATAAACCCCAGGAGGGCTGACTGGAGTCATAGGAACATTTCTTGTATGTTTTCTGTCCAATTACTCCCTTAAAACAGGTTCAGATGTGACTCAAATCTAATAATCAGAAGACCACTTCAGTGTGATTTGGTTGTCTCATAAACTTGCTGGACCCCTTTGGGCTTCTCACATCCCATCTCTGGGTCTTGCTTTTGGTAAACATCAGAGTCATGCATTTTTCTAGATGATATTGATAGTCTCTTTTATCTGACATCCTGTTGTTCTAGGTGTCAAACACCTGGTCTGTGCTGGGTAAGGGCATTGTGTCTCTCTGCAACTGTCTTACCCCTTCTTCCTCCTCTGGCAACCCTCCAGGCCACTGTATCATCTTGGACCCCCTCAGGCAGCCAGATGACCCATTCACAACCAGCTATTCCCATCATCATGACCTAGTACGTCATGATGGCAATTTACCACACGTTGTTAATATGTTTGTTATATTTTGTTGGCGGAATATGACAGTTCATCAGCAAGCCTGCACACAGGGAAAGCATATTGAAATGAGCATTACAGATCTGTCAGGCTCGAGTTTATGGCCTTTTCTCAGTACTACACTGTAAGTAAAACAAGCCCTGATTGAGTCAGCCGCCTCCTGGGTACTCATTTGCCAAAGTGTGGGGAATTTTAATGCTAAGTTTATCTGCTTGTGTTAGGCAGGCAGGGTGAGAGGGTGGGCAGATTGCTTTGGCTTAGGGGTATTATACAGGAGCCTGCAAGGTCCACAGATACCAGGAGAGAGGCTTTCAGTGGGTTTGGCCTCTTATCTTCTTATCATCTTATAGATTTTGGAGATGTAGTGCCCAGGAGTTTTAATACTCAGTTTGCAAATCCTCCTTTTAAAATCTATGCATTGAAATGCAATGGAAAGAGAGAAGAAAAAAGGAAATATTCACAGAGGAATGGCTCTGCAAAAAAAGCACGATGAAGAGAAAAGGGCCAAAGAGGTTCATTAAAATCCCAGTTACTGAGTATGATTGATGCAAATATTCTCACACCTTTTTTTCCTTTGCAGGCAACTTCCGGAGGGTTCAGGCTCCCTCACCAGGGAATTGCGTTCACCAAATAGGACTTTGTAGCTGCCGACACTGTCTAAAGGGATTACAAAGCTTTGTAAATCCAAATTAATACCCTGGGAAAATGAATTTTGGAAACAAGATTTCTGTTTCTCCTTTTAGGCAAAGCATAAGGAGAAAGAAATAAGGGAGCACATTTCTAGCCACGGGAAGAGATTCACTGCCGTGACTGGGGGTGGGGGGTGGTCAGAGACCAATTTGCACTGTAAACTTTCACCCAAATGACAATTTCAAAAGATAAGAAATAAATAAGGACACTTTTCAGCAGGTAATTCAAAGAGAGTGACCTGACCCAGACTCAGGCTTCATTAGCATTAATAGTCTCTCATTGTAGCAAAGTCAATCAGTTATACCATTCCTTCCTCCTCAGTGAGAAGGCTGATCCATTGCTTTTTCCTTTTCTTTTTCCTGAGAAGGCATTTGGTATTCTAGGTGCCTGAATCTATTTCTCATTCCAGTAGTGTGCAACTGTGGGTCACCTGGCTAATGCTGGGGCCATTCCACATTCCAGAGGTGTGGAGCTGTGGCCATTTGGCATTCCAGAAGCATTCTGAAGCTGCAGGTCATTCATTATGCCAAGGTTAGTTTGTTGGCCTGCAGAGCTGGTGGAGATTAGAAACCACAAGGAAGATATAAGTAAGTCCACAAGATGGGGAAGGAGAGAAAGAGAAAATAAAAATAAAGGAAAAAACTCATAAGCAGTTTTCAGAGAGTGTAATGGGGATAGTTTCTGGTGCACTTAATGTCAAAGACTGGGATTTTTTGAGAGGAGAAAAAAAACCAAACAGAAAAACAAATCAAGCAATAATTTCAATTGCCCCGACTTTCTTAATGTCATGAAAAATAAGCTATGACATAGCAATAAGGCACACAAGTTCTAGAATCAGTTAAAATTTGGTTCAAATTCTGACTCTGTTTCTTATTAGTTATGTGATTTTGGATGATTATTTAACCTCTTTAAACATCGGTTTCATAATCTGCAAAATGGGGACAAGGAGATGAGGTAACATCTTTGCCTTTTTTTGTTTAGCCTGCTCCCTTCCTCCAACAAAATGCTCTACAGATAGTATTATTAGATGGTTCTTATTATTATAAGGAACTCTGGTGGTACAGTGACTAATGCATTCAGTTGTTGTTGTGGTCAGGTGCCATTAAGTCATCTCTGACTCATAGTGACCCTGTGTACAGCTGAACCAAACACTGCTTGGTTCTCTGCCAGCTTCATGACCCCTTCTATACATGAGCCCATCGTTGCAGCCACTGTGTCAACCCATCTTGTTGAGGGGCTTCAGCTGCTAACCAAAAAGTCAGTGGTTCAAACCCACCAGATACCCTGCAGGAGAAAGAAGTTGTCTGCTTCCATAAAGATTCAGTCTTTGAAACCCTGTGGGGGAGTTCTACTCGGTCCTATAGAGTTGCTGTGAGTCAGAATAGAGTTGACAGCAGTGGGTATGGGTTATTATTATTATTGTTATTGGGTTAATGGGAAGATTCTTGAGTTGAAAAAGAAAATGAAGATAATGAAAACTTTCCTTAATGTGTCATTAATATACCCATTCACTCTTTTCCAATATCTTCTACCATATGCCAGATGCTGTGATAAGCATAGAAATTACTTTGCTAAATATGAACAGATTAAGTCTGGACAATGCCTGAGTGACTACAGATTCAATTCAATAGGCACTAAATAAACATCTACTGTATATGCATTCTTTCGAATTATTGTGGCTGGTACTAATATCAAGGAGACTTAGTTCCTGCCCTTATGGAAATTATGACACATATTCAGATAACCACAGACGCTAACCCTCAGGTATCTAGTGCTACTATAACAGAAATAACACAAGTGGATGTCCTTAACAAACAGCAATTTATTCCCTCACAGTTTAGGAGGTTAGAAATATGCAAAGCATCAGCTTTAGGAGAAGGCTTTCTCTTTTGGTTAGCTCTCAAGGAAGGTCCTTTTCTCCTTTCAACATCTGTGGGCCCAGCATTTACTAGAACTCTGTATGTGTCTTGACATCAATCTTCCTGTGAGTCTAGAAGGTTCTCAGCATAGGCATCCTGGTTCCAAAGGACGTGCTCCAGTCTTAGCTCTTAATTCTCGGTGGTAGTCAGGTCACTCTGATCTCTGCTTGCTGCTATGGTCTCTTCTTTATTTCAAAAGAGATTGATTCAAGATACAACCTAATCCTGCAGATTGTATCTTTTCTCATTAACATAACTGCCTGTAATCCTGCCTCATTAACATCATAGAGGTCAGGGTTTATGACACATAGGATAATTACATTAGATCACAAAATGAACAATAATTGCATAATACCTGAGGATCATGGCATTGCCAAACTGACACATATTTTTGTGGGATATAATTCAATCCATGACACTAAGGAAGGGGAAAATTTATTTGTGTGTGTGTGTGTGTGGGGGGTCTCCATTACATGATCAGACTAGACTGTTGTTTTTTGTAGGCATGTGAAGTAGGTGTTCTCAGGTCTGGCAGTCCCAAACACTTTTATGATAGTTACAAGATGGCTGTCTCAACCTCAGAACTACATGTTTGTAAGTTAAAGTATAGCATGGTACAGCATGACAGGCCACTCTTTTCTAAATTAGGAATAACCTTGAGTTTCAGGCTAGGAATATAAGTTTTATTTTCCCAGGAATGAAGAGAAAGAGGGAAAGAAAAGGCATTTTGATTGGCTTTGTTCTTGTGGTTTTTGTTCCTGTCAAAAAAATAAAACACCAAACCCACTGTCATTGAGTCGATTTCAACTCACCATGACCCCACTAGTTTTCCAATGCAGTAAATCTTTACAGAAGTAGATTGCCTCCTCTTTCTTCCACAGAGCAGCTGGTGGGCTTGACCTGCCAACCCTCTGGTTAGCAGTCAATTGCCTTTGGCATTGTGCCACCAGAGCTCCTTTTTGTTCCTGTAGAGGGTAGATACAATCTGCTTGATGGGTCTCACAACTAAAGTGCAAATACTGGAAGAGAATATGACTGTATAGCATAGAAAGGCCATCAACCTGGGATGAGAAGCTCATGATCTTTGTTTTATATGGTAAAGGATACAATCCCCTGTTTTACAGAGGGTGGGTAGTGGTTGTAGAACAGGATAGCACTGTAATGACACGGAGTCTACATAGGACCTCCTTGGCTGCTGGAAACAAGGACCTTAGGGGACTGCTGCCCACCGGGAAGCCCTGGCTATGTCTCACCAAAATTCTCAGGCAAGCAGAAGATGGCAACAGGTCATGTGGGTACTTACATGGCCCCATAACTGACTTCAGAGGGTCTAAACATGGTCTGGGAGCTCTGGTACCATAGTGCCTAAGGCACTTGACTGCTAACCAGAAGGCTGGCGGTTCAAACCCACCAGCCACTCCTTGGAAGGAAGGCTGGGCAATCTACTTCCGTAGTGATACTGCTTCGGAAACCCAAGGAGAGGTCTCTGTGAGTCAAGTCAAGTCAATGGAAGTGAGTTTGGTTTGGGCTTTGCTTCCAGTGGGTGTGGTTTGAGCTTTGCTTCATGTGAAGACTGAAGCCTTGGAGACCCTGTGGTGAAGTTCCACTCTGTCCTCTAGTGGCAGTGTGAGTCAGAATTCCCTCCAGGCAGTGGGTTTGGTTTGGGCTGTGCTTCTGTGAAGATAAGAGCTCTGGTGGCATAGTGCCTAAGGCACTTGACTGCTAACCAGAAGGCTGGCGGTTCAAACCCACCAGCCACTCCTTGGAAGGAAGGCTGGGCAATCTACTTCCGTAGTGATACTGCTTCGGAAACCCAAGGAGGGCTCACTATGAGTCAGGTCCAACTCAACAGCACTTAACAACAACAACAAACATGGTCTGTGAATAATGCCTCTGTGTTAGTTAAATGTGGTTTCTGTAATCCTCACTGGGAGTAGATGTCCCTAGAATGAAAAAGTAAAGGTCATCACCACAATGACACTAAGGTAAAGGAAGACACAGAAAGGTGCACAAGAGGTACAGATAACAAAGGTAAACACTTTAACATATACAACACTGCATTATCGTTAATAACAAGCATTAATCTGAGATTCATAGATAGGCTGAATTTTCAGTTATATCTAAGCAAAAGGGAATATAAATAAGAAAAAAAAGGAATAAAGATCAAAGTTTCCATCCTATGGTTTCTCAAGTGTAACAGAGAAAATCAACATCAGTGAGTTTAGATTGTTTTCTTTTTTTTAAGAAAAAGAATGCAGAAATAGCAAATAAACTTTCCATATGAAAGTGAATTGTTTAAAATTAAAAAAAATAAATCATAACAAATTGCAAATTTCAAAATGGTGACAAATTGATCCAGCAATTCCTTTACTAGGATATATCCCAAAGAAGTGAGAGCTACGGCACAAACAGATATATGCACACCCATGTTCATTGCAGCACTATTCACAATAGCAAAGAGATGGAAACAACCAAGGGCCCATTAACAAAGGAATGAATACCAAAGTGTGGTACATATACACATGGAATACACGGAACACTATGCAACACTAAAGAATAACATAGAATCTGCAAAACACCATGTAACGTGGATGAACTTGGAGGACATTGAAACCAAAACCATACTCACTGCCGTCGAGTCGGATCTGACTCATAGCAATCCCTCCTTGAGTTTCCAAGGAGATATCACTATGAAAGTAGATTGCCCAATTTTCCTTCCAAGGAGTGGTACTAGGGGTAGGAGGGAGGAGGAAAACAGAAGCTTTTGGTTTTGAGGCATTGAATTTATGCTAATGATGGTGGAATATTTTGGAAAAGAATAGCAATAATGATGGTACAACATGAAAAATCAGTATCCCTGAGCTATAAATGTGTAAATGTGGAAGCTGTTATGGTGGTGAAGGTCTTGTTGTATACGTTTTTTAACACAGTAAAAGAAAAAGAAAGAAAGAAAGAAAAATTCTGACAAATACCATAAATTTCAGAAAACTCAAAAATATTATTTTAAGATTTATAATATGCATAGCATATCTCTAAAACATTATTCTGTCTATATTTTACCTCCTTACTGTTGAAGGCATCACACAATGGTGCTTTCATATCATTTTCTACAGAGATATTATAAAGTGTTTCCCCTACAGAATTTCTTACATCAGTACTTTGAAAACCTCCATGTGATGTTATGCCTTTACAATCCATTACTGATAGTTAGTAAACACATTTAGTATTATGTCATTTTGGGGAAACTTCCATCATATATATTTATGGAAATTCCATATCTTAAATATTCTTTGCACCAACAAAGAATTCATCAGCTACTGTGCGATCATATGTCCACAATGTATCAGCAGATTATGATTTTTATGCTAACTCTATTATTGTCTATAGATCATGTCTAATCAGAAATAAGAACATGCAAAGATTTGATTAGACAATGCCATTCTGGCCAATGACAATGATGAACAAAGGCATAGTGTAACAGAGCGAAGAAGTGCGATTCAGATGGACTGTAGTGAGCAAGTAGAGAAAATATGGGTGATGAGACTAGAAACTGGAGCTTTGGTGGCATAGTGCCTAAGGCACTTGACTGCTAACCAGAAGGCTGGAGGTTCAAACCCACTAGCCACTTCTCAGAAGGAAGGTTGGGCAATCTACTTCTATAATAATAGTGCCTCAGAAACCCAAGGAGGAGTTGCTAAGGGTCAGATCTGACTCGAGGGTAATGCATTGCATTTTTGCATTATGAGACTAGAAATATGTCTTAGAGCCAGGAAGATAGGTTGGAAATTAGTGCCAAATACTGGCAAGTGACTGAAGAAGATATTTTATCCTGCACACAAATTTTAGAAACAAAGGCCTGTTGATTCATCACTAGACTTATAAAAAGACAACATAGTATACTATTAAGATCATTAATAGAGGCAAACAAATGCCTGTTTGAATCCTAGCTCTGTCACTTACTAACTGTGAAATCTTGCTAACAATAATTTAACTAGACACAAAGGTGATGACAGACTGCACTAAAACATACCCCATCAAACCCCGCTAATTGTATCCTCAATTCAAATTCTGTTTATCTGGATTCCAAAAGGAGTCCCTGGGCGGCAAAAACGATTAAGCCTTCAGCTATGAACCGAAAGGTTGGAGGTTTGAGCCCACTCAGTGGCTCCATAGGAGAAGACCTGGTGCTTTCCTCCTGTAAAGATTACAGCCAAGAAAACGCGGTGGAGCAGTTCCACTCTGTAACACACAGGGTCATCACCAGCTAGAATCCACTCAATGCCATTAACTTCAGCCGGATCCCAAAATGTTCACAGCTACTCACACCACTGAGTAATGAAGTAAAGGGTCATAGAGGGAAAGTCCAAGTTAAAAGAGACAGTGGTTTTAACCAACTTTATCATGGAATATTTTCCTTTAGAAAATTATACAAGAAATACATAACCACATAAATACATTGCTAGGGCAACCTCCAGTGGTAGTAAAGCTTAAACAATACTTGCTTCCTGTTATATCTGCCTTTGCTCCCTGCAGTTTCCATGGAGCTCACGTTCTAGTTAGAGGAGACAGACAATAAACACATCAGTGAAATAATAGATAATGTCAGATAGTCACTGTTATATGAAGGAAATAAAACAATACAACTGATAAAGAGTTACTGTTGTTGTTGTGTTCCGTCAAGTCAGACCTGACTCACAGTGACTCCTCCTTGGGCTTCTGAGGCAGTATCACTATGGAAGTAGATTGCTCAACCTTCCGAGAACTGGCTGGTGGGTTTGAACCACTAGCCTTTTGGTTAACAGTCA
Source organism: Orycteropus afer afer (assembly GCF_000298275.1). Lineage (NCBI taxonomy): Eukaryota > Metazoa > Chordata > Mammalia > Tubulidentata > Orycteropodidae > Orycteropus > Orycteropus afer. Next base: position 7,371,706 of record NW_006921624.1, read on the forward strand.
AGTGCCTTAGCCACTATGCTACCAGAGCTCCCAAGAGTTACTGTAGGCAGGGCAAAAAGTAGTCCCTTAGAGGGAGAAACCATGGAAGACCTATTTGAAGAAGCAGCATTTGAGTTGAGCTACACATCAGGAGAAATCCAAATACCTAAATCCTCAGACTAAGCCATGAAGCCTGGAGCAGTGCAGTGGCTTTTCCACCTCACACAGATTATCAGGAGCAGAATTAGGACTATACCTGAGACATTCTGAAGCTAATCTAACTCCTTGTTATCATTCAGGATTTCCTGTGAAGTATCACTTTAAATTTTTGGAAATAAGGAAACTGTGACATCTTTAACTCTTTCCACTATGTTCTTGGAGAAGGAAGCTGTTATTACTATTTTTTTTAATCATCAAAAAGCAAAAAGCTGAGCAGTGAATTCAATAGTCAAACTGTCATTCCACTTGTTTAAAGATATTTACAGTGATAAGAATAACCAGTATCAGGACCATAAAATCATTAAAGAAAAAAAAAAAACCACAAAACTATAAGCTCCGAGAGATCAATCAGGCATGTATTCCCTAGATTATTTTGATTAAATGTCTCTGTATCGGAATATATAAATCAATCAATTAATTGAGGCAGATACATAAAAAGATGATATATATGTTTGTTATTTATATCACATGCATTACATGCATTAAAAAATATGTAAAACATATACATTTAAAAAGAGTCACTAAAACAATGTTTAGAATTTTTTCTGAACCCAGTGGATTGTTGGTTTGCACTCTGAGAAAGCTTTGTCTCACTTTGGAAAAACACTGATCTAGTCTACTACTTTCAGTTTAGTGTGGAGAAACTGAGGCCGCAGAGGGGAAATGAGAAAGTAGTACTGATAACCTAACCAAAGAGCTGACTTCAAAATAAATTGAATTTCATAGATGCCAACATTTTAAACTAACATTGGTTGTTGTTGGTTAAAATTAGACTTTTTCATATGCCTTCAATTGGTCTTTGTAATTCTTTTTCTTATTCCTTAGAGATCCAGGCTTTGCTTCTGATCTTCTCTCAACAGTGGGCCATCCGTGATCAGCAAACCTCTGTCACTGGATCCCATCAAAGAGGAAACTCTCTAAAGTCCACAGGTGCAACATGAACTCTATCCATTTCCCTCAAGGATTCCCAGAACAGACTCAGGATCCCAGCCTGCTTAGGAATGCAGCATTGCACTTCTCAATAGCATTTTATGACACATTTCTCAAATCAAATTTAAAAGCATAACTGAGTGGAATTAAATGAATGCCGTCTGGTAATGTCAGTGGCACCAGAGCTGCAACAGGCTGGCTTAACTCCTAAACCATCTAGAGTTTCATAATATATGTTCAGTTTCTAGTAGTATTGAGAGAATCTGTGTACACTATGCACACATGTTCCTGTGTGTGTGTGTGTGCGTGCGTGCGTGTGTGTGTTGGGGCTAAGCACAACTTTTTGAGAGTGTGAAAGTAGCTCAGTATGGACACTTAATGACCTCATATAATACATATTGTTGAGTTGATGTTTGAGAATCTCTTCCATGTTCCATAGATTATGTTTAGATTATGTACATCATGTGATCACAATACTCATCCTGTGAGGAAAGTATTAATCTTTTATCTATTTTTTTTAAATGGTACCCAACTTTCTTGACCCCCAAATTCAGCATTCTTTCATTCATTGAGTTCAACAATAATGAAACATTACCTTTCTTGTCAAGGTCCCCTTAATTTCCGTGTTGCTAAATCCAACATTCCATTTACAATACTCCTTAATTGACTCAATAGCAGCATTTGACTCATTAACTTTGAAACACTCATTTTGAAACACATTGTCTTCACTGAATTTCAAAATACATACTCTTTTTATTTTTCTTCCCTCTGTCCCTCACTGGACACTCTTGGTATTTTTTCTGGATTTGCTTTGTCTTCTTACTTCTCCAAAACAAAACCAAACTCACTGCTGTTGAGTCGGATCTGACTCATAGCAACTCCTCGTTAGTTTCCAAGGTGGTATCACTACAGAAGTAGATCATCCAATCTTCCTTCCAAGGAGTTGCTAGTGGGTTGGAACTGCCAGCCTTCTGGTTAGCAGTCAAATGCCTTAAGCACTACACCACCAGAGCTTTGGGCTTCTCTCCTCTCTCTACGTCCATCACCTTGGTGATCTCATCCAATCCAAAGCTTTAAATGCCATGTTTACACCAATGACTTCTAAACTTCCTTCTTCAATCAAGATGTTTCTCCTGAGCTCCAGTTCCCTATATCCAACTCTATTTGGCATCTTCACTTGGATATCTAACAGGTACGTTGCATGTAAGCAACATCCCAATCTCACTTCCACCAGACTTTCTCCCCACAGTCCTCTTCATATTTTTAAATGAAACTCCATGCTTCTAGCTGCTTAGGCCAAACACCTACGCCATCCTGGAGTCCTCATCATCACATGCCACATCTAATCTATCAGCAAATCCTGTTCACTTTATCTCAAAGTATGTCTAAAGCCTGACCACTCCTCATCTATTCACTACTACCACCTGTCAAGATACCATCATCTTTGACACAGTATCTCTTTCAAAAGGAAAGTCATATGTCACTTGTTCAATGGATGCTCATCTTGCTCAGAGTAAAAGCCAAGTTCTTTCAGTGACTTACAGGTCTTACTCTATCTCTTTCCCCAACTCTGGCATATCCTCTAGTATTAGTCCTAGCTTACACTCATTCAGTTAACTCACTTTGTTATTCTAAAGCATGCCAAGCATGCTCTTACCTAAGTACATTTGAATGATTTCATCCCCTTCCCTTTTCTTTCTTTCCCTCCCCTCCCCTCTTCTCTTCTCCTTTCCCCTCTCCTTGCCTTCTTTCCTCTCCCCTTCCCTTCCCCTCCACACCACCCCCTTCCCTTTCCTTCTTATCCTCCTCTCTTTAACCTGGAAGATGATTCCAAAATATGTCTGAAAGTCTTGCTCCATCAACTTTTTCAGCTCTATGCTCCCATGTGTCTTCTTATTCAGACATTCTCCAATTGCCCTACTTAAGATTGAATCATAATCTCCACTGCTTCTTCTATTTCTCTTCCTGTTGTTGTTGTCATTGTTGCTATAATATGAATCATTTATGCTCTCTTGTATTTAATTGTTTGCTTAGCCTACCTCCCCACATCTGAATAAAAGTTCTACGTAGGGCAGACAAAATGTCCCTAGATGGTACGGATGGTTAAAACACTTGGCTGGTAGCTGAAAGACTGGAGGTTCAAGTTCACAGAGAGGTGCCTTGGAAGAAAGGCCTAGTGAGCTATTTCTGAAAAATCAGCCACTTAAAACCATATGGAGCACAGTTCTACTCTGACACATATGGATTTAACATGATTTAGAATCAACTCAATGGCAACTGGTTAGGATAGGGAATATCTAAGCACTATACTCCCAGTGTTTATAACAGTGTCTAGCACATAGAAAGTGTGCAAAGCATATTTTTGATTGCATGAACAAATTTTTCACTCTTGAGTCATAAATTACAGCTTCTGAATTCCTTCACACATACTATCCCTCAGAAGAAATCCTGGGAAATAAACAAGGTGGGCATTTTTCCATTTTTAGAAATGAGACAACTGAGACCCCATGAATTAAGTTATTCAGTCAAATTCATTCAGCTAGTAGATAAAGAAGCCAAGATTGAAATCTCAGTTTCCAAATTCTTATCCTGCTCATCTTTCAGAACCCAATGATTTCTGTCTCAGGGAGGGTGGAGGTAAGTGACAATATGAAGTAAGAGGAAACATTCAACTCTTGGTATCTCACTGCCCAGGCTCAATTTCTGGTCCTAGTTATTTCTATGTTGGGTAAGTTATATAAGCATCTGTTTCCTTTCTATAAAAGGTTATAATCATAGTATGACATAGCTTCCAGCATTACAACAACATGCAAGCCACCACAGTATGACAAACAGACAAACAAGTGATGGACGCCAACACGAAGAAAATAAAAACTCATTAAAAAGACAGGAAATAAATAAAGCATCAAAATAGATGGCAGAAGAGACTTGGATATTTGTGCTTAAATGCAGAGTAGCTGAACTAATGAGGAAGTAGGTAAAAGAGTTGAGCAAGAGACTTCAAAGGGCAGTTTGAGAAGACAACATAAAGTATTATAACAAAATGTGCAAAACCTAGAGTTAGAAAACCAAAAGGGAAGACTATGTTCAACATTTCTCAAGCTGAAAGAAAGCATTCAAGAATCTAGTTACAGCGATGAAGGATTCTGTGAGCAAAATATTGAACAAAGTGGGAAGTATCAAAAGAAGATGGAAGGAATAAACAGTCATTGTACCAAAAAGAATTTGTCAAGATTAAACCATTTCAAGAGATAGCATATGACCAGGAAAAATGGTCCTGAAGAAAGAATTCCCAGCTGCAATGAAGGCATTAGCAAAAACAAGACTCCAGGAATTGAGAGAATACCAATTGATATGGTTCAACAAATGGATGCAATGCTGAAGTGCTCACTCACCTATGCTGAGAAATCTGGAAGACAGACACCTGACCAACAGGTAGGAAGAGATCCATATTTGTGCCCATTCCAAATAAAGTTGATCCAATAGAATATTGAAGTTATCAAACAATATCACTAATATCACACACAAGTAAAATTTTGCTGAAGATAATTAAAAAATGGTTGCAGCTATGCATCTACAGGGAACTGACAGAAATTTGAACTGGATTCAGAAAAGGACATGAAACAAGGGATATCATTACTGATGTCAGATGGATTTTGGCTGAAAGCAGAGAATACCAGAAATACATTTTCCTGGGTTTTATTGACTGTGCAAAAACATTCAACTATGTGGATTACAAAAAAAAAAATTGTGGATAAAATTTTGAAAACTGTGATTTCCAGAACTTCATTGTGCTCATGTGAACATGTGCATAGAAAACGAGGCATTGTTCAAACAGAACAAGTGGCTACAACAAGGCATAAAATCAGGAAAGACCTTTGTCAGGGTTATAGCCTTTCACCATATTTATTCAATCTGGATGGTGAGCAAATAATCCAAGAAGCTGGACTATTTAAAGAAAAACTTACTGAAGGACTGGAGGAAGACTCATTAACCACCTGCAATATGCTGATGACACAACCTTGTTTGCTGAACATGAAGAGGACTTGAAGCTCTTACTGAGGAAGATCAAAATTTACAGCCTTCTGTATGGATTACACTTCAACATAAAGAAAACAAAAATGGACCAATAAACAACAACATAGTAAATGCCAAAAAGATTGAAGTTACCAAGGATTTCACTTTATTTGGATCCACAATCAACACCTGTGGAAGCAGCAGTCAAGAAATCAGACAACGTATTACACTGAGCAAATCTGCTGCAAAACACCCCTTTAAAAGGTTAAAGAATAATGATGTCACTTTGAGGACTAGGGTGTGCCTGACACAAGTCATCGTATTTTCAATCGTCTCACATGGATGGGAAAGCTGGACAATGAATATAGAAGACCAAAGGAGAATTGATGTATTTAAACTATAGTGTTGGTCAAGAACATTATATACACCACGAACTGCCAAAAGAATGAACACATCTGTCTGGGAAGGATTATAGCCAGAATGCCCCTTAGAAATGAAGATGGTAAGATTTCATCTCCAGCACATGGAGTTGTTTGGGGGACTAACTAGTCTCTGGAGAAGGACATAATGTTTGATAATGTAACAGATCAGTAAAAAAGAGGAAGATCATCAACAAGATGAATTTTCACAGTGGCTGCAACAATGGGCACAAACACAGCAACAATAGTAAGGGTGGTGCCAGACTGAACAGTGTTTCGTTCCATTGTACATAGGGTCTGTGTGAGTAGGACATGACTTGATGGCAACTAACAACCACAGAGAGCTCTGGTGCCACAGTGGTTAAGGCATTTAGCTGGTAACCAAATGGTTGGTGGTTCAAACTCACAAGCTATTTCATGGGAGAATGATAAGGCAGTTTGCTTCCATGAAGATTTACAACCTTGGAAACCCTATTGGGCAGTTCTACTCTGTCCTATAGGATCACTAGGAGTTAGAATCCACTTCATGGCAGTTGGTTTGGTTTTGGCTGGAACAACAATAACAACAATCACAGTTTCTCCTCTATTAGGCCACACAGAAATTTTAATGAGACAATTCATGTGAAAAGTGTGGCACAAAGCAAAGCTTTAAAAACCTGTAGTTATCAGCATATGAGATCATTTGTAGCAAGACGAGTGTTGATGTAACCAAATTCATTAAATGTGGAGCTATTACATCTCCCCCTTTCGTGATGTTTAGAGTTCCACTTGAGTATTGGAAGCTTTAGCTCCTGCTCCTGATTTCTGAAACAACAAAAGTTTATCCAATAATAGTTTAGAACTTAATGCCAAGGTGCAGATTTCAGAATGGTACGTGGAAGTCCAGAGAGGCATCCCAAGGCAGGTGGAACTTGACATGACTTGACAGGTCCTGACAATCCATCAACATGTTATGCCAGTCTTGACAGGTGGAACACAAAAAAAATTATTGAATTAAATTAAATATTTGGATAAATGGAAACTGGGGAGGGAATATAAGAAGTATATTTATCTATTATTATATTGAAAATTACTTGCAAAAGTTAGCAGTTTAAAACAACAAACATTTATTATCTCTGGAGGGGATATGACATGACAAATGATTCTGAGTAAATATTTATATTTGAACTAGTTACAAATATCGTGTCAAAACCTAGAAAAGAGGTAATTTTTATCTGCTTTAATAATAATCTGCTAGACAGGAAATAGTTACAAATATTATCTAATCTTATAATCCCAGCAATCCTATAAGATAGCTGTCCCTTCTGTTTTATTAATTAATCTATCCAGTCATTTACTTATTATTTATTCAGTTACTTATTAGCATTTATTAATCTTTTAGAATATATCAGGCTCTGTGAAATCAGAAATAATAAAACAGACACAAACTCTTGCCTTCATGGAGCATATATCAAAAAAGGAGAAGACAGATAATAAACAGAAACAAATATATCAGTAAAATATACAATATGTCAGAGGGTGGTGTATGCTGTCGAGAAAACAAAGCAGTTAAGAAGCAAAGAGGCATCCCAAACACAGAGAAATGAAGTCATTGTCCAGCATTGCATAGCCAGCAAGGGGCAGAAAAAATATTGTTTTGAATCTGATTCCACCATGTGTACTAGTAACCATAACCTTTGTCATAATCACAAGAATTTCAAAGTTTCTATAGGACAATTTATCACTTAAGCTACCTTCAGACTTTATTTCTAACTGGGAACAAGGCAGCTGCAAGTTCTGTTTTCCATCCAGACATGCTAACATTCAGTGGAAGAAATTGAATATCTCCTTTGGAATCTTCTTGGCATAAAAACCTTTCCCAGAAGACTGGATTGAACCTCTCTCATTGTCCAGAGCTAGGGCACAGGCCTTGTCACTAAACACTTTCCTAGCAAGCCAACAAGAACACTCAGTATTCTGCTTTATTCCTGGAGTCTAGGATAGAGTTAAATGACATATAGCACTGGGAAAGTTGGCTGCAAGGGACCTATTTCAAGTGCTGAGGAGCAAGGATGTCTCCTGACACAAGCCATGATATTTTCAATTGTCTCATATGCATGTAAGAGCTGAACAATGAATAAGAAAGACCGATGAAGAATTGATGCTTTTGAGTTGTGGTGCTGGTGAAGAACGCTGAAAGTACCATGGACTGCTGAAAGAACTAACAGATCTGTCCTGGAGGAAGTGCAGCCTGAATGCTTCTTGGAAGCGAGAATGGCCAGACTTTGTCTCACCTATTTTGGTCATGTTGTCAGAAGGGACCATTCCCTGGAGAAGGATGTCATGCTTGGTAAGGTGGAGGGTCAATGAAAGAGGGGAAGGCCCTCAATGAGATGGATTGATACAGTGGCTGCGACGATGGGCTCAAGTATAGCAAGGATCATGGAGCTGGCATGGGACTGGGCAGTGTTTTGTTCTGCTGTGCATAGGGTCACTGTGAGTTGGACATGACTTGATGGCACCTAACTACAACAACAATAGGATAGAGTTGTTATCTTCCCTTGAGTGATGCAAAGGAACACAGGTGATTTGAACAAAATCTGGGTTCTGTTGCTGAGTAGAGGGTAGACAACAATGGCACTGGCCATTGATATGGACTAAGTCTCATTCATCATCTGCTGATCAGCAGAAGACACATAAAAGACATTTCTTAAACAGTTATTGATGTGAATTAGAGTAAGACATAGAAAAGAAAAAGGAAGATACAGGAATAGAGAAGAGAGAAAAAAGAAATAAATGAAACAAGCATTCCTGATGCCGAGATAAAGGGCATATAGTGCACAACACTCTGGATTGGGAGTGAAGACACTTTGTTCCTTATCATTGCCCAGGTATTCAAGAGCTGTGTGAGTTGGGGCTAATCACTTAACCTCTCGGTGACTCAGTTTCATGAACAGCAACTTCAGTCTAATAATGCTCGTTAGTCACATCTCATGAACGCCAAAAGGCTTAATAAGATGCCCGTGTCTTGTGGGAAAAGAAAAGAAAAACATAAGCATTCCAATTCACAGTGGGTTTGTTTTTCATTTAAATATATAGAGAAAATTAGAAAGAATGTGTCCACATACAAAGATAATTGAGTTAGTCAAGCAGATGATTCAAGAAGGGACACACAGAGACACATGCGTTAACAAACACTTCTACGATCCTTTGTCATTTAAAAAATGCATTACTGTTCTTTGAGCAATTATTGTTTGTCAGGAGCTGGCTAAATAATTTATGAGCATTGTTTCATTTAATTTCATGAGTTAGGTACACTTCGAGAATACTTTTCTGTCTAAATTATCTGGAGAGATTCTTCACATTTCTGCTTCATTTTATGTATATGTGCTGTCTCTCCATCATTAGCGAGATGCCATTTCAGTGAATGACTATGGGCCTCAGTCTGTTTCTCCTCAATTTTAACACAGTGCTTCAGTCATTTTCCTTGCACCAGTGCACCATTTCATAATGCTTTGAGCTGATCAGATCAAAATTGTTTGGGTAAAACTTAGCACCAGCCAGTTCCTAAGTGCTGAGCTTGGCCTTGCTAGTATTTGACCGCTCTGTATTTGCACTCCCAATCCAAACACTGGCACTTGGTGCCCATCAATCACTTGTAACATGCCCCTCTCAGCAATTCCTCAATAGCAATCTTGAATGAAGAATATTATTGACAATAGCAAGCTAGTATTTCACGAGGGATTCCTATTCAAAGTACTTTGTTCAGATGATGTACATATTTGATATGAGAGAAAAAAACAAGGTCAGAAACAAATTCAGAGAGAACGAGTGATTTGGCTGGTTTCCCACAACAGCTCTAGGGGAAGGGCTAGTGCTAGTCCAAAGAATACTAGTTAGGGAGTTAGGAGAGGTGGACTCTGACAGTAACTCTGCCAACACCCTGGTGTGTGCCCTTGGGCAATTCATTTAAAATTTCTCAGCATCAATTTTCCCTTCTGTAAAAAGAGGGGGGGAGAGAACTAAACTAAGGTTGAAAAGTACCTGGCATAGGTGTCTATGGAAGACATGGAGAATCAATCACACTACTTTTTCCCACTGAGCCTGAGATGGGTCCCTATGTTCTTCTCAGCACACAATTGAAGCAGCCTTGAGTTAGTTGGCACATAATTTAGTCTATATCTGTCATCCCTGGATGAAATTATCTCTAATATCCATTTTGGATCTAATGTTTTGGGAATATATTGCTGCTGTGGAAAGAATCATGAACTTGCGATCAGAAGACCAAGTTTAAATTCTGTTTCTGACATTTATTGCTTATGTGACCTTAAGCAAATCAATGCATATCCTTGAATCTTTTTTTTTTTTTTTTAATATGTAAACTGGGAATGAAATATCAATGTCTAATGGTCAATGGGAAGATCAAATGAGATATATTTGATCAGCACCTAAAAGTACGAAACAATCCTGGCACATAATACACATTCAACAACTCATTAAAATAAATATTTAAGACTTGACATCTGATGAGATAAATGTGTGTGTGATGAAGTTGCTAGGCATGCTGGCAGCCCAAAGGAAAGTGAAGAGGGAAGGGATGGCCAATCCTCCTTATATATCCCAGCCTCCTTTTTTCCACCACCGTTGTTGAAGGAGCCTACAGTTCCAGGTCTGGCCTTAGCAATGGCAACCCACACCTATCCCAATCGTTTCAAACTGCTTCCTCCTCTTTTGCTCGATACTTGTATTCCAAATCAACTTCTGGATGATATGTTATCTTGGTCTCTAGTGCTGCTATAACAGAAAATACAGGTGACTAGTTTTAATAAACAGGAATTTATTCTCTTACAGTGTTGTTGTTATGTGCCAATGAGTTGGACCTGACTCATAGCAACCCCTCCTTAAGTCCCTGAGGCAGTACCGCTACGGAAGTAGATTGCCCACCTTTCCTTCCAAAGAGTGTCTGGGGGTTTGATATTTACAGTGTAGGGGGCTATAAGTCCAAATTTAGAGTGCTGGTTCTAGGGGCTGGGTAAAAGCCCCTTGACCTTGACTTTCAGCTCTGCCTTCTGTTCCAGGTCCACTAGAACTGGAGGGTTTTTCTGACTCACATAGCTGGTGGTGGCTGAGGCTGATGAACCCAAGATCGACAGGTAAAGTGGCCTAGTCCCAAGTCTGGCAGGCAACATGGCAGGCCACTGAGATGAAGACTCAGCCACAAAGACTTGGAAATGCAGGATCCAGATGTGGCAAAAGCTCTAGACCTTTCCAACACTTTTCCTTATATACTGGAAGCAAGTGACACTGTGAAGCCAATTAGCTACTCACAGCAGATTCCCCCATGGAGATGATTATACCACATCCAATCTCATCATGAAGAATAATTGCATCCAGCTGCCCCACCACTGACTCATAGTGACCCCTGGTGAGTTTCCAAGGTGATGAATATTCACAGAAGTAGATTGCCCAGTCTTCATAGGAACTGTCAGAATCTGTCTGATCTGTTCTTCACTTACTCCTCCCACACACAATGGAGGTAAATGTTCTACTACTATCTTAACACAATGGCATACTTTCACTTGGTCCATCTATAATGAATGAGCCTTACTTAGCTGTGTATGTTTGGGTGGAATGGTAGCTTGAAATAAAGAGCTGGTGCTAGGGACTCTTCCTTTCACATCACCACTATCACCCTGGGTGTTTAGGGCCTCAACCTTATTTCCTGAAGTTTGTAATTATTCAGCTCTTGAAAGATAGTTGTCCATATAGGACAGTTATTAAGGTATGTGTGAAAATATTTGGGAACAATCAGTTTTCTCATTTTCGGTTGATCACTCTATTATTTACAGACAGCGATTACCATTAGTCCTGCCTTCACCACAGGTGAGGTATGATACACACTTCTGGAATAGAAATGGGATGGATTTCAGTCCACTCATCTCCCGATGCTGGTGACAGATGCTCCACACTCAGGACTAAAAATCCATCTTTTTTTTTGATGGCAGCACTTGAGTATTCCTCCTTACTCCCTTTGTTCTAAAGGGAGACTCATTATCCATACATGTGACTTATCTTTTTTTCTTCTTAGATCTGACTCAGTTTATGCCTTTGTTTCTGGAAAAATAATTCTTATAGTGAGGAGCGTGTGCTGGAGGTGGGAAGGACTGGTTCAGGATAAAAGGGAAGAAATTTGGTGAGTTGCGGTTGTGCTGTTGAGTCAGTTCGAATTCACAGTGAATCTGTGTACACAGAATGATACACTGCCCAGTCTTGCAACATCCTCACAAATGCTATTCTTGGGCTCGTTTTTGCAGCCACTGTTTCAGTGCATCTTGTCAAGGAGTCTTCCTCTTTTTTGCAGACCCTTTACTTTACCGTATCCCTTCTGACAACGTGACCAAAATCTGAAAGGTGAAGTCTTGCTATCCTCACTTCTAAGGAGCATTTTGGCCGTACTTCATTGAAGACAGATTTGTTTGTTCTTCTGGAAGTCAATGGCTTATTCAATATTCTTCCTCAACACCATAATTCAAATGCATCAACTATTCTTTGGTCTTCCTTATTCACTGTCCAGTGCTTGCAAGCCTACGAGATGATTGAAAATAGCATGGCTTGGATCAGGTGCACCTTAGTCGTCAAAGTGACATCTTTGCTCTTTAAATGATTTGCAGCAGATTTGCCCAATGAGACATGTCATTTGATTACCTGACTACTCCTTCCATGGGTGTTGTGGATCCAAGTAAAATAAAATCCCTATAACTTCAATCTTTTCTCTATTTATCATGTTGCATATTGCTCCAGTTGTGAGGATTTTAAATAGTTGTTAGGTAGGTGAAATGCGTATTTAACGTTTTTAAATATTTTCCAGTCTCACTATTTTTACATGGAAACCTTTTCTTTAGTATAATCAATGAAATAATTACTGTTTAAATCATTGGTGTATTCTAAGCAAGATAGATATTGTTTAAGTTTGAATAACAAAGGTGAATGTTGAACTGTCTACAAGTAGTTGATAGCAAGAGTTGATTCTCATGAAAAATAGAATAAATGTAATTTTGAAGTTACAAAGGTATTGCTATAACCAAGAATATCTAATGTTTAGTTTTGAGTGGCTTGCATTATGGTGACATAAAACTCCTATCACTTTTCCCCAAAACATCACTAAAATATTCCACAAGTAAACGTAGATATATGCGAGTGTTGTATGAACATGTGTGAGTGTGTGTGTATGAATTTTAAAAAAGGCAAAGACATAGCCAGCTACCCAGAGGGAACAAGTAGTTGGACCTGTCAGCTCGGGACCATGGTGGCAGGGGAAAGACATCAAGCTCAACTGGCATAACATACTACACAAAAACAGTGTTTCAC
>NW_006921624.1:7385446-7387088 GCF_000298275.1 Orycteropus afer afer
ACTCAGAAATGGGGAAAATCATGAGTTCAACCTACAAAAGTAAAGTCCTGCTCAGAATCTTGTAGAAATCTTCAGAGACTTTTGGAGTTCCATATGGCACAAAATTTGGGATCAAAAAGAATCTTATTTTGATCTCAAAAGTCAAAGAAGTTCAGTTAATCTGGGTTTGACACTCTCTAACATCCAAGACAAATATTTTCTCCTCTATGGAGTCATCTTCAAGAATATTTAATGACTCGTTGAGGCTTTCATATGACTTTGCTCATAGAGAAATTATCATTGTGAGATTTGATGTCTGTCCTGCTTTCCTCACTAACCTGCTATCAACACTATGCTATGTGTTAATATTCCTCCAAAATGTATTCCCATGTTTACAGAGTAAACTAAAGCTATTTATAATACCATACAGTTCCTATTGTTCCCTAATAAATGGTTGCATATATCTGCATTTGTCCAGGACTAGGAAAATAAAGAAATCTAAGAAGTGACAGAAAATGTGAAAGCATATGCATAAATCTTCAATCTGCAGTAAAAAATTAAAAAAAAAAAAAAAAAGGTGAACCCAAAAGTTGAATCTAGAGATTTTGCTACCAGAAATCCAGGCCTCCATCACAGCTCCTTACACTCAAATGGCAGTATCTTCCCTTCTTTTCTCCTATATTACACTTCCTCTTATGACATCCTTTTAGAACTCCAGATAAAATGTAAAGGTTCCATCCCTAGTATCCTGGATTTGCTGGAGTATTTGGTGATAGAGTAGTCATAGTGAGGGTCTTAGATTCCACTGTAGTAGGGAGATAATGTGTATATGGTGGTCCAGGTAGGAGGACCTTGAAGGCATTTCTCTTCAATGATTCTGTCTAATAAACTATGGCTAAGATAAGGCCCATTATGGATTCGGTGAATTTTGGTGGACTGGGAAGCATCACAGAACACCAGTTACAATCCTAGTGCCATGTTCAACATAACCTTTAAGTTTCAGATAGCCAACTTACAAAAAAAAAAAAAAAGAACAAACTCATTGACCATTCAGGTTATATTTTGTCAGAGACATATCTTATATTGTTTTATAGCTCCTCACCCCCAGTCCCAAACACTGGGGAGTTTACACACTAGCCTCTGTGTTCATGGGACATAATTTTACCATTTCTACTATAGGATGTTTATGGAACACTCTCTGGACTGCCTTATTCTAATTTGGCCAAGGAAAGATGTTCAAATTGATTGTTCAAAATCAATTTAAAGGACCATTAGTCATCCAGAGGCTAATTGCTGTTATTATCTTATTATTCATCATAATCCCAATAACACAAGAATAATACAAAATTGAAAAAGTAAATTCAATTTGCTATGCAGTCATCAGAAACGATTGTAGTGATTTCTAAACACAGCCCATGAGAAAGAGTTTCAGAGCTCTTTCCTCCAGTCAGTTTGGCAAATATCTACTAGACAGTCCCTGTGTATGGGGCTAAGAATTTGCTACTGAGAAGTGGGCAGTGTATATGGGGGAGTGTGGGAAGATACAACAATAAAATGGATATGGTCTTTGACTTGATGAAGCATTATGTCTACAAGAAGTGATGTGCCTGTTTACTACTATAAAATTACAAAAATTAATAACTACAAAGTTAATTTACTAAGC
>NW_006921624.1:7390548-7391845 GCF_000298275.1 Orycteropus afer afer
AGTGACCCCTCCTTGGGTTTCTGAGGCAGTATCACTACGGAAGTAGATTGCCCCATCTTCCTTCCAAGGAGTGGCTGATGGGTTTGAACTGCCAGCCATCTGGTTAGCAGTCAAGTGCCTTAGCCTCTATGCTACCAGAGCTCCTTCAATACCCATTAGGAATCAAGAAATCAGAGAGGCAGTATCATAATTAAAACCCTCCAGACTATGATGGTTGGTGTAATGAGTTACTGAAACGTAACCGAAACTAATAAAGTGGAGAAATTAACTAAGACTGGAGAGAGTTGCATAGTTCATGGGAGAGGTGAGTTAAGCTGGTATACAGAAAATGGATGAATGTGAAAAGGTTGATTGAGACTAGGCTATTGACTGCCATAGACAAGGGGCTGAAGACTATGAATTTTATCCTCAAAGTAGAGAGGCAACATGCATTCTGGAAAAAGAACCACTGAGCAAGTCATAAAACCAAATTCTGATTATCTAAATGTTCTTGGGAAAACCATTTACATTCTCTGACGTATATAAAAGGAATGAGAAAATCCAGTTCAATTTCTGTATGATTCAAAGAGTTTTTGAAAGATGAGTTTTGTATGTATGGATGTGTGTGTGCTCATGAGACAGGTATCTACCCTTTCCTTTAAGCCATAAATCCTCCCTTTTATTGCTGATCAGCTGCCCATTAAGGGCAGAAGGATGCTCTTGGCTGGCAGGTGTCTGTTCTATCACTGTTTAATTGGTTCCTGAGTGTTCTGATATACTGGCAGCCATGACCCTGCTACTAACTGACAGAACAGAGAGATGGTATATAAAGCAGCAAAATGGCAATTTTATAGATAAAATGGATGAACAAAGATGTTTATTTTTCCTAGCTCTAATCAAAAGTTAAGGTACCATTAAGAGGGTCAAGGAAGCTAAATGAATGGAAACAGAACAAAAAATGAAAATAACAGGAATGTTAACACATTGCAAAAATTATAACCAACGTCATGGAAAAAGTTGTAAATAAATTGTTAAATAAGGACCTAATTTACTATATAAATTTTCCCCTAAAGCACAATGAAATATTTAATAATAATACTAATAATAAGGTAGCAGATTACATGTTCTTGGTAGCTAACATTAGGTAAATGTATATGAATTGTAAAAGTCTCAGAATCATGGACAAGATGCATGTAAGTAGGCATGTGATTTTATCCTAAAGATAAAAGGCTGCCTTGAAATCTCTGGCAAGGCAGTGTGGTAAAGAAAAGAGCATCGGTCTTAGGGTCAAAAGACACTCATTTGAGTTCGAGGTCTC
>NW_006921624.1:7392735-7393963 GCF_000298275.1 Orycteropus afer afer
AAAAAAAAAAAAAGAATTGGGCACTCCATTCTGAGCAACTGGGGTGGCCGGGCACAGGAGTGGGATATGTGGGCTGGTCCATGCAACCATTCAAGACTACTTGGGTCCTTTCAGCAGGGGTGTGGACAGGACAATTTTCCTTAGAAGGGACTGGGGCATGGTTGTCACTATTGGCACTGTTAAAAGTCTTATCTCTGCCATTTCACAGATTGGGATATGATGACCAGAGTGGTTACATAATAAACTCACAATTTCATGGTTTAAATAAAACTGGAGCCCAAGCCCTCTGCCTCCTTTTTCTTTTTTTTCTCTTCAATACATTGTAATATTCATCTTTAAATATGACTGTCTTTTCCCTCAATTTTGCTTACTTCCCAGATCACAAAATGTCCAAGTTATTATGTTCTGGTTTTGATACAAGCACAGGGCAAATTCATAGCACAGTGGAGTAGTTTTGAATATGGCTCTGATGTCTTCCTGTTAGAGTTCAGACCTAAGTTCTGCCACTTATTAATCATGTGTCCTGTGCAAGTCACTTCACGGCTCTGAGTTCTTAGTTCTCTAGTGCTGCTATAACAGATACATCATAAGTGGATGGCTTAACCAACAGGAATTTATTCTCTTACAGTTTTGGAGGCTAGAAGTCCAACTGCAGAGTGCTGGCTCTAGGGTCTGGGTGAACCCCCTCAACCTTTGGCTTCAGTGCTGCCTCTTATTCCAGGCTCACTGGAGCTAGTGGTATCTCCTAACTCAGGCAGCTGCTGGCTGCTGAGGCTAGTGAACCTAAGATTAGCAGGTAAAATGGAACAATCCCAAGATCGATAAACAACACGGTGGGCCATCGGTTCAAGTAGAGGGACTGGAGATGAAGGCTCGACCAAATGAAGGATCCAGATGTGCCAAAAGCTGGATACCTTTTGCAAAGCTTCTCTATATAGACTGGAAGCAAGCCACTGCCCAAAGGCAGTTCCCTGTCCACTGATTAACATCTCACAGCAGATTGCACCATGGAGGTGATTACAATCTCATCGTGGGGAATAACTACATCCAGCTACCAAGCTACTCAAAATTACAGCCCAGCCAAGGTGACACACAACTACCACAGCTTGGAATTTATATTTTGTGCATTTTGTAGGGCTGGTCTTTAAAATCAGCACCATAATACATGTGAAATGTTTGGCGCAGTACTCATAGTATGACTACATAAAAGCTATGTATTAATACTACT
>NW_006921624.1:7394871-7396665 GCF_000298275.1 Orycteropus afer afer
GAAGATTTCTTATTCTTTGATTTGCTTTGGCAGTCTAACTAAAAGGGTGGAGATTCCAGCTTTAAGACCATACCCCAGCCCTTGGGTTATCTGAATAGAAGAGCTGAAGCAGAGAAAATGGCCAATAATGTTAAGAACATAGTTCATCTAAAAGAAATGGCTCCAGCTGCAAGATCATCAGCCCCGGAAATTATTTACGCTATTGTTGATATAAAATCCAGTGCTACAATTTTAAAATTAATTTGGTCTAATTACCCTCACTTAATAAGATAACTTGTCAGTTATCACCACTCCCATAATCTCCTGAATTTCCATCTCGTTTTAGCCTAAATTATCCTCTTCTAAGCCTGTTTTTTAATGTATTGCAAAAAAAAAAAAATCCTTGGAGGTATAATTAACTTTTTCATTCAGAATCCTAATTTCCTCTCCAGCTCTGTTGCTGCAGTATTTAAACTATTTATTATGCAGAGTTGCAGAATTTAAGCTGTGAATTATGTACAAATCTCAGGATGTGAGTGAGCTCTGTCCTAATCATGGCATCGTGGTGCCTTTCTAGTTAAAAGTAAGCAAATATAGGGGAAATTAATGTCACAATTCAGAAATGGGGTTGAGACTAGGATTTGAATGGTAATATCTCTAT
This sequence comes from Orycteropus afer afer, assembly GCF_000298275.1. NCBI lineage: Eukaryota > Metazoa > Chordata > Mammalia > Tubulidentata > Orycteropodidae > Orycteropus > Orycteropus afer. The sequence continues at coordinate 7,395,512 of NW_006921624.1, forward strand.
GCCAGACATTATTTTTTAAATCATCTTTAGACTTATAGTCATGTAACTTTTTATTATTGAAGGATGCCTGGTGGCACAAATGGCTAAGGGCTCAACTACTAACCAAAAGGTTGGTGGCTCAAACCTACCTAGCAGTTTCATGGAACAGAGACCTTTTAATCTGCTTTCTTAAAGATTACAGCCAAATAAATTAGTTAATTAAATAACAAACCAGGAGGCAGTTCTACTCTGTCACATGGGGTCATTATGAATTGGAATTGACTTGAAGGCAAACAACAGCAACAATATTTTAGTTATTTCCTTGTTGTTGTTGTAAAAGACGGAAGTTTCAATGTAGTTGTTTCTGCACAAGTCCAATGAATAAAAGTAGTTTTCCATTCATTCATTCATTCACTCATTCTTTTGTTCATCAAAAACTTACTGAGGAACAACCCAGTGTTAGTGCTGAATTAGGCATAGAAATGTAAACAGTAAATGCAGTGGACTCAGTTCTAGCTCTCAAGGAGCTTATAATTTTGTAGGAGATAGAGACACTTAGACAATTACAATACAGATTGATAAGTGTTATGTTTAAGGAAAACAAAGTCATATGTGAAGATAAAGGAAGCACATCTATCCAGACAGGGGCCCAGAGAATGTGATGTTGAGAGCAAACTGAAGGAACACAGGGTAAGGGCAGAGGGAAAGCATATACTACTGCATATGTGGGGACTCCGGTGACTACTGCCTAAGGCATTTGACTACCAACCAGAAGGCTGGCAATTCAAACCCACCAGCTACTCCTCAGAAGGAAGACTGGGCAATCTACTTTTGTAAACATTTACTGCCTCGGAAACCCAATGGGGGTCTCTATTAGAACCGACTAGATGGCAGTGAGTTTGGTTTTTGATTCGGATGTGGGGAAGAATAGGCCAGAATCAAAATGGGGGAATGACAAGCATATATACAGGCAAAGAGATTAGATAGAGGGTGGCCTATTGAGGACATTGAAAGACAAAATATATTAGTATGGCAAGAATGATAAGAGAGAGGCAAGAAATGGGGCCATCAAGGTAAGCAGTTGATAGCCATATGCTTATATCATTTACATCTTAAGGAGTATCTATCAACAGAACTAATTCTAGAATGTAGTGAATTCTAGTGAATCTAGAGTT
>NW_006921624.1:7397880-7399648 GCF_000298275.1 Orycteropus afer afer
TTTCAGGGTGAAAAGATTATTCTAAAATCTCAGAATGAACAGTCTAAGTACAAAAACACTTTCCTTCTTAAAGTGATATTCTTGAGATATAACTTGATATTGAACAAACCATTTTTTGGCAACATGCCTAATAATATTTAAGGTGGAGTTAATACATCCTTCCATTATACCTCTATTGTATTTTTTCAGTCCCTTTCTTATAGCAGTTTGGCTAATATTAAGTTTGTTTGTGTACATGTTTACACATTACACAGAACCCTCACTAGAGTGGAAATAAATAATTTCCACTGAATTAGAGTTCCCCAGAGGCAGGCTTTGTTCTTAGGAACTCGCTATCGCCCACTGCGCCTACCATTGTGCCCAGGATGTCCTAAGGACTCAGTGATGTTTGTGGCCTCCAAGGAACTCACACTTCTGAAACTTGATATACTTGAGATTTTAGAAATCAACTTAGCTGTTTTTTTTTTTTGAATATTTTATAATAGTAGAGATCATCTTGCATTTTACAAAAGCTTCGCAACTGCATTTACTTTTTCTTAATTGTCAAAATCCATAGAAAAGAATAAATTAGAGTAAAACTTTGAAATGTAATCAAAAGGCAATAAAACACACCCCCAGGGGCTGGATCTCAGCCCAATAGTTAACAAGATGTACACGCAGACCACTCAACCCAGGATGATGCATCCACATTCTCTATGGTAATACATCCCTTAGAGAAATAGACCATGGGACACCAGAGGACCAACATTCAAATTGAGGAAATGCAGGACAAACAGGAGTGCATAAATATGAGGGGCACGGGGGAGAATTACAGGGTAAGAGGCGGAGAAAATTGGGTTAGGGTTGGACATGGTAAATGGGGAGTGAAACTAAATGTACACATAATTTTGAATGTAAAACAAGCTCTTAAAATAAAAAATAAAAAGGCACTGACCATTTTACGAGCAATCTGCAGTAACAACAAATTACCATACTCTGAAATCCATAAGAAATATGTATAAGTTTATCTCCAGCTTAATTAATTGCTATTAGAATAATATCTTCAAATGAGCCTATGTTATTACATACTGGTAAATTATTACAATACTACAGTTTGGTAGCATAATGCCTAAGGCACTTGACTGCTAACCAGAAGGCTGGTGGTTCAAACCCACCAGCCACTCCTCAGAAGGAAGAAGAGGCAATCTACTTCCATAGAGATACTGCCTGGGAAACCCAAGGAGGGGTCATTATGAGTCAGGTCTGACTTGACGGCACACAACAACAACAGTTTTATAAGAGTTACATATTATATTCTGGAAACAAATAAATAAATAAAATTAGAAGATATGATTTCTACTCTCTGCTTCACCCTTTACTTTATGAGTGATTAGTGACCAAGCTGGCCTCTCTCTTTCACCAACTTCTATAATAAATGTACATGGTAGCATCTATTCTGTATTATCACATAATAGTTAGGAGTGCATAGTCTAACATTAGACTTTAGGGGTACAAATTCCTAGTCCTGCCACTAATTAGAGGTTCAACTTTGGGAACATTCTTAAATCTTCCTATATTTTGTTTTTCTTATCCATAAAACGTGTATGATAATAGTACCTGCTTCAGAGAACTGGAGTGTAGTCTAAATGCGATAGTTTTTGGTATAGTGTGCACCAAGTAAAAAGTATTTTATGAATGTTAATACTAAAAATAATGATAACTATCATTATGATACCTTTGCATTACCAGACATGACAGGCTCAAATAAGATAATTTATGTCAGGATCTT
>NW_006921624.1:7399938-7400874 GCF_000298275.1 Orycteropus afer afer
CCCGACTCACAGAGACCCCTCCTTGGGTTGCCGAGGCAATATCACTACAGAAGCAGATTGCCCAATCTTCCTTCCAAGGAGTGGCTGGTGGGTTTCAACTGCTGGCCTTCTAGTTAGCAGTCAAGTGCCTTTGGCACTATGCTACTAGAGCTCCTAATACTGTGATAGTGAGTAACATATGAGCCTTTAGGAGTAATAAGTTTCATCAATGTGTCATGACTAGCAAAGATGAAATGATAGATATTCTTGCTTCTAGAAATGATCTGTCTCCATCATGCTCCACTGTCTCCAAGACTAACCCTGGGAAAATGGTGACTTGAACATGCTATTGTGCCACGCAGAACTGGAGAGTGTTGTGAATCTTCAGCTTCTGTGACAATTCTGATGGAAAGAAATGTGGAGGATGCTTTCCCTTTAAGTAAGAAGAAAGCATAGGAAACTGGGTATTCCTGGTGAATGGCTAAATTATGGGCCCTCAGTTCTCTCTGGTTCACTTTGGTTAAGTAAGTGTGCTTTATCTTCTGATACACATGGGAAAGGAGGACTTGAACTGGGAAATAGGAGACCAGGGAACACTGGTGCTGCCCTGCTGCCTCATTAGGGCATTGACTAAGAGCTGAAGAACACTTTGGATCTATGCGCCAGACACTTCTGTACTTTTCATCTCTCATGAGACTTACCTACACAAGGTCTCCCTGGAAGCTAGACTTAGTGTCCCAGTGAGAAGTCAAAGGAATATAACAAAACTCCCAATGGGACTTATAGCAAGATAGAGGAAGACACATTACACACACACACACACACAAACACATGAAGAGGGAGGGATAGAAAGAGAGAGAGAGAAATCAAGTAGAAAATAATATCTCAAAGAATAAAGATAATATATGAAGAAATGAAAATCGTGAATGCAATGATAAGTGACTTTGGAACAAGACA
>NW_006921624.1:7407704-7411431 GCF_000298275.1 Orycteropus afer afer
CATCAAAATAGTTTAAATAAGCTTTTAATAAATTCAGAAGCCAGTCCTAAGAAAATATAACTAAATAAGAACTGAATAAAACTACTTAACATGATAAAACCAGGAAATTAAAGGAGATGTCTGCATCATGAATTTCAGAGACAGAAGTGGAGGGTCTCAGTAATTGCAGAGATGACCAAGATGGGTATGTCGAGCCCTGTGGGAAAGTGTCTAGAATAGGAGGATTGGCATGGAATCTAGGGATTTCTGAGGTGACCTACACTATAGAGATATAGACATAATGGATAACCCCTGATGGCTTCCAAGGAAGATTGATATTGGAACTTTGAGAGCCCAGAGGAGAGAGGAGTGAGGATTTTTTTAACAAGTACATAAAGTTTGGGGGCTCTTTTTAACTCTCACATAGAGATGTGGAGACTGGGAGAGGACAATATTTCAAGAATAGCTAAGAAGCCTTCATTCCTGGGAATTCCTTATTTGGTATGCCATTTATCAAATAAATATTGATGTATTAGCCTCAGTTAATTCAACTTGCAGAAATAATAATAGTTTGGGAATTCTTTGCTTTTCTTCTCTTAGTCAGAAAATTCAGATCTATTTCAATTTGAATCTTTCATTTTAAATTTGAACATTTATGTAGACAGTTAACCAAGGGCAACAGTTGTCTCATAGCTATCCATCATGTAAATAAACATAACTTTCCAATATGAGATTGTGCATACTTAAAAAAAAATTCCAAATGTATTCAGGTGGCCAACAAACACATGAGAAAATATTCATGATTATTAGACATTGGAGAGATGAAAATCAAAAAAACAATGAGATACCATCTCACCCCAACAATAATTGCAAAGTTCAACAATACAGAAAATAACAAATGCTGGCTAGGATGTGGAGAGAATGAGACTCTCATTTACTGCTGGTGAGACTATGAAATGATACAATCACTGTGGAAATCAGTATGGTGAGTCCTTAAAAAGTTGGAATTAGAAATACCATTTGATCAAGCAATCCTATTATTACATATATACCCTAAAGAAGTGAAAGCCAGGACACAAACAGACATATGTACACCCATGTTCATCACAGCACTATTCACAATAGCAAAAAGATGGAAACAACCTAAGTGCTCATCTAGAGAACAATGGATAACCTAACTATGCTACACACACGCAACAGAATACCATGCAATGCCAAAGAGCAATGTAGAATCTGTGAAACACTGCATAAAGTGGATGAACTTGGAGGCCATTATGATGAATGAAATAAGTCAATCACAGGAGGACAAATATTGTATTAGTCCATTATTGTAAAAAGTCAAGGAAAGGTTTATACATGGAAGGAAACTTTTTTGTTGGTTACCAAGGATGGGAGAGGAGTAGAGGAAAAATTGCAAGATACTAAAAGACAGGTATTAATTTGGGTGAAGGGCAAGGCAATATAGTTAATCAAGTGACCAACACAATAATACTAAAGAAAAGGAAGACATAGAGAGGTGCACAAAGGATACAGACAACAAAGATCAACCCTTTCACATGCACAATACTGCATTGTTAGTGATAACAAACATTAACCTATGAGTAAATAAATGGGTAGACAGGTTGAATGATTTGATATGTATAGGCAAAAGGGAATACAACCATATATAAGGTTGGTAGATGATATTTCTACAAATGTATTTGCACGTGCTTTAAGAATGTCCATATAAATAAAACTGACAGGGGGCAAAATTATGATTATTTCTTAGGCACAGTCAACCACCCTGATGGGGGAAGTTGTTGGACCTTTGGGCTCAGGACTATGGTCAAGGGGGACATCAAGTTCAATTGGTATAACATACTACACATAAACATTTTTCTACATTCTACTTTTGTGAGTAGAGACTAGTATCTTAAAAGTGTACAAGTGGCCTTCTTGACACAACAATTGGTGTTTCCTCATCCAGAGCAAAGAAGAATGAAAAAGACCAAAGATGCATGAACACAACTACTCTAAGGGACTAGTAGAGACCATGTGAACCTCAGCCTATATGACCATGAGGCCAGAAGAACTGGATGGTATCTGGCTGCCACTGTCAACCACTCAGAAGGAGATTAGTGCAGGAGATCCTGGAAAGATGGGAGAACAATGTGGAACAAAACTCAAAATCATTAAAAAAAAAAAAAAAAGACGAGGTTTACTGGTTTGATAGAGGCTCATGAAACCCCCAAGACTTTGGCTCCTAGCTACCCTTCAGGCCTGAAATTGAACTCAATCTTGAGGCTTTCAAACAAACAATAAGTGTATAGGGTAAACATTTACACCAGGTAGATACATTCCTTAGAACAATCAATCATGGAAGAACAGAAAGGCAGTATTTGCACAGGGAGATACCTCAAGGGGCAGGAATGCATAAGAAAGAAGGACACAGGGAAGAGGTAACTACAGTGAGGAAGTGGAAAGAGAGCTGTTACATTGTGGAAAATTGCAGTCAATGTCATGAAACAAAATGTGTATGAACTGCTTTATGAAAAGTGAATTTGCTCTGTAAACTTTCACCCAAATCACAACAAATAATAATAAAAAAAAAATCCCACATGAAACATAATCAGAATTACATAGAAAAAACCTTGCTATTCATCATCCTCAAATAAATAAGTTCCTCTTAATAACTAAGTTTCCCCAGAAAAACTAAGGGTTAAACATTTTGGTGCTAGAACTATACAACTTGTAAAATGTAAGTCTTTTTAAAGGATTTTACTCCTATACCCTTCTTCTTTAAACTGAGTTTCACAGCAATAAAATCCTTCTATTTGTATCATGAAAAAAAAAAAAAAAATCCTGCTATCCATTGGTATTCAAAAATATTTTGGATGTTCTAGAAAATGCCCTAAGATAAGATAATTAAGTAAAATTTGTTAAATGTTTGAAGAGATGAAATTTTAATCTTTACAAAAATCAAGATTATATGAATTAAGAATCCAAAATTTCTAGTGACAGATCAACTAGTGATTAGAGGAACAAAGCACAGTACCCTACTTGTGTAGAAAACATACAAACAAAAAAAGTAAACAAAAATTGTGGGCAAGTCACTCCAACATACACTCACCAATTAAATATAAACACAAAAATGTCACAATGCCTCAGACACAACAGAGCATCACAGTCCACACAAAGAAGCAAGATAAAGCAGGAGAAACAAGGAAGCAGGTTACAGACCCAAAACATATCCCTGAGGAAGACACAGCATTGCAACTCCCTGATAAGGAATTCAAAGGGATTGTATTTAGGTGTCTGCAACAAATTGAGAGACAGATCAAGAAAAACACTGACAAAACTGAGGAAAACACAGAGAAAACCCTATAACAATTTTGAAAGGCAATATAAGAACAAAATGACAAAATAAATGAAAAATTAGAAACAATACAAAACTACACACAGAAATCCAGAAGATTAATACTAAATTTTCAGAAATAGATAAGATATTGAATGGGCAAAGTAGCAGAAATGAATCAATGGGAGACAGAATTAGTGAGATTAAAGGAAAATACCTGAACACTTCTTTAGAAAGGGATAAATCAGAAAAAAAGATCAAAAGAAAATGAAGAAAGCCTAAGGTTCATGTGGGATACCATCAAAAGTAATACTCTACAATGTAATCAGAACTCCAGAACAGAAAGAGACAAATAAAACCACAGAGAAAATTGTTGAAGATTTGTTGGAAGAGAATTTTCCTGGTATGATGAAA
>NW_006921624.1:7412271-7415181 GCF_000298275.1 Orycteropus afer afer
AGCAACAAGTTCATATTTGCTAATAATTACATATCTGGCAAGGGACTTGTCTCTAAGATTTATAGAAAACCCCAACGTCTCAACACTGAAGGAATTAACATTCCACTTGAAAAATGGGCAGAAGACATGAATAGACACTTCACCAAGGAGGATATTCAGGAGGTTAGCTAATACATGAAGAGATACTCACAATCACTGGCCATCAGAGAGATGCAAATCAAAACAACAATGAAACACCATCCCACCCTAGCCCTGATGGCAAGGTTCAACGAGACAGAAGATAACAAATTCTGGTGGGGATGTGGAAAGATTGGGACTCTCATACACTGCTGGTAGGACTGTGATACAACCACTGTGTAAAGCAGTATGGTGATTCCTTAGAAAGCTGGAATTGGAGATACCATTTGACCCAGCAATCTCATTCCTAGGTATATATCCTAGAGAGGTGAGAGTCAGTACAGGAACAGATATATGCACACTCATGTTCATGGCAGCATTATTGACAATAGCAAAGAAATGGAAACAACCTAAATGCTCATCAGCAGAAGAGTGGATGACCAAACTATGGTCCATACATATAATGGAATGTTACACAGAAGTAAAGAATAACGTAGAGTCTGCAAAACACTACGTAACATGGATGAATTTGGAGGACATTATGCTGAGTGAAATAAGTCAATCACTGGACAAATACAGTATTAGTTCGTTGTTGTGGAGGCTCAAGGAAAGGTTTATATATGGAAGGAAACTTTCTTTGTTGGTTGCCAGGGGTGGGAGGAGAGGAGAGGGAACACTGAAAAAAAATGCATTGAGCCATGTCATTTTAGTTTTGTGTACTTCACTGTACATAAATTATATTTCAATAAAATGCATTAAATAAATTAAAAAAAAGAATCCAAAATTTCTAGTGACAGAAACTTAAAGAAGCAGTAAAAGAATTTGGTAAGGTGGCTAGATATAAAATAGATGTACAGTATATGTATATATTAATTTCGAATTATGGTGATGGCAAAGAATATTTACTATACCATGGACTGTCAGAAGACTGAACAAAACTGTCTTGGAAGTACAGCCAGAATTCTCCTTAGAAGTGAGGATAATGATTCTTCATCAAACTTACTTTCATCATGTTATCAAAATGGGGCAGTCCCTGGAGAAGGACATCATGCTTGGTAAAGTAGAGGGTCAGCAAAAAAAGATCCTTAACAAGATGTATTGACACAGTGGCTGGAACCATGAGACGGAACACAGAAACAACTGTGGGGTGCAGCAGGACCAGGTAGTGTTTTGTTCTTCTGTACAATAGGGTTGCTACGAGTCAGAGCTGACTTGACAACAACTAACTACAACAGTTTGGCATTTTGACCATTTCTTTTATTTTCATTAGGTCCCCTTTAACAACTTTTATACAACCTGTTCTGTGCCATTGGTTATAATCTTTATAATGTATCAACACTCTCATTATGTCTTTTCTGTTTGTTCTATTTCTGTTGATCTAGTTTCCTTTTTCCTCCTTGCTATCTCATCTTTGTTTTTGGGTAAATGTAGACCATTGGGTCTAACATAGTTAAATGTTTAAGGGAGTGCATTATTCACTCATGGTATTGTTTATTTTATAAACCAAACTATTATTTGACTGAAAGATGACCTACAGAAATAGCTTCATTCCAAATTCCAAGATTATTTTAGGGCAATAGGCTTGGGGTTTCCTCTAGTCTCTATTGGCTCACTAAGTCTAGCCTTTTTCAGGACTTTGAGTTTTGTTCTACATTTTTCTCCCATTCTGTCCAGAACTTTCTAATGTGACCCTTGTCAGAACAGTTGGTCATGGTAGCCAGGCACCATCTAGTTCTTCTGGTCTCAGGTTAGAAGAGGTTGTGGTTTGTATGGGTTATTAGTCCCATGGACTAGTTCCTTCTTTGAACCTTTAATTTCCTTCATTCTCCTTTGCTCCATATGAGTACAGACTACTCATAGTTGTATCTTAGATGGATGCTTGCAAGTGTTTAAGACTCCAGACACTACTCATCAAACTAGGATGTAGCATATTATCTTTGTGAACTGTGCTATGCTAATTGACTAAGTTGTCCCCCAAGACAAAGTCTCAAGAACTTTAACTCAGTAAACCAATCCCACAAGTTGTTTGTATGTGTCTAGGAAGCCTCAGTAGCTGGGACACCTATTTAGTTTGTTACACACATAGATATATATGCAGCCCCCACAAACATGTGTATGTATATGCCTACAGTTACACCAATACATTATTAACATGTATTTACTCTCATATGCCTTCCTATATACATACATGCATCTATATCTACCTATTTAATCACATACATATTTTTGTTGTTGTTTTTACTGTTGCTGAAAAAATTTTACATGGTATATAGCATTTACTGAATTGTTCCCTTTTCTCGTGTTCTTCTTAATGTCTTTATATACCTTGGTCAAGTTGTGCTAAATTCACCCATACTTAAGGAGGGAATGAATATTTGCTGAATAGTAATACAATCTACCACACTATTCAGCCTTGTATTTCCACTCTTATAAATTTATAATTTAGAAATTAGACATGAGCATCTCACTATGTCAAAGGCTAAATAACAACCCCCCCACCCCCAGTTCATATTCTAATCACTGGAGAACCTGTGAATATGTCACCTTATATGCTAAAAGGGGTGTTGTAGATGTGATTTAGTGAAGGATCCCTGGATAGTGAGATTATATTGGATTATCAGGGTGGACCCAATGTAACTATAAGAGTCTTTGTAAAATGGAAGCAGGAGGATCAGAGTTAGTTGTAGGGGATGTGAAAATGGAATCAAGAGTTGGGGTGATGCAAGGAATCCAGGCAGTCTCCAGGAGCAATAAAAGGCAAGAAAACAGATTCTCCCCTAGAGCTTGTGGAAG
>NW_006921624.1:7416162-7445286 GCF_000298275.1 Orycteropus afer afer
TTTATACACCTGTTGTTGTTGGATTGATTATGACTCATAGTGACCCTATAGAACAGAGTAGAACTTACCCCATAGGGTTTCCAAAAATTCCTTGTAATTTCTACAAGAGCAGACTGCACATCTTTCTCCCACAGAGCAAGTGGTAGCTTCAAACTGCCAACCTATCAGTTAGCAGCTGAGTGCTTAACCACTGTGCTACCAGGACTCTTTTCCATTTGTATAGAATTCTCAAAATGGAAAACATTTAGAAGTGAGCAACATATTTGCAGCAGCCTGGGGTTAGAGAAGAGGAGGAAGGATGAGAAGGGGAGTGATTGTAACTGTAATAGGATCAGAGCAAGGGACTTCCCTGTGGTAGAACAAATTTGTATCTTGATTAGGTTGGTGGTTATGTGAATGAAGTCGTGATAAAATGACATAGAACTGCACACACACAAATGAATACAAGTAAAACCGATTCAAAAAGTGAATAAGATCTGTGGACTGCCTCAGTGTTGTTTTCCTGGTTTTGATACTGTCCTGTATTAACGTAGGATGCTGCTAGTGAGAGAAACCAAGTGAGAGCACACTGGACTTCTCTGTGGTATCCTTGCAACTTCTGTGAATCTGTAATTACTGCAAAACAGAAGGTTTTTGTTTTGTTTTTAACAAGTATGAACAAACCAAACTCTTGAGTTTTTGTAAAATTCTTGTATAGTCACAATAAACAAAGAGAAAGATGTGAAAGGTTATACAGCACATGGTTCTATTCAGTTACATCAGGAAAGTAGAATTGATAGAAGTGTTAGCAATTTGTTATACTTTTTTTACACTGTTACAATAACACGTTTTTGTATTATAAAAGTGAACAAATAAAAATATTTTAAAAAAATAGATCAGGTTTTGATTAAAAATTTGAAATATTGAGTGAACATAGCAACTTTTTCCACGTATGTTCCTCTTTGTTTTAACTATGTATACTATTATTATTGTTCTTTTCCTAGCAAAAGTTGATAATTTATGCCTTATGTATTATACTGGGTAATTCTCAGGATCATTGATTCATTCACTGATGCAACAAATGCTTGTGGAGAACTTATCCCAAATCAATGATCAGGATAGACCCTTAGAACACAGAGATACAGTTTAGATTTTTCCCCGCTTTCCCATGAAGAACTTAAAAGTCCAGTGTGGGAGCCAGACTGCAGACATGAAAGATATAACCAACAAGCCTCCTAGGTCATCCCACCATGGTCCAGCTTGGGAGAAGTCAATGTGAATTCCGTCCTCCACTTAACATTGAATGAACAGAAATGATCGGACATAAAACCAATAACCAAACTCTTTGCTGTTGAGTCAAATTCTGATTCATAGAAACCCTACAGGACAGAGTCAAACTGCCCCACAGGGTTACCCTGTAACTCTTTTCAGAAGCAGACTAGCACATCTCTCTTCCACAGAGTGGCTTGTGGCTTCAGACTGATGCCCTTTTGATTATCAGCCAAGTGCTTAACCACTGTGTTACTCGGTCTCCAAGGATTTGACATAACACATTTAATTTTTTGTTCAAAACAAAATGGGGCTGATACAGAACAAGAGGTAGAAAAAAAATTATTATAAGCATTTTGGTTTATATCTTTCCATTTTACATGATATATAATAAAACCACATTTTATATAACAGAACAGAATGTGATGAGATTTTACAGTGCATTCAATTTGCCATTGTGATTTTTCTATATTTATATTGGGGCATAAGATGTTTTTATGTTAATACAAATTATCAGAAAACTTTATATTAAATATTAAATTCATCAATTTCACAGTTGGTTACAAAATATGAAATTATTTAATCTCACCAACATATACCGATGCACACCAGCATTGGTGTTAGAAGCTGGTGATGTCCAGGTACCTGAGTCAGGATTGTCAGTTCTGACCTGAAACTTCAGTTAACCATTTCTCTATTGTTTTATATAAGATTTATTTCCAAATTTCATTGTTGTGAACAAGGTTGTGGTAAACATCTTAGTACATAAAACTTTTCTGAATTTAGTATTATTGCCTCAGGATATAGTCCCAGAAGTAAAATTATTGGGTCAAAGGGAAAATAAGAATTTTTAAGACCTTTGATACATATTGCCAAACTGAATGAGATGAACAAGTTTATAAGTCCGTTCTGAAAGGTTGCCAACAGCCAGGATACACGATCAATCATTGTGACCTTGATGCAAAATATATTCAATAAAAAAGACTGGCAAGAGCAAATAGATGCTTTTTTCTCTAATATATGTTTGCTCTTTAGATGAGTCTCGTGTGAAGCTATCTTGTCAACAAAAGGGGGGGAAATTTAATATTGATTTATAGGAGCCTTCTATGTGTCAAATACCACTTTACATTTGCTTTTTCATTTATCACGTATACGAGTCTCAACAAATCAATACTTGATTGATAAACTTATATATGTATAAAAGACTATAGCTTATATAGTGCTTTCATTTGCATGATTTCATTTATGACTAACAAATCTTGTCAATCTCAGAATGTGTTTCCATTCAATGTCTGTTTTTTCCCCAAGTTCTCGTTGAATAAACTCGTGGATGATTTTTCAGAATAATATAAAAAAATAATGTTAAGATATGATTTACATTTGAAAAAGAAGAGAAGGCGAGAAAGTCACTGCAAATGTTTTCAGGAAACTTTATGAAAGCATTTGAAGCTTTGAAAGATGATTTTCCCTCCTCCTCAACAATTGCCCACAAAAGCTCAATTTGGTACTTCTCCTTCATGCATGTGTCCCTTTAATTTTACGGGACCTCAGCTTGCCTTCTTTTCTGATACACCAATGAAAGGGAAACACAGACAATGGAACTGTACTGATCTGCAATGCTTCCTTCTCTTATTCCCCTCCCACCTCCTCCTCACAAGCAGATATCCATCCCTGAAATGCCATTCTTTCTGATGGAATTCCATTATTACAACTAATACTGGGAGCTATTCTATGGGGGAGAAAATGTGTAAAATAAAGCAATTCTTTGATTTGAAAGACCCATTTACAGCACTTCAGTTTAAAAAAAGAAAGAAAATTGCATCTTAAGGATAAATAGCAGTCAACTTTTGTCCGGGGTAGTAGCAGCCAAATGTAAATAAAGATCATTAAATGAAATCATAGAAATGCTTCTCTAGGAGGCATAGATAATGTCAGTGGGTTGTTCAGGCTGTGAGAGTTGTCGAACAAAAGAGACTGGAGGAAAAGACAAGCTGCCAACTGGGAAATATCTCTGGAAACCATATATTTGACAAGAATCTAATAACCAAAATATATATGAAACGTTGACAACTTAACAACAAAAAGACAAATAACCCAATCATGAAATGGGCATAAAACTGGAATGGAAATTTCACCAAAGAGGACATTCAAATGGCCACGAATCACATGAAATAGTTGCTCAGCACCATTAGCCATTAGAGTGATGGAAATCAAAACCACAATGAGATACCATTACATTCCTGCTAGGATGGCTAAGATGAAAAATACAAAAACAGAAAATAACAAATGTTGGCAAGGATAAGGGGAAATTGGAAACCTTATCCACTGCTGGTAGAAAAGCAAAATGCTGCAGTTTCTGTGGAAAACAGTGTGACAGTTCCTCCAAAAACTGAAAATAGAACTATTGTATAACCCAGTAATTTTGCTCCAAAGAATATATATACAAAAAACTTGAAAGCAAAGACTCAAACACAGACGTGTATACTAATGTCCATTGCAGCACCATTCACAATGGCTAAAAGGTGGAAACAACCTAAATGCCTGTCAACAGATGAATGGATAAACAAAATGTGGCACATACATACAATGGAATACTACTCAGCCAGTAGGGAAAAGAATCCTTGATACACGCTACAATATGGATGGAACTTGAAGACATTATGCTGAGTGAAATGAGCCTATCACAAAAGGACAAATACTGTATGACCTCACTTATATAAAAAGACAAGAATAGTCAAATGTATAGAGACCATAGTATATTAGGGGTGGCCAGGAGTGGGAGGAAAGAGGGAAAGGAAATTTTAATGGTGATTAAAAATATCACATCAATTAAGGGCAGAATTGTTGTGATTACTGTTCAATAAGTTATACACACCTATAAAGAGCTGAATTGGCAAATTTGTGATATATTTACAACAAAGAAAAGTAGATGTTGAAGCTGCTTAAGCACAATGAAACACTTCGTGGAATTTGGTTCCTTGGTTTGGAGGTTTAGGCTCATGGTTTCATAGGACATGTCAATGAATTGTCCTAATGTTTTAGCACTTCTTTTCTACCTCTTAGTTCATTGTATAGTGCCTGATGTTTCAAAAGCTTGCAAGGGGCAACCCAAAGCACAATTGACCTCTATTCGTTTAGAACAACAGAGGAAGAAGGAGAGTAGGAATGAGAGGAGGATGTAGAACGTGTGGCTAATTAGCTCCATGAAAAACTGCCTCCTTTGCCAGGAGACAAGAACTGGATGGTGCCTGGCTCCCATTATTGAATAGTTCATCAAAACTTCCATAGAAAAATACTGATCAAAAGGGGGAAAATGCAGCACAAAATTTAAAATTCCCAGGGACTTTAGACTTTCTGGATCCATAAAGGGTGAGTGAATCCCTGAAATTACTACCATGAGATAATCTTTAAAGCTTAAACCAAAAACATCCGCTGAAATCATCTTAAAACCAACAAGTAGTTTAGCTTACCTAGTAAAGAAAATAGGAGCTGTGGTAGCATACTACCTAAGGCACTTGACTGATAACCAGAAGGCTGGCAGTTCAAACCCACCAGCCACTCCTCAGAACGAAGGTTGGGCAATCTACTTCCATAGTGATACATAACAACAACAGTAAAGAAAACCTTCCTTGAGTATTATACTTTTAAGAACTGTCTATATAGGATCATGGGAGCTCTGGTAGTATAGTGCCTAAGGCATTTGACTGCTAACCAGAAGGCTGGAGATTCAAACCCACTAGCCACTCCTCAGAAGGAAGATTGGGCAATCTACTTCCATAGAGATACCACCTCAGAAACCCAAGGAGGGGTCTCTATGAGTCAGATCTGACTTGACGGCAGTGAGGTTATATAGGATCATATTGTTAACAGTAACTCCAAAACTTAGATAGGAACCCTTGGGGGCAGTGAGTTTAATGAGTTAATGAGGGAGAAATAACTCAGAAAAGGAAGGTAAGAATGGTTGCACAAGTTGAAGAATGTAATCAAGAAAGTTGTTCATATAGAAAATATTGAATTGGTATATGGTTTCCTGTGTATATTCTCAATAACAAGAAAACAGAAAATGTGAATTGAGGTCTGCTTAGTAGCCAGATGTTTGTAGGTACGGAGATACAAGGTATACAGTGATAATAGCAATAATTATAGCTTCCTACTTCATATAAAATATACCACTTTGCTGGCTTTGAAGTGTAAACAAAATCTCCTTAGGTCTCACAACGACCCTGTGGTAGGCAGGACAGCTATTACTATGCCCTCTTGCAGATGACTTAACAGCAGCTATGAGAGATTAACATTTCTCCAATATAAACCAGTTAATCAGTACTAGAGCCTTAATTTGGTCCAGGTTTCATAAATTCAAATCCATTTTTCCCCTCTTCCCGACAGCACCATACAAAAACAGTTTCTGGAAGAGGAGAACGTTCAGATATGATTCCATTACCCTTAAACTATTCAGTGATCTTTGCTGAATCAGGGAGAATGCACCGGAAGATATAAGGCAGAAGAATGCAGACAGATACCTTTATTTAAAAAAAGAAAGAAAAGAAGCTGAATTTGACAATGTATAGACTGATGGCTTTGACATCAAACCTAGACAATTCTAGAACAACAAACTGACAGAAATGTCGGGAGGTCCTTATCCATCTTGTTGTCTTCAGCAACTGAGGCTGGGCTTGGCAATGATTAGAAGGGAAGTGATGATCTCTGAGGCTAGATGCAGTTTCATTAGGTAAATCTCCTGGAGGGGTAGCATCTTGGGTGTGCCCTGAAGGGGCCATACCTTCTAAGCTTTTTCATAGTCTTCATCAACCTCCTTCAATTATTTTATATGAATAAATATAACATGTTGCTCTACAAACAGCATTAGAGTAAGTCTGTAACATTCAGTCCCTCCAATTAATTACTGCTTTCCATAGAGAAATTTTGGAGCCACAACTGTGTTAAACTAACTTCATTTTCTCCTATATTAAGTTTATTAGACCAGAGAAATTTAGTAGATGAGATGTGTCTGGGCTTGAGGAAGACATGTGTCAAATACCTCTCCTTATGGCCATGTGGAAAGACTAGTATAATTAGAACTAGTAACTGGTTGGATGATTTTACCCTAATGAATTGATATGAATCTAGAGAGAAATTTCTAGTTGCATGTATTGGGAGGGGAGAGACAGTGAGCTTTTCCTTATGCTTTCAGTCTCAACTTCAAAATGGTAATCATGATTTTAATAAATACTAGTTATTTCTTTTCTTTGACCAGGAAAGACTTTTTTTCCCCTCTTTGGGAAAGTGCCCTTCCCTTCACTCCATGTGATATTGTGTAAAATGTGAGGGGCAGACAATGTTTCGCTTACTCAAGATCACACATTTGAAGTTCTGAAAACAGATACAATCTTGTCACAGTTCATATTCTAAGCTCTTCATCTAGAACTCAGAAGGAAGATTGAGCAATCTACTTCCGTAGAGATACCACCTTGGAAACCCAAGGAGGGGTTGCTATGAGTCAGAAACAACTCAATGGCAGTGAGGTTTTCTTTAAGGTTTCACCTAGGACCAGTGTAGTGTATCCATTAAGCACCGTGAGCAGTGTCCCGGGACCACAACACGTTTAGGGGCCCATGGAAGTGTTTTAATTTTAAAATCAGAAGGAAGAATGTAATAATAATGAATCTGTAATAATGAATCTGTAATAATGAATTCAGCCTGGATTATATTTGTCTTTATACCAATGCAGATATACAATATAATTTTAAATATTTTTTTTTTTTTGCATGAGGTAAGGGCAAAAATACCTAGTATCTACAAATGTCATAATGCAGCTTTATCTCCACTGCTGATGTTGTATGTCTACTTCCCAAGGTAGAAGAAGAAGAAGTGAATGTCTGGTGGGAGCAGGTGAATTGGGTCTGGAGAGGAAGATTGATAAAACAAGACATGTAGTGACATAGATCTGTGAAGAATAAAAAGGACCTTGTGTAGAGTAGAAGGTTCCACAGTGGCTAAATCAATGCTTTGTGCTTAACATGCTAAAATTTTTGTTTGTTTGTTTCCTTTCACTTTTACTTATTTATTAACTTTCTAATAGTGATTTGGGCAAAAGTCTACAGAGTATATTCACTTTCCATTCAATAGTTTATACACATTTTGTTTTGTGACATGAAGTGAAATTCCCACAATATAACAACTCTCTCCTCACTTCCTCCAAGTGGTGACGTTTTCCTGTGTCTCTTTTTTTGTACCTCTTGTGCTTCACCTCTCTGTGTCTTCCATTCCCTTACTGATACTGTGCTGGTCACCCGTTTTTGGTGTATGGCCTTTCCCTTCACCCAAATCATGGCATGTCTCTTACCTAGTTAGCATTATTCCCTCCTCTTCTCTCCTATCCCTGGTAACAAAGAAAGCTTCCTTCCATGTGTAACTCTTTCCTTGACTCTTTGTAACAGTGGACTCATATAGTATTTGTCCTGTGTTTAAGTTATTTCACTCAGCATAATGTCATCCAAGTTCATCTACATTGTGAGGTATTTCACAAATTCTTCATTATTCTTTAATGTTGCATAGAATACCATTGTATTTATGTACCATAGTTTGGTTTTCTATTCATCCATTGATGGGTACTTAGGTTGCTTCCATCTCTTTGCTATTGTGAATACTACTGCAATGAATATGGGTGTGCATATATTTATTTGTGACCTAGCTCTCAATTCTCTAGGATATATACCTAGTAGTGGAATTACTGGATCAAATAGTATTTCTACTTCCAACTTTTTGAGAAAGCACCATACTGTTTTCCACATTGGTTGTATCAGAAATAAATCCATCCATCTAGGGACATCTCATCTTTGACAAAGTGCCAAAAACCAGTAAATGTGGGGCTGGCAAAACCGGATACCCATTTACAGAAAAATGAAATAAGATCTATATCTTACGAAGTACAGAAAAAACTACCTCAAGGTAGATCAAAAGCCTGAATGTAAAGCCTAAAACTATGAAGTTCATCAAAGAAAAAATAGGACCAAACATAGGGGCCATGATTTATGGAAAAAAAATAGACTATCAAACATAACCAATAATGCACAAACTGCAGCAGATACACTAGATGGCTGGGACCTTCTAAAAATTAAAACCTTATGCACATCACAGACTTCTCTGAAAGAGTAAAAGGAGAACCTACAGAATGGCAAAAAAAAAATATATATATTTGGCAATGATAAAGGACTTATCTCTAAAATTTATAGAAAATAGCACCTCAACATCAAAAAGACAAACAACCCTATTAAAAAATGAGCAAAATGCATGAACAAACACTTCACCAAAGAAAATATTCAGGCAGCCAACAAACACATGAAAAATTATTCACGACCATTAGCCATTAGAGAGATGCAAATCAAAACAACAATGAGATATCATCCCAACCCAGAAAGAACAATGAAGTTCAACAAGATGGAAAACAACAAATGCTGGCAAGGGTGTGGAAAGATTGGAATTCTCACATACTGCTTATGGTGCTACAATTTTGTCATCTTAGGACTCTGATAATGCAAAGGTGAGTTTCTGTCTTCTCTGTTTCTCTCATAATCACATGTGAGGCTTTCATGGATTTGCTGGAAAATTATCAGAAATGTCTCATTTCCATTTAGGTTCTGGCACCACAGTAGATGAACTTTTTTCTTTTAAGTAACCAGTCTATCTGATGTATTACCAACAACAACAACAACTGATGTTTGCATACTACTTTGTAGTTGAAAACTACAGATTTTGAATTCCCAAAATTTTTTTGCTATATCACAACCTCACCCTTTCCCAGGTGATTCAAAGCCTGGGCTATATCGGTCTGTATGTGAATGTGGTCTCTAGGCTTTTAAATATAATTTCCAATATAGGTTTTTGATGAGGAAGATGTCCACAAAGTCAAAAGAAATCAGTGAAGTTCTTTTAAATAAGGCTCTTATTAAAGATTCTATGTCCTCAACTCTAAACAAGGCATCAAACACTTCAGAGTTAGAACACCTAGCAGGTGCTCAGTAAATGGGAGCTGTTCTCCCATTTTACAACTGAGAAAATAAACTCGGATAGAAGAACTAATTTGCTTGAGGTCACAACCAGAGGTGGGCAGAGCTCATGCTGCTATTTCTCTTTGTGACCACACTCACGTGCTCAGAGTATGAGTCATGTATTTTGGATGAATCACAGCGAAGAGAGAGGCTTCTGTGAAGACAGGATCATCAGTAGGTGCACTGGAAGATTTCAGGTTGCTGTGAGGAGGCAAGGACTAACATAAGCTTGAGAGAAATGTTGCCAGCTCCCTCCCTATCTCTGCTGCTATTTCTGAATGGTCAACAGGCCACCTGCAGTTTTTAATATATTATTTCTGTCTTTGGTAGTATCCGAGAGAATTCAGACTCGAGTTCTTTTCTGTAAGTTTCCAGGGAGACCAAGAGGCTCAACAGTTCTCCAGCCAGTCCCTCAAAAAAATTCAATTTTTTTTTTTTCACATTTTTTCAGACTTAGAGTCTGGGGGAACACTGAGAGAGCATGCAGGCTCACAATTTAACTCATGTTGAGCAGAGTGTACTCAAGGCAAAACAAATGAGGAGATTCAGTGGGTAAAAATGGGAGTAGTCAAACAGGTCTTGTCCAGGAAGACTTTATATTCTAGGGGAACAGGAGCATTCACCAACGCCTAATCAACATCATAACGCATACAGTGAACATCCAAGTGAAGAGAGGGAAAATAAATTACCCACCCCCCCATTTGGAAAACTGGTAAAAGTTTTATAAAAATGATAACATTGTTAAGGATTGAAGAAAAAAAAAATGTTGGTCACACCAAAGAAAGAGGAGAACAAATCGAAGAACCACCATGAATAGATTTAAGTGAGTGCCTAAAATAAATGGCAAATGTTATAACTCGTATTTTGTTCATGGGTAAACTGCGGTACAGAAGGTTTAATTGGCATCCCTCAAGTTGTAGCCCATGGATGCACCTGAAGTAAGGAACCTCAATCTGATGTTCTTCCTACAACTGCCACCAGGTCCTGTGAGGACTCAGCTGTCTTCATTCAGGGCTCAGCCACTGAATTTACAGATGCCTACTTTACTCTTCTTACAGGGTAGTGTTTGCCCTCAGCAGGGAGACAGCAGTTCACATTTCTTTGCAGCCAGTATCCATGTCCCATTTGAAGCCATCTGTTCCCATTAGTGAGGGAAAGGAATCTGCACCTTACCTCTGTTTGTTCCTACTTAGCCCTATTACCAGGATCCCACAGAGTAAATGGCCTTGTTATGTGGTAGCAATAGGCAATAAAAATACCTTGTGTTTGGCATTTAGAGTACTTTACAACTAAGACACTTCAAGTAGATTTAAAATATTCATCATGTTTAACAATAGCCCCTTTAATTACTGAATCCAACAGTGGATGAAAGAAAGTGGCCTGGGATGGGGAGGAGGACAGGGATCTAGACACAATTCTGCAGGGCAATCTTTGCCAAGCCTTTTTTCTTTGGGCCTCAGGTGTCCATCTTAAAAAAAAAAAAAAAAAAAAAAATAGGGACCATGATTCCTGGATATTCCTGGATAACATTTTGGATTAATTGTCTGTAGAAAGGGATTACAAGGGCATAACAATACAAATATTTGTTTACACTTCAGATATCTTTGGCTGCTCACAATAACTCTAATTTATTTGAAGAGAAGTCATTTTACTTTTCTATCCCAGGGATCTTTTGAAGAAAGGTGCTAAAAGGGGAATGGGGGGCGTGCTAAGAGAGCTATCTTTAAGGTATTTTGTTCTCATCAGATCAAACAAATTAAGTCCAAGAAGGTACTTATGTATCTGATCTGTGTGGGAGCCAGTTGTCTCTTCCTTACTCTTTCTCTTTCTTCTTCCTCATTTATCACTAAGAAGTTGTAACAGTGAATGACTGTTAATGGAGAAGCCCAACAGCCATAGGATTTCATCCAGCATTTACAACTTCCCCACAATATGGCCTTGCCTGAATTACTTTGCCTTTTTCTGACACTTGATTTTTCAATCAACTAATAGGCAATATTAATAATTACAGAACTCTTGTGTGGTTTAAATTGTATAAAGCATTTAAAGAACTAATTCAGTGCCTGGAAAAGAGAAACTTTGTACTGTGTGCTGGACAGATCATGACAAATATGCTTTATTTGCTTCCTTATTGTGGTAGCGTAGTGCCTAAGGCACTTGACTGCTAAGCGGAAGGATGATAGTTCAAATCCACCAGCCACTCCTCGGAAGGAAGATTGGGCAATCTACTTCCATAGTGATATTGCTTCGGAAACCCAAAGAGGGGTCACTATGAGTCAGGTCCGACTCGATGGCACATAACAACAACAACATTGTTAGCTCCTAGTCGAAAAGCAAAATATACATTTTGTAAGCTTATAGTCAAAACACAAAATAGGTGTATACACATTATCAATCCAGCATCCTATGGTATGCATCAGATGCTATAAAATCTCAGAGAAAAGTCTGTAACTTGTCTGGGTGAGTGACAGTTGGGAAGATGTTCAGAGATGGTTTTTTCAAGTAGATGATGAGCATGATGAGTTGGGAAGGACTGGAAGATATGAACAAGTCAAAGGATGATAATGAAAATAAGTATGTTCCATGAAGAGTGACTATCACAGAATAACTTGTCATCAGCTGCCATTGCCCGGCCCCTGATTTGTGACAATCCTATGAAAAATGGAACAAAATGCTGCCCAGTCCTGTGCTATGCCCACTGTCAATTGTTGATCAGACCACTGTAATCCATAGTGTGTTCATAGACTGATTTTCAAAGTAGATCGCCAAGGCTTCCTTTCTAGTCTGTCCTAGTCTGGAACTCCACTGAATCCCATTCAATATCACAGCAACACACAGACAACTCATGGACAGACAGGTGGTGGCTCCACATGAGGTGGATTGGTGGGAATTGAACCTGGTCTCCCACAGGGAAGGTGACAATTCTACCACTGAATCACTAGAGGCTCATTTTCACAGAATACCCTCTGCTATTGAGTTAATTCTGACTTGTAGCAACCTTATAGGGAAGATAACTGCTTCATAGGCTTTCTAAAGCTGTAAATATTTACAGAAGCAGACTGTCACATCTTTCTCGCCAGGAGAGGCTGGTGGATACAAATCACCAACATTTTGGTTAGCAGCTGAGCACTTAACCACTGTACCACCAGGACTACCTATCACAGAATAAATCCACCCACCGCCATCAAGTCGATTCCAACTCAAAGCAACCCTGTTGTTGTTGTTGTTATGTGTCACTGAGTTGGACTGAACTCACAACGACCCGTCCTTGAGTTTCCGAGGAGTTATCACTATGAAAGTAGATTGCCCAACCTTCCTTCTGAGGAGTGGCTGGTAGCTTTGAAATGCCAGCCTTCTGGTTAGCAGCCTAGTGCCTTAGGCACTATGCTACCAGAGCTCCTATAGCAACCCTATACCAAATCAAACCAAACCCACTGCCATTGAGTTGGATCCTACTCATAGCAACCCCTCCTTGGGTTTCTGAGGTGGTATAACTATGGAAGTAGATTGCTCAGCCTTCCTTCTGAGGAGTGGCTGGTGGGTTTGAACCATCAGCCTTCTGGTTAGCAGTCAAATGCCTTAGGCATTATGCCACCAGAGCTCCCTTAGCAACCCTATTCCTCTAAAACACCGTAAAACTGTCCCTCAGGATTTCCAAGGCTGTAAATCTTTTTTGGAAACAGACTGCCTCATCATTCTCCTGTGGAGCACCTGGTGGGTTCGAACCATTGACCTTTTGGTTAGCAGCCAAATGCCTTAACCACTACACCACCAGAGCTCCTTTATCACAAAAGAGTGGTTCTCAAATATTTCTGCACATTAGATTCACCTGGGGAGCATTAAAAATAGCCCAACCCTGGGCCCTTTACACACCAATTGAAATGAATTCCTGGGGCTGGGACCCAGACAGTGTTTTTAAAGCTCTCCAGGTGATTTTAATGTGCAGCCAAGTGGCAAACCATTGATATAAAGTATGGCAGCATAATTAGTGTGTGGTTAGAAAATTTTGTTGTCCTGGAATAAGAGGGGCCTATGAGGGTAAACTTAAACTTCAAGATAATGAATCTGGACTTGACATACACATGACAATTGGCCATTGAGGAGTCAAAGAGGGGAGAACAGAGTGGTCATATTTGCATTTTGGAAGGATGCCTCTTGCTGCCAACTCAGTGTTGAATGCCAGAGGAAGCAAACAAAACAAAACAAAACAAAACAAAAAACACAAACAAAGGAAAGAAAGAAATATATATTATGCATAATTTTTAGGAAGTGTATACTTCATATAATAATCCTGGAAGAATGTTCTTTGTATACTCATTAGAGTTACATGTGGAATTTATAAACATACTGATGCCCAGGGCCCTCCTGAGATATCCAGAGTCAATCCTTGGGCCATGGGACTTCTATATTTGGGTTTTTATTAAGTTCCCCTAAAACGTCTGAGAACCAACCCTTGGTAAAGAACCTGAGTAATCATTTTTCAAAGGATATTCAATAGTTGAGGTTCCAGCAAGAGAATGCGTATGGTAGAAAAGCTCAGGACTGATGCCTGGATCAGGCCAGATTAGTAACAGGGTCAATATTTGGACAGGAGGTCACTGATTCTCCCATCTTCATGCTTGGCCCTTCTCTCCCTTGGTCAATTGCTCTCTCTCTCTGCCCTGCAAAGTACTAGATGCCTGCACCTTTTACTTTGATCAAAACCAGCACTCATATAAAGATCTGAACTGTGTCACTGACTTTACTGAGACAGGAACCACAGCATCAGAATCTGGAACAATCTCTACCTGTGGAATGAAAGGGTTTATTTTCTGTGAAGAGAGTCGTAAGGCTCAGTAAGTCCTGGACAGAGGGGTGACCTCCCTTCATTGCTGTTGGGGATGGCCACTTACTGCATCGATGCATAAAAGCGGACCCTATCATAGCACCACCAGGCAGATCAAGGACAGATCATCTCATTAACAGTAGCCGAGGCAGCTAAGGCCCAGACTGACATGGGCACATCTGACCCGATACTTCTGAGGAGGAGGCAGGCAGAGGGATGATCTGTCTTGACCCAAATGAGAAGATGCAGACAAGAAGGGGAAGGCAGCCACCCCAAACTTCCTGCTCCCAACCTCTTTACGGAGGCAGACTTCTATGAGCAAGCTGATAGAAGCATTTGTGTGACTCAACAGTGACACCCAGTGACTCTCTCTGTCAATCCCAGGTGGCTGTTCCCAGAGGGTCTTCTGGGGAATCCATTGCAGCCTCTCTTACCTAGTACTGAAGCAGCAGCAGCAGCAGTCACATCAAATTCATCCCTGAATAAGACAAACGCAATAATAATTCCCAATTTGTATTAACATAATCACCTAACTGTTGAAGCATATTCCTCATCCCTGTTGGGCCATGCTTTATGTCAAACATAATATCATATATAGTTACTGTAGCTGCTTGAGTTTAGAATCACATGGAAGTGGTTTTCTCTTTCACATTCTTTGTCCAAATTTCATGGGTCCTTATTTTCTGTCATTTTGAATCTCATGCATGCATACACATAAACATGCATTTGGGTTCACAGAGATTTAGAGTTTAATAAGAAAAATGAGGGTTTTAGAGTCAGGGATACAACAGGTCCATAGCTCTATATATTAAACCAGTTGCTCTTGAGTGGACTCGGACTCATGGTAACCCCAGGTGTGTGAAAGTAATCTACCAGGTGGATCACCAGGTATTTCTTTAGGGGCGTCTCTGGGTGGACGCAAACCTCCAACATTCGATTAGTAGCAGAGTGCCTTAACCACTTGTACCACCCCGGAATTCTCACGGTCATGCAGCAAATGGTAACTGAAAAGGCTGGAATTTCAAGTCCATCCAGAGGGGCCTCAGAAGAAAGGTCTTGGGATCTATTTCTGGAAAATAAAAAATAAAAAAAATAAACACACCTCAAAAGTTAGAGCCAGTTCTATTCTGACATACATGGGATCGCCATGCGTCAGAGTGGACCTGATGGCAACTGGTTCACTGCACGTTGTTGTTGTTGCTGCTGTTGTTAGGTGCCATAGGGTCAGCCCCTACTCATTATGCTACTAGTGCTCCTTTCACTACACATTATGCCCCACCAAATTTGAGGCTCCACATATGGAGAGGGAGAGTAACAATTGGTAGTGTAATCAAAGGGCAGTGAACAGTATTACCATAGGATTCTAAACCACATCATATGTATAATTAAAGGAACTAGGGGAACGTAGTAGGCTAGAGGTGGGAGGAGTAAAACCTCAGGGAGTAAGGAAAAGAGTAAGGATGGCTGCCTTCAAATATTCGTAGGAAGGAAAGAATAAAATGTGGTTATCCTGGTTTTATTTGGCCCCTAAGGGCAAAAATTGAACCATCAAGTGGAAGTTATAGGGAAAATGCTTTCAGCTCAACATAAGGAAACACTATAACAATTGGATTTACTGGGAAATGAAAGAAATTCGGGAGGCATGTCAGCAAAAACATAGCCCAATTTGTACCTGTTAGAATAATTCCAGTTGTAAAAATAAAATAAAACCAATGTGCAGAGTGGTAGATAAAGAAAATTACTTGAGTGAATTTATCAAGTAAAAGGGCAGGTATGTGGGTGGTCAAGAAGGCAAGAATATAATTGGCAAAAGGATTTAGCAAGTTGATTATACTCTTTCTCCATGTATCACTCTTTATTTATTTGTTTTATTTTAATGGAAATCTGTTTCCTTCCTTACTCTCATCATATCTGATTTCTTTGTTTCTCAATCTACCTAAAGGGTAGAAGATGCTTGCTCCCTTAGTCTTTGTTTATCTAGCCCTGTGAAAATGATACTTTATTTCCTCTTCTGTGCTTCCTTGTTTCAAGCCCCTCATTTTCATATTCCCAAGGAAGAGCAAGCTAGGGTCAGGCTCCGACCCTTTGTCTAATCACTATGACCAGGAGGAGAGAATTGTATTCAAGAGATGTACCCTTCCAGGGAGTGATCGGGGCAGTCCGATGCACTAAATGATCTACTGTCAAAAAGCTAACACGGGAAAGGTACGTTGGGGAGGAAATGAGTACAGAGCGTTGGCTAGAGGCCTTCTATTTTCCCGTCAAACCTCAGATTTCTTGATTCTCTGATTCTAAACTGGGATCTCTCCCTGTTTAACTATACTTGTTATTCTGTGCGGTAGTTTACCTTATTCTGACAGTAGATAGTAGATGATAGAAAAAGGGTGAGTAAAAGAAAAATGAAACAATAGAAGAAGAGATTTGACAGAATGAGAGTGAAATATACAAGGGTAGGTTTAAGTTCCTGATTCAGTTCTATGCTGGCTTGCAAGGAGAAAAACTAGAAATCTAAAATTATGAGGCTTCAGGTTCTAAACCAGTATCCAATAACTCTGCGTTAGTGGACGAGGCCAGAGCAGCTGGATTTTCTGGCAAGTGATGAAGTAAGATATCAAAGGTAGTCCTCAGGTCAAAGGGGATAGGCATGCAAACCTGGAACCAAGACATAAACCCAGTCTTAAGGGTGAGTACCTACCGAGACAGATTTAATACCTGGAAACAGCCAATGCTTTAGAGATATACCTGGATTAAAATTCAGGTTAGCCTCTTATCAGTTATGTGCATTGAATAAAATCAATTTTCTTTCCTGAGGCTCAGTTTCCTTATTTCTAAAATGGTGTTATCTGTACTACCCCGCTAAGATCAGATTGTTTGATGGATTAGATGAGATATTGTAACTAAAGAGCCTAATATGGTACTGTTGTTAGATGCTGTCCATTCAATTTCTGACTGATAGCGACCCCAAGTGATATGACAGAACTCCCCCCAGTGTTCTAGGCTCTCATCTTCATGGGAGCACATCAGCTGGTCTTTCTCCTGTGCAGCTAATACCAAAACCAAACCAAACTCACTCCAGTCAAGTCGGATCTGACTCATAGGGACACCTTCTTGGGCTTCTGAGGTGGTATCACTATGGAAGTAGATTGCTCAATCTCCCTTCAGGGGAGTGGCTGGGGGTTTGAACCACCAGCCTTCTGGTTAGAAGTCAAATGCCTTAGGCACTATGCCACCAGAGCTCCCTGTGGAGCTAATGTGTGGGTTCAAAGCACCAAACAAGCACTTAATCATTGAGTCATTAAGCCAAATCAAACCAAGCCCACTGTTGTCAATTCCATTCTGACTCATAATGACCCTATGAGACATCGTAGAACTCTCCCATAGGGTTTCCAAGGCTTCATTAAATCTTTACTGAAGTAGAGTGCCACATCTTTTTCTCTCAGAGCAGCTGGTGGGTTCGAACACCAACTTTTTGATTAAAGCCAAGTGCTTTAATCACTGTGCCACCATGGCTCCTTCTTGGGGAGCTCTGGTAGCATAGTGCCTAAGGCACTTGACTGCTAACCAGAAGGCTAGCAGTTCAAACTTATCAGCCACTGCTTGGAAGGAAGGTTGGGGAATCTACTTACATAGAGAGACTGCTTCAGAAACCCAAAGAGGGGTCGTTATGAGTCAGCCATTTTGGTGCCTGCACAAACTAGGAAGTGTGAGGGGAGTTAATGCTTCCTAAGACAACCTTGAACCAATGGGGCAAGAGTTCGGATGAAAATATTACTTCTTTCCAAGTCTTTAGGAGCTCTGCTGGTGTTGTGCCTAAGGTATTTGACTGCTAACCAGAAAGCTGGTGGTTCAAACCCACCAGCCACTCCTCGGAAGGAAGACTGGGCAATCTACTTCCATAGTGATACTGCCTCAGAAACCCAAGGAGGGGTAGTTATGAGTCAGATCCGACTCCATGGGTGGGTTTGGTTTGGGTCCAAGGCTTTGGACAGACAATTCAGAGGCATATTCCAAACAGTTCTTGGAAACCCTGGAAAAAAGATTAAGTCCCAGGTGACCACAACAGTGATCAGATCCATCACACAAATGGATTGGCCATTTTCCCTCTTTCTGCATTTCACGATTCCCCTAAGCCTCCAATCCTGTGGTTTTCTTTCTTTTCTCATTTCATTTTTGCAGATCCATGTACACGAGGAACATTTTCCAAAATAAACTGGCTGCACAAAAACCCCCTCAGCCTCTCCTTTTTTAGGGAAATGCAAGTTAGTCAAGCAAAGAAGAGTAGCAAGAATTCCATAACTTTGGCAGAAAGGCACTGGGTAACAATTCAACAATAATCTAGTGGATTCCAACATTTGTGGGTGGATGCTGAAACCAAGATGTTGAAGTCAAAGGCTGAAACAGAGAGGTCAGTAACTGCTAAGCCATACAGCTAAAGAGCAAAGGAGAACTCAAAACATGGAAGAGCAATTGAGGGAGGGGAGAAAAGGCCAGAAAAGGAAAAAAAGAAATGGCCTGGGTGATGGGAGAGAAGGAAAACCAAGTCATTAAAGCATCTTAGAAGAGTGGAGATGACACACACTGAATCTACCCTGTCAGCAGAGCAGAGCACAGTGCCCACCCTGATAAAGGCCAAGTTCCCTTGCTGACACTTGATAAAGGTTCTGTCCAGTAGCAGAACTGCAGCCCATAATGGGTTTTAACCCCTACTTCTCTCCAGTGCATGACATAAAGTAAGTGCAAAACGAATGTTTGTGTGAATAATGAGCAAATTAACGAGGTAAAACACCGTATTTCCAACATAAGCATACTGATAACCTGAATCGCTGTGTGCATTTGCATATTTGTATATAAGAGTGTACATCCTTCTTTCTTGTGTTCTTGTTTATTTGTTAAACAAGTGTTTTCAATGTTCATTTGCCCCCGAGTGAGTATAGCCACTCTTGAGAAACCTCTCTTTATTATTTTCTTTTTTTTACATATCCTTGATTTCTAAGTACTCAAATCTTTGAAAATATGATCTGTTTACCCATGTATTACTAACTCTCTACTTTTCTTACACCACAATTTGGGGGACTTCTTAATGTTCTTTTGTAAAAACATTCTACCTCTTTTATTCTAGTCTCATATACTTTACATGTATACATATACACACACATTACTATCAGTGTGTATTTTCAAAATTGAAAAATTTTGAAATAAATTATTATACTAATTCAAAGAAAAACAGAAGTGACCTACAGATACTATGTGTCAGGCACTGTGTTGTTCATTAGAACTGAATGGATGAGGACGGTCCCTGAGTCAGGAGGAATAAGAGATTATGATGATAGAAATGTCTTTTTAGACTTGACCCCTGTAAACACCTTGACGTATAACAGTAAGCACCCAGCTGAATTAGTTTTGATTCTGAGTACTTCCAGAAATAGTGTTGCTCAAGTGTTCCTTAATGAGAAAGTTCTATACTGGAGGAAAAACATCATTATATGAACTTAAGTCCTGGTTAAGAATAAGTGTATCTGCCTTCAGCAGTCCATATTGAATGTAGTATGGTGCATCCATGATCTCCTTTGTAGATTTTACCACATTTTAAATTACTTGGGCAACATTGTTTTCCTTTATCGTGAGCTACAGAAATATGGAGCCATATCTGTTTCTTTCACTATCATCCAGCACAGTACCTAAGATAGTTCGGGTTCTGAATAGCATCTTTATTGATTTCCTGATCAAATGAATGACTGCATTACATATCATGTGATGAAATTGAGGTTCAGAATATCATTCTTAATGTCACATAACTACATACTGTTTGTCATAATTACTGAAGAAGTAGTATATCATAATTGAGCAATGCTTTTGTAACTGATGGTCTATAAATGTGATTCAGAGGTTACCACAATTTGTAAAAGGGAGACAGGGATCTTTTGTCCTCTTCAACCTGTAAGCTTCATTTTTATCCATTGATAAACTATGATCTGAGTTTTATTGGAAAAAGAAAGGTGACAGATTTCCAATAAAACATTGAAAAAGACTGAGTCCAACCACCT
Source organism: Orycteropus afer afer (assembly GCF_000298275.1). Lineage (NCBI taxonomy): Eukaryota > Metazoa > Chordata > Mammalia > Tubulidentata > Orycteropodidae > Orycteropus > Orycteropus afer. The sequence goes on from NW_006921624.1 coordinate 7,436,328, forward strand.
CATTATATATTGAAAATCAGAGTCAGATTGGATACAGTGACTTGTCCAAGGTCTCAAACCAAGGTTCTCTGATTGGTTCTTTTTTTTCATCATAGTCTGCTATTCCTTCTAGTCAATTAATTCCTAGTTTTGTTGCCCACTGGATAACTAATTTCAAAAGCCTATTATAGTTATTAGATTAATTTAGGATTTTTGGTATATACATGTATTCTTTCTTATGACTCATTTTTTCAGATTTATGTTTTAACAGTTTTATTCTCCCATGTGCCTTTCAATATAAGCAACATTAGATCTTTGCTGAATGTACTCTGAGACATAGGTCACAACTCAGATATAAAGAAATTCTACTCATTTAACATTTCCATTTAGAAAGGGATCCATATTTTCCTTATCACTTCTAAAAGTTCTCTCTCCCCTTTCCCACCTTTCAGTCTTTATCTATTGACAACTATTAGGAGTCTCAAAGTTACCATGGTCAAACACCATTCTATGGACTAACAGCAGCATTTCCCCAAAATAAAATCAAGCTGAGCAAAAATTCGTAACAGAACCACAGGGTTTCCTAAGTTGCCAGAACAACTGAAGAACAAAGCCACTGGAATGGCTTGGCCATGTAGTTCACTGGAAACAGCAGCAAATATTTATTGAGTGCTTATAATGCATAAGCAGTAAGAACACTACTCTACATCTCATTGAACCTTCACTTGAGGCAGGTACTATTATGACTCTTACTCTACATGTGAGGAAAGTGATGTTCAGAAAGATCATACAGCTAAGAAGTGGCAGGGCTGGGGTTGAAATCCGGGATTTTCTATTTCTAAAAACCATGTGAGAGAGGCTTGTTCTGAAGAGGATGGTTCATTAGTGTAGAATACAGAAGTGTGGATGATGCTTTTATCAAAAGTAAAAACTCTTAAAAGAGAAAAATAGAGTAAGGCTAGTATGAGGCTACTATCCACCTTCCCAGCAGCCTCATGACCAGGCACTATGTATAGGAGCACTATGCTTCTTGGTTGACTGATAAGGTAGCTACAGCTAGGAGCTGCTCACAGTCACCTGGCTAGAAAGTGTTATGGCCAGGGTCTGAAGCAAGACTGAACTTCAGCTTCTTCAACACCAATTCTTTTGTTCTTTTTTTTTTTTTTTTCCCTCAATGATAATTGAATGTCATTGTCCTACCAATGAGTTGTCCTAGCTTCATTCAACTCTTTCAACACATTCATGCCTGCAAGTGATATATATGGAGAAGTTATTCTGTACTAAACGGTGGACTAAGAATTTTCAGAGACATAGAAATGAGGACAATGTGTATTCCACTCTAGAGTGTGTGTAGCATAAAAGAAAATAGATGGACTAGAAAGGCACAAATAGTAGTAAAAAACATGATGATGAAGTTGGGGACAGCAATGATAGGATTTATTATGTACCAACTGCTCTTCCAAGATATAACATGGATTTTCTCATTTCATGCTTCTTGTAGATTATTGTTGATGCGCTAACCAATATCTCTTTGGCCCACCTAAATTCATTTGCAATTGAGGTGGACAATTTCTAGGGTGTTCAGAGCTTCCTCCCTCAAGTGCTTGTATATTTGTAACTCTGCTTTCCTTTCTATGGAGCCTCTGGAGGTAGGGTGTCCCAGAAATATCAGAGTTAATACTCTCACCCAGAAATATCAGAGTTAATACTCTCAGAGGTAACTCTTAATGCATTAGAGGTGGTGGCGTGCTAGCACCAATGAGAAGTTCAATTTGTTGTTGGTTGTACTCTGTATTCAGGGTGGATTAGGAGATATTGTCATAGAATAGGGTCAACAGTATCAGTAAATGATAGAACTTTGTGACAGACAAGACCAAATAGCCCACCAACAGAGGCAATGTGATCTCAACATAATTACAAGCAAAGCCAAATTGACATTCAAATCTTGAACTCCAAGCATTTGTAGCAATGGCTGAGGAATCATGGTATCTATGAGTCTGATATAAATGGTAAACCAAAACACATATTTGTTGACTACACAACCAAAAACATTTAAGAGCTGATCTTCAAAAAGCTTGTGTCAGCTATTAAAATGGGAAGTTATGATCCCTTTCTTAGTTTTCGATCTGTCAGTTCTTTAACACAGAGGCCGAGGGATAGGATCCCCTTGATAAAGAATCTTGCAACACTCTGCAAATATATACAATAAATATTTCCCACTTTCTTCTTTAAAAGAACCTGCGATCAGTGCTGTGCTAGAGCTAGCTTCTATATGTTCACAAGAGTCAGTTGTGAACATCCCTTCCAACCTGGCATTCAGTGACATCATGTTGATAAGGAAGACATGTTAATTGACCATGGTAGGAGTCTTCATACTATAGAAATTGTAAAATACTATACATGAGGGTATTCTGGTTTTTTTTTTTTTTTTTTTTCTTCAATGATCTATTGTCAAGCTTTTAGCAGGCCACCACTGCTTATAAACATTTAATAGATTATCTCTACCTAGGGAGAAAAAGAGTATTATACTATTCTAGATGAATTGGGTATAGTTGCTGAGCTAAAATTGACATTAAGAGATCCAAAATACTATTATGGACCCTCTTTTAATATCAAGGCATATGGTAGATAGGTTGTAAATTGGTCCTGAGCCCAGTCTATACTGCAGTGGCTTTATTGTGTGTATACTCTCACCCTGTAGGAATTTTCCCATTCTTGACTTTATAATTGGGATGGGTATACTCAGTGGCTGACCTAGTGAATTAAAAGCTGTTATGATGTAAAGGGCCAAGTCAACCAAAACCCATAGAAAGGGCCAAGTGCAAGCCCCTGAATTATCTCCCACACCTGGCCAAGTGAGTAAATCAGAAGTAATACCATATCTCAGCTAAAATTGTAACAATTACTTCTATCCTCAAAAATTTAAAGGGTATATAGGGTTGTTTTTGTTGCAATTATGTGCTGAGTCAGTTCTAACTCATAGTGACCCTGTCTACAATAGAAGAAAACCATGCTTGGTCCTGTGCCATCCACACAGTTTTGCTATTATTACAGCCACCGTGTCAATCCATCTCATGAAGGATCTTTTTCTTTTTCCGTGACCCTCTACTTTACCAACTATGATGTTCTTTTCCAGGAATTGGTTTCTCCTCATAATATGTCCAAAGCATGTGAGATGAAGTCTCACCATCCTCACTTCAAGTAACATTTCTGGTTATATTTCTAAGACAGATTTGTTCATTTTTCTTATAGTTCATGATGTGTTTAATGTTCTTTGCCAACACCATAATTCAAAGGCATCAATTCTCCTTAACTCTTCTTTATTCATTGTCAAGTTTTCACATGCATTTGTGGTGACTGAAAATATCATGGGTTGGGTCAGGTGAACTTTAGTCCTCAGAGTGACATCTTTTCTATTTAACACTTTAAAGAAGTACTTTGCACCAGATGTACCCAATAAAATATGTTGTTTCTTAACTGCTGCTTCCATAGGTGTTGATTGTGGATTCAAATAAAATGAAATCCTTGAAAACTTCAATAATTTCTCCATTTATCGTTATTTTGCTCATTGGTCCAGATGTGAGGAATTTTGTTTTCTTTATGTTGAGGTGTAATCCATACTGTAGGCTTTAGTCTTTGATCTTCATCAGTAAGTGCTTTAAGTCCTCTTCCCTTTCAGCAAACAGGGTTGTGTCATCTGCGTATTACAAGTTGTTGTGTCTCTCTCTAATCCTGATTCATTATTCTCCCTCATCTAGTCCAGCTTCTTGGGTTACTTGCTTGGCATACAAATTGAATAAATACGATGAAAAGATACAACCCTGATGCACAACTTTCTTGATTTTAAACCATGCAGTATCCCTTTGTTCTGTTTGAGTGACGGCTTCTTGGTCTATGTACAGGTTCTTCAGGCACATAATTAAGTGTTCTGGAATTCCCATTCTTTGCATTGTTATTCATACTTAGTTATGATCCAGAGAGTCGAGTGTCTTTTCATAGTCATTAAAACACAGGCAAACATATTTCTGGTATTCTCTGCTTTCAGCTAAGATCCATCTGACTTTGGCAGTGATATCTGTCACCCAATGTCCACTTCTATATCTGGGTTGAAATTCTAATGGTTCCTTTAATGTATTTCTGCAACCATTTTTGACTTATCATCAACAAAATTTTACTTGTGTGTGATATTAATAATACTGTTTGATAATTTCACATTCTGTTGACTCATCTTTCTTTGGAATGGGCACAAATATGAATCTCTTATTGTCAGTTTGTCAGGTAACTATCTTTTGAATTTCTTGGCATAGATGAATTAGTGCTTCCAGCATTTCATCCATTTGTGGAAACATCTCAATTTGTATTCCATCTGTACATATTAAATTCGCTGGCTTAGCCTTGCCAAAATCTAGATGAATCATAGCAGCTCTTGGTTACCACAAACTTACCATATACTTAACCAAATAGTAGCCCTTATCACAGATCTCCTATAATAATCTTGACCTACATGGGACAGCCAACAATGAATTGAGTTTCTCAGCAATGCTGGTATATCATTATTAAAGCATTCCTTCTCACTTTGATGAAATTGTTTACTATATAGGTAATTACTACACAGATAATTAGAGGTAGTTGTCCCTAGTTATCATGAGACATAGGATTGATGTTTTAAAATGGGGCAGGGAAGATTATACTTGGAACATGTTGGATTCACTTTGTGCTTCCATGCCTTTTGATAACAATGAATGAACAATTGGACAACTATAGCCTGACAAGTACAAGATAACTGGGGCTCTGACCCTTCATGGATAAATGTCAGGATCACTTATTGGGCAAGCAGAAGTATTGGTCAAGAGAGAGAAATCTATAATGGGTAATAGAGGAAGGAGTTGATAAAGATCAATTATGGCCTTGGGCAAGCTACAGCAACTGAGATAGCAGTTTATTTCACTAATCCTCACATTTTGAGTCTTTTTAAAAGATTGTGGATGGCCTTCATCTTAGAGCGTCAAGAGTCAATAGAGTTGGCTCAGAATGGGGCATGAATGAATCTGTTAGGTGCAAGTGGTGACTTAGAGCAGACACTCTTTATATTCTGTTCCTTAATCCATCAACCCACATCTGGCTTTACACACAGCTTTGGTGGAACTTCCTGGAATGCTGACAGCTTTCCATCTCAAGTGATTTCCTCTAACTGTTTTGCTGTCTGAGGGTTTACTTTGGCACCATAGGATCACATCCTGCCCATGAGAAAGATTTTAAGCTTTAACTAAATGACTGATTGGGATCTGAGAATAAATACCCCAGCTTTCCCACTCCTTAGTGGTACAGTTGTCAAGCAACTTCTACACAGTCCCTTGTGGGGTTCCTGGTGAGACTGAACATTTGTCTGCAGCACTATTCCATTCATTAAGGCAAAGAAATTAGGGACTTTTTCTCTTTTCCTTTTCTCACCTTCTCTTGTGCTTTTTTAGGATCATTTTGCATTAATATTACCTGTAGGCATATCTTTATCTCAGTGTATTTTGGGCAGAAGTATGACAATCTCTATAAGCTTGGATGACAAGGAGAAAGTCTTAAGTTCAAAAAACAATATAGATAAAGTCTCACAGCAGCTTACAGACCACAGACATAATTTCCCAACAAAAAAATTGGAGGGAGAGGTGGGAGTGGGGAATTTGAATGGACCAGTTTTGGTCATGAGCTTATTCTAATTTAATCTGAATTTTCTCCTAAAGGCACAGAATCTCCTCCAGCCCTCAGAATTAGTAGACATATTTTCTTCTACAACTGATCAACTGATTTTCAAGATAAGGTTCCAAAACAATTCAGTGTTGTTGCTGTTACATGCCTTCTAGTCCGATCTGACTGATAGTGACCCCAAGATTTCTTTTTTCCCCAATGAAGGTGTGCTTAAAACACACACACAAACACACTCCTTTTGACTCCTATCTCATGCCTTGGAGATAACAAAATTTGAGATTTATTATAGTCCTAAATGTCAAAGAGCTAAAACTATAAAATATTCATTAGGAAAATATCTTTATAATTCATGTAGAAAAATATTTTCTACAACATATACAAGAAACACTGGCCATTAAAGGAAAAATTATTTTAAAAAAAGAGAAATTGGCTTCATAAAAATAAATACTTAATGTCTTCAAAAGATATCTTAAGATAATCAAAAGCAAACCAAAGACTTAAAGAAAATGTCTATAATACATATGTCTGACAAAGACATATATTTAGAATATATAATGATCATCAATAAATTAATAAAAAAGATAAATAATATTTAAATGGAAAAATTACTAGATTACTTTACAAAAGAAGATACATGAATAGCCTGTAAGTGCAATTAAATATAATTCAGAAATTCATAATTATATTACTCTTTAAACCCACCAGAATATGTAAAATTAAAATTAAAAAGATATAATATCAAATGTTTTTGGAATTCTTACACATTTCTGATAGGAATGAAAATCACACAACCATTTTTGTAAGCAGTTTAGCAGTTTCTTACAAAGTTAAATATACACCTACCTATACAGTAACTATTCCAACATGAAATAAAAACATATACCCATGAAAAGGATTTATACAAGAATGTTCATAGTAGCATTATTCAGTATAGTGCAAAATAACTCAAATTTCATCACCATATAATTAACTGTGGAAGATTTCTATATTCAGAAATACACATGAACTTTTGGTACATGAAATAAAATGGAGGGATCCCTAAAACACTGAGCAAAACAGATGCACAGGAATACATAGTATATGTCCATTCAAATTAATTTTTAAACCAAACAAACTGCCATTGAGTGGATTCTGACTCATAATGACCTTGTTGGGTGGAATACAACTGCCCGTCTGGTTTCCAAGGAGCATTGAGTTTCAAAATCTTTATGGAAGCAGACAGCCTCAAGTGTTTTCCACAGAATGGCTGGTGGAGTTGAACCTCCAACATTTTGGTTAGCAACAAAATGCTTTAACCCCTATGGCACCAGCGAAACTAGTCTATAGCAAAATAAATAAGTGGTTGCCTGTGGGGAGAGGTGAATTGAATGAAGAGAAGTATGAGGGGTCTTTCTGAGGTTACAGTTTTGTTATAAGTACAATGAAGAGGTAAAGGAATGAGAGAATTGATGGGGTTTGTGTGCTGGTTACACAGAGGTGCACATTCTCAAAAGTTATCAAACTATACATTTTAAAATATGTGCATTTATGTAAATTTACTTCAATTAAGAAATAAAAGAAATTGAAGTAGCTAACATTTCTTTATTGTGTGCTTCCAGTATGGTAACCATTATTCTAAGCATATGAATCATGTCATATATTTCTCACAACAATCTTACGAAGTGGGTTCTCTTTCTCATTTTACAGATTAAAAATCAGTCAAGGTCAGCAGCAAAGCACTGCAGGATTGAGAGTCAATTCCAGACAGTCTAAAACTAGAACAAGGACTTTTAATGTCTGTGTGCTAATAAAATCCTCTCAGAATATAATTAATGTCACTAAACTGTACATGTGAACACTACTGAAATGTCAAATGTTGTGTTACATGCATATTTACCACACACACACACACAAAATCAGGAAAAAAGTCTATAACCTTAAGTATTGACCCTCACCTCAGAAAGATCAAAGTTCAAAATGCATGCCTATCATTTCTGAAAAGTTGCCATCATATAATGGTTGCTTAGAATGGTAAAGAACTCTAAAAGATGCCAGCAATGAATAGTGGGAAACAATATTATTAGTTTAAATGGTGGCTGGAGGCTCCAAACAGCATCATCTAACTGCAAGCAGGGAGGCAGGCTGTCAAGAACCATCAAGGGGAGAAAGCTGCTCAGTGAGAGGCTGATCAGGGGCACCTAGAATACCGTAAACAGTTCTGGGCATCTCAACATGAGGGAGCTGTCAAGAAATTGGAAGAGATTCAAATAGTGTCAGGGAGCATGATTAAAGGACTGGAGGGATTGATTTATGAGAAAAGATTAAAAGAACTAAGTACTATCTGCATAGATGGAGCTTAACAGAGGAGGTGCATACTAACCACATAAATATTTGAAGGGTCTATGCGCGGAAGAAGGAGAATGATAGTTAATGTCACCCCATGGAGGTATAAACAGGGATTAGAGGATAGAAGACAGAAATGAAAATGTTTTCCAAATATCAGGAAATGTATCCTGACAAAGAGGTCAATTAGACTTTGAAAGAGCTTTCCAGAGGACAAGCAGAATGCCGGTTGTCCAAGCACTTGACAATCGGTTCTGACACAGAATAACAACATCCTAAATATTCTTGAGTCTGGAAGCAGAAAAATATGATTTCATGGAGGAATTCTCCTGACCTCTCTAAATAGATTAAGGATAATAATGGTAACATTATTTACAGTGCTTCCAGTACTTTTGTAGTCAACCCTTACAGCAGTTCTTCGTGGGAGATATTCTACCTGTTTTACAAATTGTAGACAGTGAGCTTAGAGAAGTTACACAGATACTTAAGAAGATACCATAAAACAACAGGAGTCCACTCCTTCAAAGCTTGTGTCTTTTCCAAATATATGGACATGAGCCAGTTCTATGTTGCCCAGAATTTTTTTGTTTGTTGTTTGTGTAAGAGAAGCGAATACTCACCTAACACAGCTGGATTTCAAGCCAACAAATATATTTTTTTTTCAAAGACATTACTAAGCTTCTAAAAGTTTATTCTCAGGAATGTGAATCGCCTTATACACTGTTGTATTATTGAAATTGTAAGCTCTCACAAAACTTAATGTCTACTTTGATTTAGTGATTTACTTATTCATCATTCACTTATTTATTCACCTACAATATTGACTACAATATACCCATTGGACAGTGCACTGAGAATACATTTGTGAATGAGTCAAATTCCCTGTCCTCAGGAAGCCTACCTACATTCTGCTAATTGAAATAACACACACACACACACACACACACACACACACACA
>NW_006921624.1:7446141-7506995 GCF_000298275.1 Orycteropus afer afer
CCCACCAGCCACTCCTCAGAAGGAAGGTTGGGCAATCCTACTTCCGTAGTGATACTGCCTCGGAAACCCAAGGAGGGGTCGCTATGAGTCGGGGTGACTCGACGGCAAAACAACAACAGGAAGTTTTTGTTAAGGAGGAAGAGCAACTAGGAAGTTAGAGTGAGAATCGTTGCACAACTTGAAGAACGTGATCAATGTCACTGAATCGTACAGGTAAAAACTCGATTTGTTGTGTGTTATGCTGTGTATCATTTCAAAAACAAACAAAATAAATAAATTATGTTTAAAAAAAAGGGTACTGTGACTGAGTGTAGTGAAGGAGTAGTAAGGGGTGGGGTAGGAGATGCAGGCAGGGGTCAAATTCAAAAGAGTTTTATTATGACTGTAAACTTGCCTCAGTTCAGCAGCCAGTGAAGGGTTGTAAGCAAAGAAGTAACATGAACTTTCTTGCATCTTAAAAGAATAATTCTAGATGCTTTGTTTAACATGGATGGTAGGGAAATAAGGAGGAAAGCAAAATATCAGCTAAGAGGACACTGCAATGATCCGGATGAGATATAATGGTGGTTTGGACCAGGGAGGTAGGGTGGCTATAGAGAAAAAAATGAGCATATTTTGAGGTAATAGCCACCAAATCAATGAGTTGGAAGCCAGATGTGAGGTAAAAAGATGGACCATTATACCACAATTCTACTGTGCAGTGAATTACTTGGTATGGCTTTTCTAGCAATAGTCTTTGTAACTCCCACCAGATTAGAAACATGAGCTGGAACATGAATAGATACACACACACCCATGCTCACTGCACTATTACTCACAATGGCAAAGAGATGGAAACACCTAAGTGCCCATCAGTAGATGGATAGATAAACAAACTATAGTACACACACACAACAGAATACTATGCATCACTAAAGAACAGCAAAGGATCTGTAAAATGCCTCCCATCATGAATGAAGCTGGAGGACATTATGCTGAGTGAAATTAGTCAATCACAAAAGAACAAATGCTATATGAGCCCACTATTATAAAATGTCAAGGAAAGGTTTACACACAAGAAAAAAAAAAATATTTGATACTTGCCAGGACGGGGGGACAAGGGAGGACAGAATCACTAACTAGATTACAGACACATACTGATTTGGGTGAAGGGAAAGAAAATACAATAAAGAGGTGCAGCACAGTATCACTAAGGCAAAGGAAGACACAGAAGAATGCGCTAGTTACATACAACAAAGGTAAATACTATTACACACACATTCATGCATATCAGTTGTTGTGGTTGTTACGTGCCGTTGAGTCGGACCCGACTCATAGTGACCCCTCCTTGGGTTGCCGAGGCAGTATCACTATGGAAGTAGACTGCCCCATCTTCCTTCCGAGGAGTGGCTGGTGGATTTGAACCACCAGCCTTCTGGTTAGCAGTCAAGTGCCTTAGGCACTACGCTACCAGATCTCCTAAGGCAAAGAAAGACACAGAAAAATGCACTAGAGTTACATACAACAAAGGTAAATACTATTACATACACATTCGTGCATATCAGTAATAACACACAATAATCTATGAGTGTATACACAGGCAGACAGGCAGGCTCAACAGGAGTAGGTAGGCGAACAGATCTATACACAGGTTAGGCAGAGGATATTTCTACACATATGTTTGTATGTATTATAAATATATTGATCTATATAGCAGACTGGGAGCTCTGGTAGCAGCATAGTGGCTAAGGCACTTGACTGCTAACCAGAAGGCTGGTGGTTCACACCCACTAGCCACTCCTCAGAAGGAAGATGGGGCAATCTACTTCTGTAATGATACTGCCTCGGAAACACAAGGAGGGGTCGCTATGAGTCGGGTCCGACTCAAGGGCACATAACAACAACAACAACATATAGTAGACCAAGGATTTTGAGGCTGGCACAGGACTGGGCAGTGTTTCATTCTATTGTACATAGGGTCACTATGAGTCAGAGCCAACTTGATGTCACATAACAACAACAGCATATAGTAGCACAATCAACAGGGAAAATTATGAAAACGTTTTAGCCATAAATAGACACCTTGACTTAATAAGTCACAGAGCTTAGGGGCTAAGAACCACAGTCTCAGAGAACAGCTAACTCAGTTGGCAAAATGCACTTTAGAAAGACAATGTTCTACATCCTACTGTGGTTAGAAGTGACTGAAGTCTTAAAAGTTAGGAAGTGGCCATCTAAGATAGAACTACTGGTCTCTTCATCTGAAGCAAAGAAGAGTGAAGAAAATAAAAGACAATTGGAAATGATAATCCAGAAGACCATTAGACCACATGAATCTCAGCTTCCTCAATACCAGAAAACCAGAAGAACTAGATGGTTCCCAGCCACTACTACCAAGTGCTCTGAAAGGGATCACAGTAGAAGGTCCTGGATAGAATGGGAGAAAACTATGGAACAAAACTCAAAATCATAAAAATGACCAGGGTTACTGCTGTAATGGAGACTGGTAAACCCCCAGGACTGTGGCCTTTAGTCACCCTTCTATCCTGGAAGTGAACTCACTCCTGTGGCTCCACTTTCAGCCAAGCCATAGACAGGCCTACAAAGTGAACAATAACAATAGAAGGGTCATACTCTGTAGAGTAATTGGTAAATGAGAGCGGAAGAGCAGCTTTTACCCAGAAATAAAGCTCAGCAGGCAGAAAGGGATAGGAAAGAAGGAAAAATGGAAGAGAGAAACACAGAGAGGAAGTGGGAAGATTGTTGTTACATTGCTGGGAAAACGATGAATGTCATGAAACAAAATGTGTATGAATTGTTGAATAGAAACCCAACTTACTTTGTAAACTTCCACCCAAATCACACACACACACACACAAGAGTCCTTGTTTGGGATTTAGGTTGCCTAGAATTGAATCACAGGTCTGCAATTCATTTGTTGTATGACCTTGATGAATTCCATAGTGTCTCTGCTTCCATCTGAAAACTGAGGAACTCCCTGGATGCTCCACACAGCTTTCCAGAATCAGGACAAATGGACATCGTGAGCAAGATTCTGGGCTTTGACTCACTCCAGTTTCATTCAGAACAGTTCTACTTTTATAAATCTATATATTGATTATCTATTTAAGATTTCATTAGAGAAAAGGACTCCATGGATAGAAAGTAAACGGAAAAGTATTGGGTAAGAGAATACCTAGTCCATTCTAATGTAATTTCCATTGGGTCACTCAGCAAAAGCTTATGGGATACCAATAATGAGCCAGGTGAAGTGCTGGGTGCTTCTGATAAAATACTGAAGCCAACAGAAAGAGCCTCTTCCCTCACAGGGTCTACAGTGCAGAACTGTATTCTTACCTGGGAGGTCCATGGAACTCTAGAAGGTCTATTTTTATCAGATAGTCATAGAAGGTTTGATATTGTATACAATATTTTGTAAGACTACATTTACATTTGGTTTTCCTGGGGAAAGCACTTGGAGGAAAAAAAAAAACTTTTTAATGAAATATAATTGATCAAACCCTTAAAACATGTTGTGTTCTTCAAAAATTAAGAATTACTAGATAATTAAAATCTCTTCCATTTTTCTTATTATATGTTTCTATTATTTCCTCTGAAAATTTGCTAAGAAAATAGAAGGATCTATGGGTAATAGACACATATAGTGTTGTTTCCCTTATACCTATAAATATGGATTACCACCAAATATTTTTTACAGTGCAGGCGAAGTGCTTATATATGAACCTAAGCGTAAGAAAGCACCTGGTTCTTTCCCATCTGCTCATTCAAATTGATTGAAAAAAAAAAAAAGTAGAATGTGACTAAAAATAGAAAATATTCACTCAATTGTACTTTTTTTTTTGTTTGTTTTGATATTGACTTCCTTTTAAGAAATAAGTTTGTTTAAAGATCATCTACCTAAGAGAGAACTCTGGCTAGGATGAAATTCTGTTCAGGCAGGAGATACAGTTAAAAGTGTTCAGGGCCACTGCCCATTGGAAATCAATCCAAAGTGAAGATAAAGCATTTCTACCATTATAATGGAAATCAGTGAGAAATAAAATTCCATTTATGCAACTTTGATTTATAGGCAACTTTTTTATTTTCTTTGTTATCATCCAAAGACTTGACATCTACACTGAATTTCTGTTAGGTGATAGCATAATTAGGGAACAGAAGAGGGTAATAATTGAACTGCATGATGAACATAATTAATGTCACTGAATTGTACATGTGAAGATTGTTGAAGTCAAATGTTTGGTTACATATATATTTACCTCAATCACAAAAACAAAACAAAAGCTTGAAATCTATCAACGTTTGTGATAAAAACACAAAAACAAAACAAAAAGTGTGTTCTTTGTTATTCTAAACCTTAGTTTCCTCATCTGTAAAATTTGATTTAAAGTTCAAATATCACTGGAAGTATATCTAGTTATTTTCCAAGCCACACCTCTAATACCTAGCACATAATAACCAATTGCCATCATGTCTACTCTGACTCATGGAGACCCCATATGTGTTGGAATAGAAGAGTGCTCCATAGGGTTTTCAATGGGTGATTTTTCAGACATAGATCCGAGGCTTTTTTTCAAAATGCTTGACTCCAACTTCCAACCTTTCAGCCAGCAGTTATGTGTACCACCCAAGGAGTCCACCTACCACGTAATGAGAGCAAAACAAGTTTTGAATGGATGAGTGAAGATTTTGGAAACTACATGATATGATAAAAAAAAGTTTAAGTAAGAAATTAAAAGACATAAATTATTCATCCTGTTTTCCACAATTACTGTAGGCACGGCTTTGGGAAACAAATTTATACTTTCTAATCCTCAGTTTCTTCATATGTAAAATTAGCATAATAATAATATTGCACAGGGGAGATGAGTCATAAGGATTAAATGACATAGTACCTGGGAACATAATTTTGCTAACAAGAAAATACTTATGTAATCCTGTCCATTTAACTGTGATGTCTGAAGTAAAGTTTTAGTTCTATTAATCGCTGACTGAGCCCTTCACCAATCTGCAGAGTCCAAGGAAGAACTTAGAATGAAGTAACTCTCAGATAATAAAATCCAGAGCAAACATCTGGATGGCATAGCTACTGCTGAAGCCAAAACACATCTTTCCATTTTTATCTTCATTTCCCTCCCTTTTTGCTGGTTTAACTGTCAGATCATGTAAGAAAATAAATGCTAAAGAAAAAAAAAAGTCCTCTGAAGAAGCAGTGTATGTGTCCAAATTACATTAAAATACATTAAATGTGTATTGCTTTTTGCATGAAAGTTTCCAGAGCTATTTTTGGGCTTGATTCAACTCCAGCCTCCCTCTGAGACACAAAGGTTTTTAAAATGTGATTTTACAAGGGAAGAGTATTGGTTTTATATAGTATACTTCATATTCCAGTTTTCCAAAAGAGCACCATAATGCAACATGTTAGATCTTTATTTCGTGGGAAGTGCAGCCGGAGTTCAAACCCTTTGTGCATCTAGCAGTGGGTCATGATGCACTCGGATTGACTTTGTCTTCAAGGTAGCAATGACATGTTTTGCTAGGGTAAATGGCTATGGAAAGAACCCAAAAGGGGCAGGAATTTGACAGATGGTGTATGCAGAGAAGCAGGGTTTTGACTTTAAATAAACCAGGGATTGGAAGAAAAGTTGTGGAAGGGGAGAAATGGAAAATATGTTAAAAGTAAGAAGGTGAACTGATTGCTAAGAGGTTTCTCCTGTTTTTCCAGCATTAGCCACAGGCAAAGGCAAGAAGTTATCATCTCTTCAAATCCATCTGTTTTGTTGCGTTCCTGTTTCTATCCATGGTATACCTACAATCCACAGTACATAAATTCATCCCAAACGTTTGTTGAGCTCTTTTCCTCCTCCCAAAGCTAACCTAAATGTTTAGTCAAAGCCATTTCTCACATAGGTTTGCTGTCATGTTCCTCTCATTGTTCACCCTTCATTAATCCTACGACTGATTCCTTTATTTATACCTTTGGTATTTCTCTCCTGAAATATTTCACCGGTTCTTTTAATGGTCTTCCTCTAAAATCCTCAAAACACAAATCACCAGATTAGGCTAATGATTCCCCTTTTCAATGTAGGCTGTTTTATCGTCCAACAATCCTGAAGAGTAGGTCATATCACCCCCATTTTATGAATGACGGCCTCTCACTCATGAACATTTAAACCGAAAGGGGTAATTTATTCCCCATGCTGCGCGCTTCAGTCTTTTGTTTCCATATTATCACTTCTACTAGGAGCTCTGGTAGCCTAGTGTCTAAGGCATTTGACTGTTAAGCAGAAGGCTGGCAATTCAAACCCACCAACCACTCCTCAGAAGGAAGACTGGGCAATCTACTTCCATAGAGATACGGCCTCAGAAACCCTAGGAGGAGTCACTATGAGTTGAATCAAATCAACTCAATGGCAGCGCGTTTGGTTTGTTTGTCGCTTTGTTAGTTTGTTTGTTTGTGTTATTTAATGAGTCATCCATCCAAATGCCCATCTTCTAAACTAGACTGTGAACTCCTTCGGGACTCAGATCCCATTCATTCATCTTTATTTCTCTGGTGCCTAGAACAGAGTGAATGTCATTTAAAATTTAAAATGAATGTATAGAGGAATGCATGCATGATTAAATGAAAGTAAAGGGGTATAAATTTAACTGTATAGTCTATATGGTTCTACAGTTCTTTAAGGAGGGAATATTGCATTATATCTCAAAGTATGTTATATAAAACTCTAGTTTAAAGTGATGATCTATGGAAAATAAAAGTTCTTGGGTCTAATATTATAAATGTAAATCTTGAACATCCTCCTGAATATCTCCAAAGCAGATTCTGGGAAGTCACAAGATACAGACATTTATTTACTTTCATATAACACAGGGCTTTCTAAATGTTATTTGACCACTGACACTGTGTTTGTCTTCTCCTTCTAGTCCTTCTCTACCTTTCACCCCTTCCCTTTTCCCTTCCTCCTCCTTCTTCTCTTCTTCCTTCTCCTCCTCTATTTCCTTCCCTTTCTCTTTCCTCCTACTCCTTTTTCTTCATATAAGAACAATTAACATCCCCCTGAAAGTAATTATTACACAAATATAAATTAAGATGAACTGGGCTAAGATATTATCTGTCCTGAGTCATTTAGATACTAATAGTATGTATCTTTAAACCGTGAGCATCTAAAGAACTAGGCAGAATTATCTCAGAGGTTGGGGTTTCATCCTATCACAGCTCTGCACTGAATCATTTGTCATATTCTTGAGAGTTTAATATAAGCTTTTGATAGTGCACTTTTCTTCTATGGTTGGAAGATTCCAGGGAATGTTAAAAACAACTTGAACTGAAGGTTTGGGTATATGAGCAAGACATAGTCTTAGTACCTGCACCAAATACTAGGAGTGTTTTATTGGAGAACAGAGCCAGGCATAATGCTCTGTGCATTTTCCAGCCTGAACAAAGCTGAAGAAATCACAAGTCAATTCTCAGCACTGACTCACAGTCTCTGAAATGGTAAGGATGGAAAATCACTGCTCTGAGTAGCAACAAAATGAAATATTTCCGAACACCTTTCCCTGACAGGTTTAAAAAAGCAAGGCAAGCAAAGGAAGGGAAGCTGCCGTCTGTGAACGTCCTGGATAGATGTATCGAGAGCAGTTATTTTAGTGGTGCTGGTGATAAAAATTAAATGGGGGCCTTATGGGAAATGTATATTTCCCCGGAATGTTTTGGGACAAATGCAGGTTGTTGGAGGCACTCTCAGGCTGTGCAGAGGTGGAAAAGAATTCAAAAGTCAGAGCAGTGACAGGGAGAGAAGGAGGGAGACCAAAAAAGACACACTTTGCAGAAGCAGAGGCAATAACAGGGAAAACTGGAGCAGCTATTAGCATACTCCCTTATAGCAAAATAAGAGAGGAAGAGGGGGGAGGAGAAAGATCTGTATGAGGAGTGTAGGGAAGGAGAAAGAAGGAGGAGGAGGAAGATGAAGAAGAGGGATGGGGAAGAAAGAACTAGGAAGGAACACAGGGAGAGAAGAAGAGAAGGAGTAAGGAATGCACGTGTGTCTGTCACTGCAAATTAATGAGACACAGGTTAATAAAACTGCAAAGATCATGTGAGCATACTGGCAAGGGCTTGGAATCCACCTCTGTCACTTCTGAACTGTGAATCTTGAACAAATGCTACAAAGTCTCTTAACCCTGGTTTCTCAGTTTTGAAATGGGGATAGTACTGTGTAACTCTGAGTTATTTTATTGTTTACATTAGTCAATATATATGAAGGGCTGAGAACCATGCCTGATATACTGCTAGCATTAAAAAGAGTCACTTTTTTTAAACAAAGAATAATGTAAGTACCTAGGCATAAAGTGGAGAAAAGCAATATATTTGAAATGATGAGTTCTATACATATTGCCGAGAGTGCTATTATTAGTAGTAATCATATCATCAGCAAGGATTTCAAATAAACAGTAAACTATTCTGACTAGCCCTGGGCAAAGGGATGATAGAGGGTTGGGTAGAGCACCCAAGTTCAAAAATGACTGCTGCTGGCTCTCTCCATTGTCCAGACCCGGGACCGGAAATGGATCTGTAGACAGTTGGTTTCTCCATCTCTTATTTTCTTTATAGGCAAAAGTTCTCTGCTTCAAGATGCAAGTGTACTGAATTGTGATATTCTGCCATGGAGTTAACCACCAGCATGACTGTAGCAAGAAGAAAGACTCGCTCCCAATACAGGACCTTCAGAAGGAGTGGTCTGAAAAACTGAGAGTGGAGAGTTTGGTGCAAAGTTCTCGGCAAAGGGTTGGGAATCTGGGAAAAGATGAAGGAAAGTGTTTACCTCTCTTGCGAGCTATTATGTCTGTTTGCATATTGAAAACAATAAAAAGTCCTCAAAAAAAGTTTTCTATTTAGCTTTGTCTCACACAGCCTTTTCAAAATTTATTTTACCCTGTTGTTGTTGTTATGTGCCATCGAGTTGGACCCGACTCATAGAGACCCCTCCTTGGGTTTCTGAGGCAGTATCACTATGGAAGTAGATTGCCCAACCTTCCTTCCGAGGAGTGGCTGGTGGGTTTGAACCTCCAGCCTTCTGGTTAGCAGTCAAGTGCCTTAGAGCTTTTTTTACTAACATTAGCATAGACGATGGAACTTTTTGTAATTCGTAGGATATATGGGATTTTAGAGCTAAGAGGAGAGACATAGAACCCTTACACACACAGAGATGATAATCATCAATTGTTCTACATGGTTCATTTAACAAATGAGGAGAAATGAGACTTAGAGAAATAGAAACAACCAAGGTCATGTAGCTAGGTGATGGCAAAACTAGTACAGGAACCCAGTTCTCTAAACCCCAAGTCTAGTGCTGTTCTCTCATATCGTGCAGATAGATTCCTGAGCAAGGCTGTTACTGATATATTACCAGATAACCTATGAAACTGGCTACCATGTGAACTCCTAGCCCATTAAATATTCAGGGATTGGGAGGTTGAGATTAGTTTTTTAAATGGAATCAGTGGGAAAAAAATAATCATTTTTAATTCACTTGACTGGGATGCAACTATTTTAATAAAGTGAAGTATGCCTGTAGAATGAACCCAGTGTGATATTCTTCCAGACTACAAGATCCTTCAGCTACTCTATTCATTAACGCTTCCTAATTTCTGTAAGACAAGTTAGTAGCAATTATCAATCACCAGTGACCTTTTCTCAGATGGATTCAGTGATGGAAAGTGAGAAGTACTAGAATGTGGCTGAATTCATATCCAACCACCCCCTCCTCCCAATCCGTCTTTCTACATTTAAACCATTTTATACCCTCGCTTCTTCATTTTGCTGTGAGTTTTGACCATAAATCTTTAAATAAATATGTTCTAAGATCAGCCAATAAAAAGCAATTAAACGTTTCATTTCCATCCAAAGTATAGCTATTTTGCAGGATTTGGCTGTTTAGCAGGAACATTTTGATATATAAGATAAAGACAACAACGAAACTAATCTTTACATGCTCAATTACTTCATGTGATGCTGTCCTTAGACCCTGCCTACCTTCAACTTTTCTTTACTCTGTTAAGTCACTTGGCTCCCAAAGATACATATTTAGCCACATCCAGAGAATTGACACTAAAGGAGAAGGATTTGGGGATATTAGTCTGGTTGTTTGGACAATTGAACATCAAGTAAGTTTTGCTGGGGACTAGTCCTAATGTGCTGTCTTTGTTCCTGGAAACTAGCTTTTGGCTCTACTTTCCTCATTGGATGTTTACCTTATATTTCAGTTTCAATAAATCAGCCACTTTTTTTGCTGCTAAGAGCTTGATTCCAAGCTTGAATAATATGTGAGGTAATGGTGTGTTTCAGGCATTGGAATCAAACATTTGGATTTGAATCTCAGACTAATACTTACTAGTTTTATGACCCTGGGCAAATTTCTTAATCTAATCTAGACTCAGCTTTAATTTAAAAAAAAAAATCAGTTAATTATATGTTACATAGAGATTATTATGAAACTTAAAATATTATATATAAAGCACCATGTATATGATATGCATTTAAATGGGATAATCTTAATACTGTCCTAAGTCATTCAAAATTAGATACTTATTTATTCCTTTTTCCTCTAGTTCCTCATCACCACACTCCAGCTATTCTTTGGGGCATGGATCTATTATCACCACCAAATCTTCCAGGTACCAAAGAGCTACAGACTATATGGATACGAATTTATTAATTCTCCTTACTCTTCCAGATTTGCCTTCAGCTTCCTCTCAATGGTATGAAATCTATGTCTTCTGACTCCATTGAGTTATGTCTAATTTTTCAATTTAGAACTTTCCAACCAACTCTCTCCCTCAAGTATGTGGCTCCTATTCTTAGCCTTCATGTTTCATATGAATCACACAAACCATATGTCATTCTCTATGTTCTCGGTAATTTAGAAAATGGTTATCTCAAAAAACATGTACAAAGATTCTTAGAGTTGACAGTCACATTTATATCATATGTGATCTTCAGTAAAATCTTTAAATTAGTAAAATTTATACCTTCTAGTAAACTTTCTCAGCAATTAAATTCATTTTAAAGATTCTCTTGTAAGGGGAATTAGGAATGAGATATTACCCAATCACTTCAGCAACTCTGAAATAAACAATAAACAGTCAATATATATGAACTTCACTGAGGATGGAAATGCCAACTAGGTAATGTACCATTCATATATGTATTTTTAAAAATTAAATTCCATGCAAAATCTGATTGTCTTGCCTGAAAATTGCTCCATGATGGTTGCAGAGAGAAGCCATGAAAATAACGTAACAAGAACCAGATACTTACAGGAGCATTCATTTTGGTGAGGAAGACAAAAGTTGGAATAGATAATCAATGGCTAAACAGGGGAAATGAAGGAAATTCAAAACGTGGTAACAATTATTCTCAGAGTGAACAAATTAAAGCATTGCCATCTTGATGGAAAGTAAGTGCTTTCAAATACTGTCTGAATGGTGTGGTCAATGGGCAAAAAAAAAAAAAAGAGATGATGCGATGCAGTGAATTGCTCACTATATAGTCTTTCTAGCCATTGGTTTTGTGACTCCCACCAGCCTACTGGGTTGTTATGTTGTTGTTAAGTGCCATCGAGTCGTTTCCAACTCATAGCAACCCCATGCACAGCAGAACGAAACACTGCCCGATCCCGCGCCAGCCCCACAGTCCCTGCTATACTTGAGCCCATCATCGCAGACACTGTGTCAATCCATCTCATTGAAGGCCTCCCCCTCTTTATCTTCTATCCACCCTACCAAGCATGACATACTTATCCAGGGAATGGTCACTTCCTTCAACATGAAAAATAGGTGAGACGAAGTCTGGCCATTCTTGCTTCCAAGGAGCATTCTGGCTGCACTTCCTCCAGGACAGATCTGTTAGTTCTTTTAGCAGTCCACGGTACTTTCAGCATTCTTCACCAGTACCACAACTCAAAAGCATCAACTCTTCTTCGGTCTTCCTTATTCATTGTCCAGCTCTCACATGCATACCAGGCGATTGGAAATATCATGGCTTATGTCAGGCGCACCTTAGTCCTCAAGGAGATATCCTTGCTCCTCAGCACTTGATACAGTTCCTTCACAGTTGACTTTCCCAATGCTACACGTCGTCTAATGTCCTGACTGCTGCTCCCGTTGGCATCGATTGTAGAACCAAGCAATGTGAATTCTTTGACAACCTCAATCTTCTCTCCATTTATTGTGATGCTGCTCATTGGTCCAGTTGTGAGGATTTTTGTTTTCTTTATATTGAGACATAATCCATACTGCAGACTGTATTCTTCAACCTTCATCAGTAGGTGCCTTAAGTCATCCTCACTTTCAGCAAGCAAAGTTGTATCATCTGCATATCTCAGGTTGTTAATGATTCTTCCTCCAATCCTGATACCACGTTTTTCTTCATATAGTCCAGCTTCTTGGATTATTTGCTCAGCATATAGATTGAATAAGTATGGAGAAAGAATACAACCCTGATGCACTCCCTTCTTGGTTTTAAACCATGTAGTGTCCCCTTGTTCTGTTCGAACGACAGCTTCCTGGTCAAGGTACAGATTCTTCATGAGTACAATCAAGTGCTTGGGAATTCCCATTCTTCTCAATGTTATCCATAATTTGTCATGATCCACACAATCAAATGCCTTTGCATAGTCAATAAAACACAAGTAAACATCTTTCTGGTATTCTTTGCCTTGAGCCAAGATCCATCTGACAACAGCTATGATATCCCTTGTTCCACATCCTCTTCGGAATCCGGCTTGAACCTCTGGAAGTTCTCTGTCAATATACTGCTGCAAACGTTTCTGAATTATCTTCAGTAAGATCTTACTTGCGTGCGATATTAATGATATTGTTCTATAATTTCCACAATCTGTGGGATCACCTTTCTTTGGAATGGGCACAAATATGGATCTCTTCCAGTCAGTTGGCCAGCTAGCTGTCTTCCAAATCTCTTGGCATAACTGAGTGAGTGCCTCCAATGGGGCATCTGTTTGTTGAAATATCTCAATCGGTATGCCATCAATTCCCGGAGCCTTGTTCTTCGCCAGTTCTTTCATTGCAGCTTTGACTTCTTCCTTCATTACCATTGGTTCTAGATCATATGTCACTTCCTGAAATGGATGAAGATCGATCAGTTCTTTTTGGTACAGTGACTCTGTGTATTCCTGCCATCTTCTCTTGATGTTTCCTGCATCATTCAATATTTTGCCCATAGAATCTCTCAATATTGCAACTCGAGGCTTCAATTTTTTTCTTCAGTTCTTTCAGTTTGAGAAATGCTGAACGTGTTCTTCCCTTTTGGTTTTCAGACTCCAGGTCTTTGCACATTTCATTATAGTAATTGGCTTTGTCTACTCGAGCTGCTCTTTGAAATCTTCTGTTCAGACCTTTTACCTTTTCATTTCTTCCATTTGCTTTACCTATTCTCCACTCAAGGGCAAGGTTCAGAGTCTCTTCTGACATCCACTTTGGTCTTCTCTTCTTTTCTTGTCTTTTTAGTGATCTCTTGCTTTCTTCATGGATAATGTTCTTGTTATCTTCCCATAATTCATCTGGCTTTCGGTTGTTGGTGTTCAGTGCATCAAATCTATTCTTTAGATGATCTCTAAATTCAGGAGGGATATATCCTACTGGGTAGAACTATGCAAATGTGAAAAGCTTGTGGCTCATCAAGGGGATTGGATAATAATTTAAATAAAGTCTATGGCACCCTTGTGGGGGTGGAGCCAAGCAAATATGGTGTATGGAATCTGAACATGGTGGTTGGTCAGTTTCACCATCCCATTATAACTAAAATAAGCCATCTCAGAGGCAGGAAGTGGGCAATCAGGAAAGAAGAGTCAAGGCTGGAGCCTGTCCTTTGGACTCAAGATTGCTATGCTAAACCTTCTCAATCCAAGAGACAGAGAGAGAACAGTAACTCTTTGCTGAAATGGTAGAGACCCTGAGAATGAGAACCAGGAGACCCAGCAGAAGACCCAGTAGGAGATAGTGCAGTGGGCTTCCAGACCCAGGGGGTGAGAAATCTGAGCACTTTTGGGCCAAGGCTTACTAGTAGAGGGGGATGTCTCTAGACACCAGCAGAGCTAAAAGACCTCTCTAACACTCATCTGAGTAGGGCAGAGGCTGCAGGGCTATTGGGCTGAGAGGCTGAGGACCAGAGAGAGGCATGTCTGTGGGCACTGATGAGAAGAGCCTGCCCTGATTGAATAATTATATACTGGTCATTTCTGATCCAGACTTGTAACCTGCTACTTCTCTAATAAACCTAATAATTATGAGCACTGTCTATGAGTTCTGTGTGGCCTTTGCAACGAATTATCAAACCCATCAGAGAGGGCCATGGGAGGGATGGTTCACATCAGAATTGGTATAAGTTTTGGGGGTGGAGGCAAGTCTGTCCTCTGCCTTATAGGAATCAGCCTTGGGCTGTTAATCTTGAGTCTCCCTCCCTCCTTGTGAAGTTAGAGGTCAGATGCCTCCCCCATGTCTCTTTACAGATATGAACAAATCTCTTCAATCCCATACTAATGAAACTTGAGGCATGATAGAATGTAAAACACAGTTATCAGTAATTGATGACAGGATAGAAGAAAGGAGAATATTTCAAGTTTTTAACCCAGAATCCTATGTTGAGGACATCAAACACGTATGTATGATTGAGAGTAATACAATACAATAAGGACATCAAACTCCAAAAGAAAAATTATTTACAACTGGCATTTTACTGAGTACTAGAAATACAAAGATGAATCAATACTTGAGCCTACCCCAAGAGAAACCACAGTTTAACAAAGAAGACAGAAAGTAAGTGGAAATAGGAATTAATTTAGAGAAATCACAGTGGTAAGAGAAATGTGTATTGATAACAGAGACTAGAAAGAATGTCTGGAAACACAGGGGAACATTTAGGAAAGACATTAAAGGATCAATAGAAGTCTTCATCAGATGGGGAAAGAATATTCCAAGTACAAGGGAATTTGAATAATAAAGGGAAACTTCAATGAAGATAATAAGACAATATATGAAGAATTAATTTATAAAAACGTTCTATTAAAGTTCTATTGAACTTTATTCAAACTGTCTGAAACCAACTTTTAGGTCAATGCTGTGGAGGATGTCCAAGATGTGTTTGAGGTCGGAAATATGATTTCCTCAATAAATGTTAGAGGAAAAAGCCATAGGCTCTTAAGAAAAATGGATCACAAACTAACTTTTTTGAACTGTAGATTAAAAAAAATGATAGACACACCATTTTACAAACTATTCCTCAGTGTGCCTTGTGGATGATACAGCCTTGAAGATTATAGAAAGATTGAAGGAGATCATTGTACTATAGAGAAAGGTCTTCATTTGCTCTTGCTGATGGACTAGTTAGTCATTTATAGCTCATAATGTGAGTTCTTAATCACAGAGATGAGACTATGACCTTTGAGCCACCGAATATTACTCATTCATTGATATGCTTCAAGTTGCACTGCGCAATGCTTGCATGGAAGTGTGAAATCCGTGAGAATCTATTCTAAGAACAAGAGTTATTAAAGAACAGTATGGCTTTCATCCTTATCATTCCACTTAAAATGTTACATCAGTGTCACACTGATCTCCACTTTGATAAATCAACTGATCGAGGCTTGAGCAAAACCGATCACCCAGAGATGCTTGAGAAAGATTTGACACAGGTGCTCACTCCTCCCTCCTTGATACACTGTATTCACATCTCTTCCAGATCATCGTCTTGGTTTTCTTCCATGGTCAGTGACTACT
Source organism: Orycteropus afer afer (assembly GCF_000298275.1). Lineage (NCBI taxonomy): Eukaryota > Metazoa > Chordata > Mammalia > Tubulidentata > Orycteropodidae > Orycteropus > Orycteropus afer. The sequence continues at coordinate 7,461,934 of NW_006921624.1, forward strand.
CTTTCTCAGTCTCATTTGATCTAATCCTCTCTCTACCTCCAAAATGATTCCATGTAGATTCTCTTATTTCAGTTAATGATAGCTTTACCTCCGCTTTCTTAGAAAAAAAAAAGCATGGAGTTATTTTCAAACCCTCTCTTTCTTTCAAATCTCATTTACAGCCTACCTAATTCTGTTGGTTTATACTAAAAATATATCCAAAATTGGGTCATTTCTCACAAAATCTACTGGTATGCCATGATCCAAGTAACTGTTATCTTTCATAACTTCTGTTGAGTCAACTCCAACTCATGGCAACTCTATGTACAACAGAACAAAATATCATCTGGTCCTGTGTCATACTTATGTGGTTACTGGCATGTTCCAGTCCATTGTTTTAGCTCCTGTCCCAATCTATCTTACTGAGGGTCTCCCTTGCCCTTGTTGGCCCACTATTTCACCAAACAGAATGTCTTTCTTTGATGATTGTCCTTCCTCATGAAGTATAAATGCCTTCTAACTACTCTTCCTCTTTTCACCCTTACCAACCAACCCTCTCCTCATCAATTATAAACACAGCACCTAGATTAATTTTGTTAAAATGCAAGTGAGATAATGTCATTCATCTGCAGAATACTTCAACAGTTGGGTTTCCATCTCACTAAGAATGCAATAGCCTAAAAGGCCTCACTTGGCCTGAGGTTCAAACTTCTATGATTTTCTCAGCACATCCTACTCACCAGCCACTAGAATCCCTTTGCTGTTTCTTAAATATCCATGTGTCTGTGTATCTTCTTCCTTTGAACTTATTATTGCCTTTGCAGTTAATTTAGACTTGAGCACTCTACTCACAGATATGTTAATAGATCGCTGTCTTATTTTCTTCAAGTTTTGTTTAAATCTCTTTGACACGTCCCTTGATCACCATGTTTTAAATTGTATTCCTTCCTTCCTCCCTGCTCTCCCAATATTTTTCCATATTTTATTTTTCTTGTATACTCATCACTTTCTAACAGAATCTGTGCTTTATTTTATTCAGTTCCTTGTCTGCCTCTCCAATAAAATATAAATTCCATGAGACCAGGAAATTTTTTTTTTTTTTTTTTACCTGTACTCATAGCAACCGCTCCTTGGGTTTCCGAGGCAGTATCTATACGAAAGTAGATTGCCCAATCTCCCTTCCGAGGAGTGGCTAGTGGGTTTGAACTGCTAGCCTTCTGGTTAGCAGTCAAATGCCTTAGGCACTATGCCACCAGAGCTCCCATCTTTTTTTTTTTGAGGGGGTGGTTTTGTTGTATTTACAGATTTTAAAACTATACCTAGTACACATTCATAGTAAGACCACAAAAAAGTAAAAAATTTGTTGAATGAATGAATAAATGAATATATTGTAGATACTAAAATTACAGACATATAGTATTGCTAGATTCAGAAGAGATCTTAAGTACCAACTAAGTCAATTCACTTAATTTTACAAAGAATCTAAACTTTTGAGAAATGAACCAACTAATCTGAGACAAGAACATAAGCCTCGTACTATCTGATTCAGATCATTATTTTTCTTTCTGTATCATGAATCTGTTTTCAATGAATGTATCCAGCTTTTCCACCACGCCATATTGCCAGCCTTAACACTGGTGGGGCTGTGAGAAGTAGAGAGAGTAGATAACATCCAAAGAGGCTGCCCTGATCAGAGAACTGTATTCTGAGTTGTTGTTGACCCTGAATTGTAACCTATTACTTCCCTAATAAGCCTCCTAATAATCAATATTGTGTGTGAATTCTGTGTGGTCACTGCGACAAATTTCTGAACAAAGCAGAGAAGCAGAGAGTGCTGTGGGAGGGACAGTTTGTGTCAGCATTGATCAAAAGGTTGGGAGGTAGAGGTCTGAACTCCACCTCATAAGTATCAGCCTTGGGCTGTTGATCTTGACCCTTCTTCCCCCTTGTGAAGTTAGAGGAGGTCAGATGCTGTCCTCATGCCCTTTTTACAGAGGCTAAAGCAAGAAAGTATTTTTGAACATTAATTTTATCTGATTCAAAATCTCCCCACATGCCTTTACAGGTCTGTCCATATGTAAATATTGGCTAGCGATACCACTACTTATGCATATATATTAACTTATGTTTTATTTTCCTTCTAGAAAATTTCAGCTTAAACAGATTTCACTGTCTTTGTTCTCCATAAATCTCTTCTAGTGGTTGAGTTTTTTTTTTAAAAAATGAGTTCAATCTTAGTTCAGTTGGAGGTTTCAACTCTAGTTCAAGCCAGGTCTTGATTTGCCTTAACCAGTTTTTCTTCCTTGGGCAGTATCAGTTTTGCCTAGATCTGCTTTTTAGATGAAAGAGTTGATAGCTTCAATTTCACAAGAACTTACATTAGAAGCTTTTTCTCTTTTAAATAATAATCAGAATTCCAGGCAAAGATGGTCAGGTGGCAAAGTTTCATAAAGCTTTGAATGATAGACTAGTACTAGAATTGATTCAACTGTTTAATTATTCGTTGAGAGAAAGTTGTCTTAGGCTTCACATAAGAGGAGACTTTATTGATTTTATTATTCAGGGAAGGTAATAATTTTGATATTAAAAAAAAAAAAAAAGGACAAATTCCTCTGTTAAGCAATAATGACAAAATGTTTGTCAAAATACTGCTGGCAAGTGGGAGAGTGAAGAGGCCAAAGAACCCCTCTACTTTATTTCATGTCATCAATCTTGTGGTCTTCAAACCTGCAGGGAATGTCACAATAACATAGCCTGTAATCAAGACATTTTTGAACTTGAGAAAAGATACACCAATTTCTTTTTTTATTTATGTCAGTATCAGACTAATGTCTTGACTGAGTGAACTGTAATAACAAACCCAGTAGCTTTAGACATCATCTTGTATTTTAAGGAGACTTGCAGTCATTTAGCATAGGTTGGTTAATGTCCATAGGAGCCCAAAATAACTGGATCAGGTAGTTCAGAAAGATTAATATATTTCATATATTGTGAGTGAATCAAAGTAGATAGAATTTACAGAAAGATTAAGAATAGGTAAGGCTTGACCAAGTAACATAACAAATAAACTGAACCAGTTCCCAACAAGTTGTAATTGACTTATGGCGACCTCATGCAAAGTCAGAGGAGAGCTGTGATACAAAGAATTTTCACTGGCTGACTTTTCAGAAGCAGAACGCCAGGTCTTTTTTCCAAGATGTCTCTGGTTGGACCCAGATCTCCCTCCACCTTTTAGGCTGGCTGCTGAGCAGTTTGACCATTTGAACCACTCTGGACAAAACTGATCAGTTTTCATAATACAGAGAAGAAAAGCATTCATTAAATTGAATTTAGAAGGAGGGGTTGTTATGAGTTGGATCTGACTCAACAGCAGTGAGATATTTTTTAGTGTTGAGAATGGTTATGTCTGGACCTGCTTCTTACAACATATTTTTAGGAAGAAAATAAATTTTGACCTTTTAGGGTTCATTCTCCATCTGTAAAAAAGGGCTAATTGGGAGGAAAAAAAAACAAACCTCTAAAATGAAGCATAATACAAAAATCCATCATTTTATAAGGGATCACGGCAAAAATGAAAGGAAGGTTTTGGAGATATGAATGAAGTTAGTTAGAGAGAAATCAAAAGAAGGAACAAAGTGGAAACATAAGTATGTTTCTGAGGGGAGGAAAGAAGTCATATGAGGAGACAGAAAAGGGTGAATTTGAGGATGAAAGGAGTTTCTAAAGTAGAATAAGCTGAAAGGGAGAAGAGAGTTTTGGGAGAATTTTTCCAGGAATGCAACAATCCAATGCTGGAAACTGGAATTACAGCTGACCGAGTAAATATATACTCTAAACACTAACTTTAAAAAATGACTTTACCAGCTAACTTTATTTTGTAGAAATTAGCAAGCTTATTGTAAAATTCAGATGGAATGGCTAGAGATCCAAAATAACCAAAACAATTCCCCAAAAATGAATAGAATGATGACTCATATTTCTGATTTTAATACTTACTACTACAACACAGTAATCAAGACAGTGTGGTTCTGGCACAAGGACAGACACATTGATCAATGGAATAGAATGGAAAGTCCAGAAATAACTCATATATTTGTTGCCAATCGATTTTTAAAAAAGCTTGCCAAAACTACTCAATGGGATAAGAAAAGTCTTGAACAAATAGTGCTAGAACAACTAAATAGCCATATAAAAGAATGAAATTGGACCATTATCTCACACCATATACAAACTAACCAAAATGGATCAAAACCTTAAATGTAAGAGCTAAAACTATGGAACTCTTGGAAGATAACTTAGGGATAAATCTTCACGACCTTGCATTTGTCAAAGGACTCTTCAAATATGGCACCAAAAGCCTGAACAATGAAACAAAACAAAAAATAAAACAGACTTAGTCAAAATTTAAAGTGTTTTTTTCTTCAAAAGACACTGTCAAGAAAGTGAAAAGACAATCCACAGAATGAGAAAAAATATTTGCAAATGTTCCATTAGAAATTTGTATCTTGTTGTTGTTGTTGTTGTTTGTATAAAAACACATGTTGTTGTTATGTGCCATCGAGTTGGCCCTACTCATAGAGACCCCTCCTTGGGTTTCTGAGGCAGTATCACTGCAGAAGTAGATTGCCCCATCTTCCTTCCGAGGAGTGGCTGGTGGGTTTGAACCACCAGCCTTCTGGTTAGCAGTCAGGTGCCTTAGGCACTATGCTACTAGAGCTCCCATAAAAACACATACAATTCAATAGTAAAAAAGGAAAACAACCCAGGTGTAAAATGATCAAAGGATCCCAATAGGTATTTTTCCAAGGAAGATACAGAAATAGCCAATAAGCTTATGAAAAGATACACAACATCATTTCATCAGGGAAATACAAATTTAAAACCATAATGAGACACATCTTCATACCCACTAGGATGGCTAGAATTAAAAAGTCACTTAAAAGGAATGGTGAGGATATCAGGAAATTAGAATCTTCATACACTGCTGGTGGGAATGTAAGATGGCACAGTTGTTCAAATGATTAAATGTAGAGTTACTAATGACCTCACAATTGTACTCCTAGATATATACTCAAAAGAAATGAAAACTTATGTCCACATAAAAAATATATCTATAAATACTTAAAATTATTCATAAGTGTCGTATGTGGAAAATAACCCAAGTGCTCATCAATGGGACAAATGGACAAACAAAAATATGATATCATCACACAAGGGAATATTACTTGAGCATACATGAAATGAAGTATTGAAGAATGCTACAATGTGGATGAAACTCAAAAACACTCTGATGACATAGTGCCGAGGACATTTTGCCAACCAGAACACTGGTGGTTCAAATCCACCAGCCACTCCTCAGAAGAAAGTTTGGGCAATCTACTTCCATGAAGATACCACCTCGGAAAACCAAGGAGAGGTCCCTATGAGTTGGATATGACTCGATGGCAGTGAGTTTTTGGTTAAGTTAATGAAGCCAGTCACAAATGTCTACATATTATATGACTTCAGTCATATGAGTGTCCAGAGTAGGAATATCTACAGAAACATAAAGTAGATTAGTGGTTGTCAGGGTCTGAATGGGTGAGAATTGGGGGATAGAGAAATGATAGTTAAAGGTTACATGAGTTCTTTATGAAAGAGTTCTGATAAAAATGTTCTAAAATTGATTGCGGTAGTGGATGTATGTGTATGTATCTGTGAATATACTAAAAACCATTGAATTGTACTCCTTAAATGGGTGAATTGTAAGATAAGTGAATTACATTTCAATAGAAGTGTTTAAAAAGTGACTTGTTATACAAAAATTTAGATTGGGTTTGCATATTAGTGCAATATGTCTTAGAGTCTATCAAAAATGCATAAATTGGCAGCCATCAATGACAGCAGCTCTGTTCATTCCCCAAACAAATAAATCAGAGTAGGAAAGCTTGTATATTCTTCCACCACCCCTAAACTTACTGATCATCTAATGCAGGAGAATGTGCCAAGTTCTTACCTCATGTAACCCTGAAACGTAAGTATTAATATCCTCACTTCATACTTGGATACGCAAAATGCTAAGGTTAAGCTGTGACAGTGCTGAAATGCTAATACATATGTCATGAAATAAGTCCATAACTCTTTCCTGAATAGGCAAGGACTAATCTCCAAGTTCTTTCCTCCCCACTCAACCCTTTATGTATCTATGTCCATCAGAGAATTTTCTGGATCTCCTAGATCACTGGCTGCTTCAGATATGGAATCAGGAAGTCTTCAGTGAAAGGTACATGAACTTGCAGCTGAAAATAGCTGAAGTCATAGGGAGTTACATTTTAGCACTTAGGGAACTGTATTTGAGTGATTGCTTAAATTGCTTTTCCTGGGCTAACTTTCCTGTGACGTTTGCAGGAAAGAGATGGTGGAAAGATCACAAATAATAAACGGCTCAAATGAATGATTTTCAGTGCAGAAATGATAATGAGACTGAAGGAGCGATGATAGATATGCAGACAGATTACAGACAATTGAATTGAATTTGGAAGTGGATTGGAATCTATAGGGAGTTTTTGATTTGTCAAGTGGGGTGAATACTACTTATGAACAGGAAAAATTCAGTGATGTAAGGAGAGATTCTTTTACTAGGCCAATCACCCTTATTAAGATGCTTATGTTTATGTGGGGAGCTCTGGTAGGGTAGTGCCTAAGGCATTTGACTGCTAACCAGAAGCCTGGTGGTTCAAAACCACCAGCCACTCCTCGGATGGAAGGTTGAGCAATCTACTTCTGTAGTGATACTGCCTCGGAAACCAACGGGGGGGGGGGCGGTCCTATGAGTCGAGTCTGACTAGACGGAACGACAACAACAACAACAACAACATGTTTATGTGTTAGTTTCAGCCCTGTGATGAGGCATACATTATTGCTTTTCATCTCTCTGAACAGCTCCTGTAGAGCCACACACCAGGCTACATTCCTGGCTCTGCTAACTTCACAATCACATTGAAGCCAGATAGTTACCCCCTTACCTCATTTTCCCTTTACCTATTTAGACCAAATAACAACATGCAAAGGAGTATGAACAATGACAACTGGGTTAAGTCTATACTTCTCAGTGTGAAATAAACAAACAAACAAAAAAAAAAACCTCACTGCCATGGAGTGGATTTAGACTCGTAGTGACCACTCCTTGGGTTTCCGAGGCAGTATCCCTACGGAAGTAGATTGACCAGTTGTCCTTCCGAGTAGAGCCTGGTGAATTTTGAACCGCCAGCCTTTTGGTTAGCAATCAAATGCCTTAGGCACTACGCCACTTCTCTTCTCTCTCTCCCTCAGTGTGAAATAGAGGAGAATTATTCCAATTATTGGCAATTATTCCGGAAATGTCTCTGCAGACAGCCAGCTGAAAGTAGTGGATCCTTAGTTTTCACTTTTATAATTTGAGAAAAATAAGTTTTTTAATTATATGATACAAGCCTCTGTGGTTAATTCAGAAACATATTTCCCTCATTCTTTGTGCTTCCCATTTACTGCATAAGTTCAAGTTTTCTGCTAGGGCTTTGGCAGACTGTTTCTTGAGAATGGTATTCTTTTACAACTTAAGACTAAGTGTGGACAAGTTTATCCAGGGTATAGAGAATGTCCTTAGACTCATGGATTAGAATGCATCCTTTATCAGACACTCATCTACCTCCAAGTTGTCTAGACTTCTCTATAGTTGATATGCATAAATTACACAGAAGAGTACCTGGCCCTGTTCCTGCCTCGTCATTCTGAGGAGTGACAATGCCCAATATTTGGGGAAAATAATCATCCCATTACCAGTGGACATTGGTATGACATTAAAACTCATCATATAAAACAGTTTAAAGGAACAGGCTAGGGAAATAAAGAAAATAAGGGCTCATGTGCTTGGGGAGAGTTAAACAGTTTAAATTATTAAACTGTCAAGTTGTCGGGACGGAGACAAACTCAAGTCTGGAGTCAAATCCCTCTGTGGCCCTAGTGCAGGCAGTGTAGATCAGAGAAGGAAGGGGAAAAGAAATGGAGCTTTAGAATTCAAAAGTATCTTGTCCTGATTTTGAGTTTCCATTATAATTCCCCAAGAGCCCCATAGCTATTCTGTCTCTTTCAGTCATAGGTATATTTACTTATTCTGAGAGCAATCCTCTGGGAGTAGAAGAACTAAACAAGATTGGAAGCATGTTCTGGAAGAGAAGAGAAAGGAAAGACATTATAGCAGTGATGAAAGTTTACAAAAAATAATTTTTTTTTTGGTAGCTTCTTCTAAGAAAAGAATAATAAGTATTTATTTAAAGGCACCTGGGTTCACGACATAGAGTCTCACAGTTTCACTCTTTAACTACATGGTATGAAATTCATTTTCAAAACTTTGGAAACTAGCCATAACTTGTTCAAGGCCACATGGTTATAAAAGTAGTACACAAACAAATGTGTGCATGTGTGTGAGCATGCAAGCGTGTATGTGTGTATGCATGTGTGCGTGCCTGTGTTGGAAGAGAGAGACACACACAGTCCTTGGATTGTGCAAACAGATGCTCCCTTATTGGTAAACAAAAGGTTCACCTTTCAAGCACGTCAAGAGGCATCTTGAAAGAAAGGCCCACTCCCCAAGATTCAGCCACTGAAAATCCTATGATCACCCAAATTACAATAAAAAATTATAAGAAAGAAATCTATGGAGCACAGTTCCCCCCTGACACACATGGGGTCTTTGTGATTTGGAGTCGACTGACGGCAACTGGTTTATTTATGCACACATACACCCAAGTATACTCTGGTGGCGTAGTGCCTAAGGCACTTGATTGCTAACTAGAAGGCTGGTGGTTCAAACCCACCAGCCACTCCTCAGAAGGAAGGTTGGACAATCTACTTCCATAGTGATACTGCCTCAGAAACCCAAGGTCACTATCAATCAGGTCTGAGTCGACGGCACCTAACAACAAACAACACACACTGGTAAATTCATGTTTACATGTTATGTGTATAGATACCAAAAACCAAACGCACTGCTGTCAAGTCGGATCCGACTCATAGTGACCCCTCCTTGGGTTTCTGAGGTGGTATCACTACGGAAGTAGATTGCCCTGTTTTCCTTCCAAGGAATCGTTGGTGGGTTTGAACTGCCAGCCTTCTGGTTAGTGGTCAAATGCCTCAGAAACTATGCCACCAGAGCTCCCTATGTGTACAGATTGATATTCACATACTGACATAATATATAAATGCACTTGTAGGCACTACGTACCTTCTTCCATAAGAGCCCCTCCGCATTCTAAAGTGTCTATAATTCTGGAGACTTACCTCTGTGTGTCAGGGGTTGGAAGGTATAGAGCATCACATTGAGAGTATCCTGAAACCTTTCTCCTTTCCAAGAAATAGGAGAGAGAGTGAGGGAGGGAGAGAGAGAGCACACACATGTTTGAGTCTTGCACAATGACATCAAGATCTTGGCAATGTGGTCTTTGTATTTATCCACTGTGAATGAGTATTTTCCTGAACCCTACATATATTTCACTTCTTGGAATGGTCTCTCCTATCTCCTTTGCCTGATCAATTTCTACCCCCAGAATGAATGAAGGAATGAATCTGTTAATGTTGCAAAATCATTTGCCATATTTGAGGATCACGACTCATGTCAGTGACAAAAACAAAAACACATAATCTAAGTATTAGGCATTACAACAGTTTTTGTTTGTTTATTTATTTGTTTTAAATGGACAAAGTTGCTATAAAAGGAAGGCAAGACTAGAATTCTGTTTTCTAATTTCATACCCCCCTGGGTTGCTTTTGTTTGTTTTCCATTTTGTTTTGCTTTCCTCACAGCCTCCCTATGATAGTACAGAAAACATCTAGGCACATTTCTCATTTTAAATAAACATCCGTTCAACACATGAACTTTGAGTCTTGAAGCTGTAAAATGCATTAGTGACTATATTTATGGGTCTGGTTGTCTATATTTCTCTTCAAAGTTCTCATAGAAATACATTTCGCCAGGATAATCAGATTGTCCCCCTGTTTTTTCTTTGATTATTTGCTGTATGTAGCTTTTCATCCATGCATTATCATTCCTTGGTGGAAATGCAATTACTTGGCTTGTATTGTCAAAATGTAATCAAGAAAGTTTGATCAAAAATAAACGAGAATTCAGCCTCCACCACTTTAGTTTTATCATGATTAGAATCCTTTTCACTAAAGTTTGTTGGCCTTCTTTATTAAAATAATATTATCCTTTCTTCTTTTTCTTCCCATCCCTTTCCTTATCTTCCTCTTATCATGATCTCCTTGTTTATCTTTTCTGTCATTTTTTCTATCTGCTTACATCTTATTCCTTCTATGACTTTTTCTGTTTCTCCTGGTCTATCTTCTGTACAAGATATAAGAACTATAAGCAGTTATTTACTGGTCTGTCTCCTCCTGCTAGACTACAGATATTTTGACAGTTAAAATTTTACAGTTTCCTAAAAGTGAAATTCAATGCCTTCTAACTATTAGTTTCCAACAGGCATTGATTAATTTAAATCACATCCATGAGAAATTCTGAGACTCAAATGATGGGAGTGTTGTGGTAGTATGTGACCATTCAGGAGCTATGCTCCTGCTGCCATGATTTGCATTCAGTTCCTTGTAGTTTTCCCATTTCTTCCTTTAGCATATGCTTTTTCTTGTCTTCATAAAAAGCCACCTTCACTCTATCCCACCTGTGGTAGTTAAGGTTGTGGGTCAACTTTGCTTGGCCTGGTTAAGTGGCTGGGCAGCTGGTGGTAGTTATTCCCCATGGAGAGACTGGCAATCAGCTCAGTGTGGGACCTACCACAAGCAGCTGAGTAGCTGCTTTAGGGATGTGGTCTGCTTTCCATATATAAGCAGCAGCTTTGGGAATGGTCTGTAGCTTATGGCACACTTGAACCCTGCATGTAACCATGTCATTATTCAACAGCCTGCCATGCTCTGCTGATCTTGGGACTTTCAGTGGACTTGAATCAATGGCCTGCCATGTGGTTTGGTAACATCAGGACTGTGCCTTTTCACTTGTCAACCTTGGGCTTGTCTGTCTCAGCAGCTAGTAGCTGTCTGAGTGGAGAAAAGCCTCCAGCTTCAGTGGGCAAGGATCAGGAGGCAGAAATGAAGCCCAAGGTTGAGGGGCTTTTGCCCAGCCCCTAAAGCCTGCACTTTGAACTTCAACTTAAAGCCTCTAAACTGTAACTATAAACTCCTGTTTGTTGAAGCCATCCCATTTGTGGTATCTTCTGTTAGAGTGGTACTAGGTAACCAAAACACTACCTCATAACTCTGTCTGTTAAATTTCTATTCTTTTGGCAGGTGTCATACAAATATCATGTCTTACAAAAAGTCGTCCTGAATGCATCTCAGTCCCCCCAAGGTCAAAAACCTCCTTGATGCTCACGTAGAGTCCTGAACCTTCATTGCCATAATCTCATTACATTGTGCTATTATTTTCTTTATGCTTTTCTGGGTATCTCTCAGGACAATAAATTTTGTGTGAGTGTAGATGGCAAAGGAGGTAATAGTGGTTGTGTTTTTTCACAAAAAGGATCCAAAGAAAAACATAATGTCTGGCCTATAGGAGGTTTTCAAAGAATGTTTGTAATGTGAATGAGAGATTGCTAATTTACTGATGTTGGGAAAAGGTTTCTTACATTTGTGTCTTTAGATATATCAGACCAGAAATACAGTTATCCTTCAAACTACCCTTCTCTCATTCAGCTGACTGTAAATAATAGTTATATGAATGAAAGAGTAGTTAGTTAGTCACTAAGGATTGTGCATAAGTATGGATATACACATGGAAGCTATCATGCATGTCAGCATCACCTGTCAGGTCTGTCTTTTTGAAAAATAATTGTTGTATTAGAATATGTAAGTGAAAGTGTTTTATAGGCACTCAAATCCTGATAAATAAGCAGGAATATGGTTAGTATTACATATTGTGAGGTCAAATGATGAATATTTTCTAAAACCTAACTAGAAAGCAAGGGTAAAAGTTCTAAGACTGATCCACAGAATGTATTCAAACCAAGACTTTCAAGAATTTATAAGTCTCTGATGGTTATTATTCAAATCCAAATGTTTCAACTTACAGAAGTCTGCCAAGCAGATACAATTAGGGGGATTGGCTCTTACGAATATGCAGGTATTATCCTTTGCTGTTTCAGAAAATAACTTATTATAACCATTTTTGCTACTCAAGCTCATGTAATCTGATATTTATGGCTGACTCGATTAAAATAACCCCAAGACACAACAAGAAAGCATCCTAGGTGAAGGGAGGCTCAATCTAGGCAATAACCAAAGACAAAACCTCCAAATTCACAGCCATGGAGTCAATTCAGACTCATAGCGACCCCTGTTAGATTTCCGAGGCTGTAAATCTTTACTGAAGTAGATTGCCCCATCTTCCGTCCATGGAGTGGCTGGTGGTTTTGAATGGCTGGCCTTCTGGTTAGCAGCCAAATGCCTTATCCACTATGCCACCAGAGCTCCTTCTAAGTAATAAAGTGGCCTCCAAATGTAGAAGGATATAAAAGGAAAAACAAAAGAAACAAGAATACAGAAAGATGGAAGGAGCGAGAGAGCGCGAGCGAGAGCGAGAATTATTCATTAGCATATGAATGAGTAACTGAATGAACGAATGAGTGAAATGACCCAACCAAATGTATACTTACCAGTGAGATGAGGAAAGGAATGAGTATTGGTGAAGAAATGAACCTTGAGGTAAATGCAAATGATGTACATTTAACCTTTGCCTTGATGCTAAGAATCTCCTCTATGAGGTTCTTACATACCTGACATTACACCATTAGTGAGTAAGGCATGAGTAGTCCTTATTAAGTTCAAATACACAATCATAAAAGAGTAACTGAGCAATTTGCATCCTAAAATTTCTAATTGATACTTGAATGATCAAATTTTGTTTAACCTCTTTTAGACACTTGAGGGAGAGAGTCCTGAGGAGAATAATATTTATTTGGAACTAGAGAGAGTAAGGAGCTCTGGTGGTGTAGTGCCTAAGGCACTTGACTGCTAACCAGAAGGCTGGCAATTCAAATCCACCAGCTACTCCTCAAAAGGAAGACTGGGCAATCTACTTCTATAGAGATATCGCGTCAGAAACAGAAACCCAAGGAGGGGTCCCTATGAGTTGAATTCACTCGATGGCAGTGAGTTTTGAGTTTGAAAGAGAGTAAAGAAGAATGAACTGGTAAGCTGATTGGAGCCTGGAAAGCTGGAAAACAATTGGGAGGGAAGGGACCTCCAAAAAACAGATTATGAAAACACACTTTCCCATGCAAATAAGTGTGGAGACTTACATTGCAGTAAAATAGAGTGTGGATAGCTATAAGAAAGAAGTTTGATAATTAAGGTATCTGAAGTACATTGTAAAAGCTCCATTGCTCGATTGTGGATAAAAAAACAGACCAAAATGAATTTTTTATGAGTTAGAGCATGGAGTTAAAGTTGGTTATCACCAGCTGAATCTAGATTACTGTGGCCTCCATAGTATTTATAAAAAGCAGGATATGTCTAGTAAAATTTCAATTGCTAGGTTTTGTTGAAGACCAGGCAATATGAGACCCATATTCTCATATGGCAACAGCAACCTGGATAAGAATACATTTGTCCATTTTAAATGGGGCCGGAAAACCTCCCATTTGTCAAAAACCCAACTGAGTTAATCATTTGTTACTTGTGTAGCTTCTGGAAGATTATGAGTTATGGTTGTTGGCTTAGGAGTATATCTTTCTGGAATTAGGAAGATGTTTGAACAATTGTGATTCAGAACCTATACTAGGTATTGAGTGGAGAGAGGTAAAGATGTTGAAGATTTAAGACAGTTTCATGGAGTTAACAATCCAGCTAGATAGACTGAATGATTTCAAAAAGAATGAAATATGAAAACGCTACAGTAAGAGTTTGTGGAAAGTGTTATGGTCCTCAGAGGAGAGAAAAATTAGTTTATTTGCAGAAAAAGAATAGAGGTAACATTTGTGCTGTGTCCTGAAAGAGGAGTAGAGGGTTACAGGTTGCAGATAGGAAACACATTCCAGAAAAGCAGAAGCAAAGACAAGCACGTACAAATAAGAAAATACAGCATGTTCGGGAAGATGAGGAATAAATGGGCAACTGAATGCAGCTATAATGTTAGGTATAAATTGGGGGGAAGCACTGACAAATGAGTCAAGAAACAGAGATTAAACAAAGACTTTGAAGATACTTCAAGGCCACACTAAGTTATTTAGACATTGTTCTATAAGAAATGGCAGCCTTTGGAAGGGCTGTGGGGATAGAATGGATTTAAGTAGTGTACTGGAAGGACAAAGGAAGCAAGAGGTAATTGTGAGCTCTACCACAGAGTGGTGAAGATGAAGACAGAGAAGGCGGGTTTAATACTCACTCACCCAAGGAGGGGTCACTATGAGTCTAATTGACTAGATGGCAGTAAGTTTGTTTTTTTGTTTTTTGATTTTCATTTAATTTAGCATTAAATTAGTTTAATTTAACAACATTTGAGAATCAACTCTTAGATGTCAGGAATCATGGTGGATACGGGTGCCTGAATAAGATTGTCATCCTATCTAACATCATGGTTCTGAGACTCTAGTGTGAATCAAAGTAGAAGCAATAGAAATAGTTTAGGCAGGAAGTAAGGAGATACACACACACACATATTATATATATTGTTGTTGTTGTTATGTGCTGTCAAGTCAGAGCCGACTCATAGCAACCCCTCCTTAGGTTTCCGAGGCAGTATCACTACGGAAGTAGATTGCCCAACCTTCCTCCCGAGGAGTGGCTGGTGGGTTTGAACCGCCAGGCTTCTGGTTAGCAGTCCTATATATGTGTGTGTGTGAGTGTGTATACATACATATATATATATATATATACACACACATATACATATATATATATATGCTTTATCACTTCTTGGCAGCATTGCTTTTAGTTTGTGATTTCATTCTCTACTCATGTAACCCTCTACTCAATGCAATATTTTTCAAGGACCAATGGTTTTAGCTCTTAGGACAGTGACTTGCTTGCCTTTAGAACAGTTGCTGTTTGGAAGTAGGCAATGTACAGGGGGATACAAAAAGAATAATGTTTTGATTTTTCATCAGTAAGTACTTTCTGACCTGTATTTTCTAATTTGCTCAATGTGTTTCAATCATATCCCTGCCTTTGCAGCTACCTCCTTGTAACTTCTTAGGGAAATGAGGACTGGATGTGTGGGATGAAAACTTCTCCACTAGCAGCAAATTCTAGTCCTTTCTAGCCCTGAGCTTTGTGAATGGAAAATAACTAAAACAGTGGTGATTCACCACCACCTGGGTGGGGTTGGATTGGCTCTCAGAAGACCGATATACTTTCAGCTATATGATATTAGTAAGTCACTTGTTGCCCTCTGTAGGTGGCAGTTTCTTCATCTCTAAACTTATTGAAGAAGCTGAGTGATCTCTAAAGCAGTTCCTAACTCAGTTGTAAGAGTAACTTGAGAGTTTATGACATGTGGTTAAGTCCCTTTGCCAAAAAAGACTGGGAACTCCCAAGCCATTATTTAAATGGGAAAATCTTACTGTCTAAAAGACACTGTTTGGAAATCATTACCAGGTCACGTAGGCTGAAATTACTCTTGCCTGTAGTTTGGATGAATTAATTCCTTTTAAGAAATGTATGTATCTCTTAAACAACTAAAGCACCATTAGCAATTCTCAATTTAATATGAATTGCTTTAATTAACTTTTCTCAACTGTATGGTAAAGTATAAGGATTTCTGGCGCTATGACGTTCTGTGCCTCAGTTTCCTCTTATAAAACTGAGTTAATAATAGAGTTGTTATGAAGAGTAAATAGGTTAATTCATGAAAAAAAAAAAAAAAAAAACCCTGTAAAATAGTGCCCGGTTCATATTTGGCAATATATAATTATTGGCTATTATAGTTATCATCCAAAAGCATAACATTCTAACAGTTGGTTCAAATACACTGTAAAACAAGTGTGCCAGTGCTGTGTAACCATGTATCAGGAGCATGGTGGAAGATGATGGTCAGTAAGGCGGATGAATGCTGAGAGACAGTGTTTGTGGTGGTCAAGTTAGGCTTTGAAAGGTAGTTTTTGGTGATGATGGAGACGGGATGAGATAAAAAGAATTCAGCAAATGAAGAATGAAATGCAATGAAATAAAATCTGTTTCAGGTTCCAAAAGAATACTGGCCACATCCATCCTTCCCAGAGCGCTCTCTCAGTGCATGTAGCCACAACCGGCAGAGAATAGCTTCAACCTGAAGATCAGCAATGTCTGGATGACCTACAACTCATTCAGTTTTCAGCTTGAGAAATGTTTTTTTCTGACCTAACTTAAGATATTCTGTCTACTCAGAATCTATCTCTGCTTCTACATCAATTTTAAGTTCCTCTTCTATGTCCTAAAATCTTCAGACTACTTCTGCAAACAGTAGTGTATACCTCAAAAAAGCCCATTTTGCCATCGAGTCAATTTAACTCAGAATGACCCCAGAGGACAGAGCAGTACTGCCCCATAGGGTTCCCGAGGTTTTAATCTTTACAAGAAGCAGATTGCTTCATCTTTTTCCCATAGGGTAGCTAGTGGGTTTAAATTGCAGATCTTCAGTTAGCAGCTGAACACTTAACTGAACCACCAGGCTCCTTGGAGTGTATCCAGTAGAAGAAAAGTCAGTAAAAAGTTTATTCAAATGCATTCTTCAGTGAAGAACAGGTGTAATCTGAGAAGTGAATTTATGCAGAAGTACTTTCCCTGGCAGTTTCCAAATTCACTGTCAAATATAAGGTACAAAGGTCTTAAGGAATTGGCCCAAGTCATTTAACTGGCAAATTCCAGAGCTTGAATTTAAATCCAGATATCTGCCACAAACAAATCCATTCTGCCTTTTAGAGTGTGTTTGAAATGTGTGTAAAAGTTACCTCAAGATTAGATTAACTCTGGGTGTTGATAGTTAGAGACGCAGATTCTTGACTTAGATTTCCCTAATAAGAATGTTTGGAGGAGAGACAGGCAATGTATTCAGGACACAAGCACTCTCTGGTGATTGTTATCTTCAGAGAAGTTTGGAAACACTAGGTTGAAAGAATGAGGCAAAAAGAATGAAAGTCAACTATGCATTGAAATAGACCTATCTGTACCTGATTGCAAATAAGTAAATTGTGGAAACCAGTCGTATTTAAATAATGGTGGAAAGTATAATAAGCCACTGCTGGGAAGGACAGATCAAAAGTCACTCAGCCATAATGGAGCATATATATACTACCCAGTCTTGGAAGGCTAAATTCACAGCAAAGATTGGAGGTTGTCTGGATCTTTGTGATATGAAAAGCCAGTTCCACGAGGTACAACTTCTCTTTAGGGAGGGACAAGGCTTTGGGCATCAGGGAGGAAAACATCTGTGGTCTGAAAAAATGATTCCAGACAAGAGGGTATGAAACTAAGTCCCAGTTAAATTTCCAAGTTGATGATGGGGGTTGAAGGAAGAGGAGAAAGTCATTTGCCGGCCAATGATCCCCTTTGCAAGCTGCTGGGAGCTGTGTGAATCACTGAGCACATTTCAAGGAATGGCTGTCATATGTCACTAACTGATTCTCACCGCAGATGGGCTCCAGGGTACTCAGGATCTATTTTGGGGATGCCACAAGTGGAGAAAGCCTGCTAGTGCCAGTGTAAGGAAACCTCAGCCACCCTTGAAAATGTGGGGAAGTAACACCTTCAGTCCAAGCACATTTTCCCCTTATTATGAACCACATTACCTACATTTCTCTTTTCCATTCCTTCATTTCCTCACTCTCCTCCATGTGTCCCCCTCTTAGGCAATTCTATCCTTTCTTTTTTTTCCTAAGTCTAAGGGCAAAGAATGCAACTTGCAGTTAGATCTGTGTTTGTGTTGATTGGCTGTATTTATTTGAGCAAATCTCTTAAACTTCCTGAGTCTCAGCTGTCTCACCAAGAAATGGGGATGGCGTGCTCAAATTAAAGTTGTTTCAGGTTCAAATGAAATTAGGTTTGCTGTAGTCCTTTCTAAATCACATTGAACTAAATGACTGTTTTTCATCCTTCTGACCACCAGCCTCATCTCTGCCTGTCCTTCCCATCGGCTCTTCCTCTTCAGACCTAGTGTGCTCTCTCTCTCCTCCTCAGTTCACTCATATTAGAAACTCATTTCTTTCTCTTCCTTTTCCTATGATTTAAACTCCTTTTTAACTTTCTCCTACTGTGATTAAAAATCGAGTATATATTTCTGCCTAAAGGATCTTATAATGTGCTTATAGAAATAAAAATAAGTGTAAGTAATAATTAGAAAGAATAACTGCCATAATAGAGATGCATAGAAAGTGTGATGGGAGTGAACCAGAGTCTTACACTACTACCAGCTAGACAGCTTAAAGGACACTTCCTAGAAACATTTGGAATGCAAACCTAAAAAAAAAAAAAAAAAAAAAGACACTGCCATTAAGTCAAATCAGACTCATAGTGACCCTATAGGACAAAACAGAAATGTCCCACAGGGTGTCCAAGGCTGTAAATCTTTACAGAATTAGACTGCCTCATCTTTATCCCAGGAGCTCTGGTAGCATAGTGCCTAAGGCACTTGACTGCTAACCAGAAGGCTGGCGGTTCAAACCCACCAGCCACTCCTCGGAAGGAAGGTAGGGCAATCCTACTTCCGTAGTGATACTGCCTCGGAAACCCAAGGAGGGGTCGCTATGAGTCGGGGCCGACTCGATGGCAAACAACAACAACAACAACATCTTTATCCCACAGAGCAGCTGGTGGGTTGGAACCACTGACATTTTAGTTAGCAGCTGAGTGTCTTAACCACTATGTCACTGGAACTCCCTGCAAAGCTAGAGGTGGGGAGTTCACAAAAAGCAGAGAGTCAGCAAGAGACTAAATGAGGAAGCTCATTTTGACACGGGCATATAGTTCTTAAAGGGGTTATATTAGCTATCTGTTGCTACATAACAAATTATTCCAAAATGTAGTTTTAAAAATACACTATCACTTTATCACATAATTTCTGTGGATCAGATATTCAGGAGCAACTTATCTGGGAACTTCTGGCTCAGGTTCCGTCCTGAGGTTGCTGTCAAGCTATTAGCAAGGACTGCAGCCTTCTGAAGGCTGGACTGTGACTGGTGGAGGGTCTGCTTCCAAGGCTGCTCGCTCACACAGCATGTCAGTGCTGGTGGTCAATGGGACATACAATTTCCTCACTGCCTGCCAAAAGAATATCTCAGTTGCTTGCCACATGGGCTGTCTGAGAGTCTTTATGGCATAGTAGCTTACTTCTCACACAGTGAATGATTGAAGAAAGAAGAAGGTGAAAGCTACATTTTTCTTTTTTTAATGACCTAGCCTAGGAAGTCACAGGAGCTCTGGTAGCGCCTCACCGTTTGTACAATATCTTATTGGTTACATAGGTCAGTTCTATACAATGTGTGAGGTTGAGAATATCAAGAGGGAAGAATCAGTGGGAGCCAAGTTATCCTGGAGCTTGGCTACCAGTGAAGTATGAGAAAATTGAAAGTAAAATTATGAGCTGATTGAATGTCAGGCTACGGGGGTGTTTGAATGGTGTTAGGCACTGAAGCCACTTTGAACAAGGGAGATTAGTTGTGCTTTAAGAATACATTGAAGTGGGGGACAGTATATAGTGTTATTTTGGTACAAAATAGAATCTATTTCCCAAAGGTTTATCATCAATCCTAAATGCCAATCACGGTGGAAACTACGGACTTCTCTTTTTTTCCTTTGAAATTTTTATAGGGTGAAAAAGTGATTTGAAACTCTCTGGAAGAGAGTGCTAGCTTATCACTAAACCCATTTTTTTTTTTTTTTTTCTTCCTGGGAAAATAGCTCAACTGTATCTCCTAGCCTCCCTTGCAATTAGGTGCTGCCATGTGCCTGGATTCTAGCTAGTGAATTATGTAGAGAAGAGATTCTTCAGTAGCAAGCATCCCCTAAAATCTCAGGTATATCATAAAACAAAAATTAACTTCTTATGCAAAGTTTGATGCAGGTCAACTATGGTTTTCTTTCACTTTGGTAACTTACGGAACCAAGCTCCTTCTGTCATGCGATGCTGCTATCTCAAAACATGGCGAATGGTCACAGAGGTTGGGATGGGACAGGAAGATGATACAGAATGCTTTTAAAGGTCAGACTTGCAAACGACTAGTAAGTACTCTTACCGACATAACTTTAGCCAGAACAGTCACAATCTCATTGTAGTCCTCAACCAATTTCAAGGGATGCTTGAAAATGGAGTCTCCCACATACCCATAAAGAACAGAATAAAACAAGAATTAATGTACGTGTTATACTATTTTTGTGAGGCATGTAGCATAAACACTTCTCAGTGCAGCCACTTCACTCTTCTCCCATTTTCCAGGTCAATGTTGATACCTATTGATACCTTGGGAATCTTCTATTGAGGTTGGCAAAGCCTCTTTTAGCCCTGGTTCCTGCAGTGAGTAGAATGATACCTCGAGAAGTTCACATTGTAATCTCTGGAATCTGAGCATAAGATGCCTTATATGGCAAAGGGACTTTGCAGGCGTGATTAAGTTAAAGTTCCTGAGGTGAGAAGGTTATGTATGTTGCTGCAATTTAATCACATGGGAATATGGAAGATGGAGGAAGGTCAGAGTCTGAGAGAGACAGAATCAGAGGTTAGAGTCACATAAGGTCTTGAAACAAGGCAAGTGGGTAGTCTCTAGAACCCGGAGAAAACAAAGCCTCCCTCAAAGCCTCCAGGAGGAATGCAGCCCTGTCAATCCATTTTAAACTTTTGACCTCAGAACTGTAAGATAATAAATTTGTGTTGTTTTAAGCCACTGAGTTTTTGGCAATTTGTTACAGTGGTAGTACAAAACTAATATAGTCCCTGAGTCCCTGGGTGGAACACGGTCCTCTCACTTCTAACTGACCAGGAACTCTCATTTTAGAAAATTGTATGAGTGAGAAATAAACTTTTATTGTATTAAATCACTGAAATGTTGATGCATACTTGTAATGTCATTGTAAATTTTATACATTATAGATATTAACATTTAGATTATCCTGATGATATGCAGTCACCAACTTGGATGTTACCCATACTGTCTTCATCCTTCCTTAGCCCAATCCTCTATTTTGTTCTTATTTCTGGTAACATCAAGTTCAATTTACTTTCATTTTATCTTCCAATGTCTTTTGTGGCTGTGTCAAGCTCAGAAGGATGAGTTTTGCCAAAGCCCTTAAACAGTTATACATTTTTTATGCAAAATAAATAAAGTGGATAAATATGGTAAAACAAATGGAGCATCTCAATGAGGAATTACCAAAAAGACAATTTTAAAACACAATTAGCTGCAGTGCATCTGTTCAAATATCCTCGCTCCCATTTTTCTCTCTAAATTCAACTTTCCCTTCTGGTAGCCCAATTTTATCAGGCCTTTGAGTAGGTTTCACTGGCAACCAGATTGAAGTTACAGACAAGATAGGGGAGAATGTTTGTATCACAATATTATTTTTCTGATATTTGCTTGTTTTTGTTTGCAAAATGGAGAAAATGGGCTCACTGTCAAAGGCAGGATGCATTTTCAAAGGGTTTACAAAATGGTTCTTTCTTACCCACTCTTTCAAGTCTTATTTTTTACTACCTTCTGTAGGGTTAGGAGCCCTGGTGGTGCACTGGCTAAAAAGTTCTACTACAAAGACAAAGGTCAGATGTTTGAATCCAATAGCTGTTCCATGACAGAAAGATGTGGTAGTCTGCTCTGTAAAAATTTACAGTCTTGGGGACCCTATGGAGCAGTTCTACTCTGTCCTATTGGGTCACTATGAGTTAAAATCAACTCAGCAGCAATGGGTTTGGTTTGGTTTGGTTTGTAGGAATGTGTGCTACTCAAGATAGGCTGAAAGCTACATATACAAGGCTCTGAGCTTCAAAATGGAAGAGTTTGGCATCTGAGTTCCTAAGTCACAGCACAGAGATGAGCTACCTGAAGAAGGAACCACTTTTGAATATATGTGAGAGTGAACACCAAACTTTCATTGTGTTAAGACACCACATTTTGGGGTCGTTACATCAGTTGTCCTATGCTTCTCAACACAGATGGAGAAAAAGTTACAAAGAACTGTCAATGAGAATTTTTAAAGAACAGGTGTGTCCATGAGACATATCACTTCTGTCCAGCAGAGTTGCACTGAAGTTTTATGAACATAGATCAGTCTCAGAAAACTGATATCATTAAGCATAATTCCTGGTACAGAGAAGCATGAGGAACATTATAACTTTATCAAATATAGGTCATTGGGGAAGAGGATTAAATGGTCAAGTGACGAAATCTGAGTATAGTAGTACCTCATCACTATCCACATCCAGCTTACCCCCAGGTGGTTGTAAGGTGAGCAAAACACCCACAACTGGCACAGTTGGTTGTAAGCTAAGCAGTACCAGAACAGGGTTAATATCCTGGTGGTTCATACAGGTTCCTGTACAGACCAAGAGGTCTTCTGCTGTTGGTAGATCACAGTGGCAGAATTTATAATCAAGAATAGGAATGGAATGTGACACTTGATAATTTCATGGATGTGTGTAGTTTGGCTAACTGGTAGCAGACCTGTAGTCAGTGGCCGGGGACTAGAAGTTAGTAGGGCTAGAGTAAAGTAGAAAAGCCAGAAGAAT
Organism: Orycteropus afer afer; assembly: GCF_000298275.1. Classification (NCBI taxonomy): domain Eukaryota; kingdom Metazoa; phylum Chordata; class Mammalia; order Tubulidentata; family Orycteropodidae; genus Orycteropus; species Orycteropus afer. The sequence continues at coordinate 7,484,624 of NW_006921624.1, forward strand.
AGGATTTAGGTTCCAGGACAGGTATCAGATAAGGTATCAGTGGGGAATTTTGATCATAGCAAAATTGGCTGAAATTCAGAACATAAGCGGTTAAAGAGAAACTTGTCACAAGTGATTAAGGAAAACTTGAGTGAGAAAAGAGAGAGGCAAAGCATGATATAGTCTGGGGTCGACCCAAAATTTATTATGTTCATGTAGGTGTGCATGCTCCCTTATCAATGACTTTTCCGTTAAGGAAGCACAGCAAAATGCTAGGACTAGATGCTTTGTTCAGGATTAGCTTATAAATGTGACAATAGTGGGGTTACAGCTGCAACGTTCTGCCAACTACAGCACAAAGAGAAGTATCTGAATGCTAGTGTAAAAAAAATGAGGAGCAATGACTTGGTGAACAGCCCAAGACATACTACAAGTATCCTCTTCGCAAGTCACTGGTAATGACTTAACTGGAAAATGACATGGGCTTATCCTGAACCTTGCTCTGTTCTAGAATTATCAGTGCCTACTAAGGCTACTCATTGTTTTGCTTCATAGAACTCTGATATGAAGTAGGTTTTAATCCATCTATGTCATAGAAGGGATCACTACATTTCAATGTTTACCTAACTTTCTCACTCCCCATAACCATTAAGTGGTAGAGACAAAATGCAATTCCTAGGCTGCCTATTTCCAAAGCCTCTGCTTCTTCTATGATAATATACTGTCTTCTTCAAAATTCGGGGAGAAAAAGGAAACAGCAAAATAACCATGTATTCTGGACTGTTTAGAATCAGATTGTGAGGACCAGAAATAACATTAATGAGTGTCTGGTCTAACTTCATCATTGTACATATATGGTGACCCAAGTGAAGTGATTTGCCAGAAGTCAAACAATTGGATTGTGGCCAAGCCAAGAGTTCCCAAGTTTCTTAACTCCATTCAAGTGATTTTGCCCACATGCCCACTGCTTGAATCTTTCATATAATCATTTTCCAATCCTTCCCATTCTCTGCTTTTGAAGGGGGTGCCAAACTCCCAACCCTGAAGCAGCCAAGGAAATGTCTTCAAGCCCTCCTTGCTCATAGCATTCTCTTTTGCATTGATTTTCTAGGAGATTTATGGGTTGACCTAATCTCAATGAAGAAACTAAATCCAATTCGCTAAGGAATTACAAGCCTGTCCGATCAATAATCTATTTATCTCTTTCACTTTGCCATCTTAAACTTGTCATGGGAAATTGAAAGCATTTTAAAAATATAATTATGCAGCCCCGGGAAAGGTCTCCAACATTTCTGAAGATTTTTCAATTCCTTTGAGGAAATACTACCCTAGTTTGGGTAATAAAGCTTACAATCTGGTCACCAGCCAACTACCTAGCCCGGGCTCATTAATAGAAATACAGTGTCAGGATAATAGGGGCCCATAATTGCAGCATTTTCCATACTGGCAAGATTCTATCTGGCATACTGGGTTCAGTATTTCTGATTTTAGAGTCACCTAATTGAAGTATATCCAAGGAAACAGTCCAAGTGGTGAGGAGAGTAAAATATTTTGAAATGCGAAGAATATCTGAAGAAGTTGGATATCCTACTAATGAAGACAAATCCAAGGAATCTTGAAAGAAACCTTAAATATTCAAAGGTTGATATGTAGAGAAAGATTTTTCTGTGTAGATCCAGATGGGAAACCCAGGAAATATGCATTGAAGCTAGCTAGGAGATTTTAGCTTGATATCAGAATAATCTCTCTTACAAATGTAATTCTTATCAAATAAAAGGGCCAGATATTCAAAGAAATTGAAACCAAACCCAATTAATGATCTCTCAGGAGTGGACTGCTTTGGAAATGGGGACAAAGTTGGAGTTGGGGTTGGACATTAAAGCGAGTATGTAGACACTGCTCACTGTTCCCTTCCTGCACGCTGACAGGTCATCCAAACCCCAGGATCAGTGTCCACCCTCTCCCTTACATTGGCCCACTTGTCCTTGCTCTTTTCTTCCTGATGCCTGGATTTCTGGCTGTAGATTACAGCTTTTAAACTGACTTGTCATTTCTTGAATATCTCCCGTATTCTACCATTTGACTCTGTTCATGCTATTTGCTCCATCATCCCATTACCACCAGGCAACACTATCCATCACCCAAACTCTACTGAAAAGCCACTCTCTCTGAAACATAAATGACTCCTGGCTCTCTAGATCTTTTTTATTGTGCTCATCTCTATCTGATAAATATCAGGTGTTTCTTCTTCTTCTCCCTTCCCTACGTAATACACAGAACAGTCTCTCCCCTTTCCCAAAGAAATTATTTCATTCAAAATGCCAACAGTGCCACCAGCTAACCTTGCCACCTCACTAACATCCCTAGCAAATACCATGGGCCCTACTTACCAGTTGGGAGCTCTGGTGGCATAGTGCCTAAGGCATCTGACTGTTAACCAGAAGGCTGGCAATTCAAACCCACCAGCTACTCCCTGGAAGGAAGGTTGGGCAATCTACTTCCATAGTGATATCGCCTCAGAAACCCAAGGAGGGGTCGCTGTGAGTCAGACCTGACTTAATAGCAGTGGGACTTACCAGCCATTTGCAGTCTATACCAGTGATTCTTAAAGTGTGGCCCCTGGACCAACAGCCTCACATCCCTGGGGAATTTGGTAGAAGTGTAAATTATCAGGCCCACATCAGTTCCTATCAGAAAATCTGAGGTGGGTCCTAGTAATCTGTGTTTTGATAAGTTCCCCAGGAATTATTTATGTGCATTTGAGTTTGAGAGCCATCGGTTTAGACTCTGGTAGGAGACATGGAAACACATACATACTTACTCCCAAGATAGGATGAGATGAGCGCAATAAAAAAGATCTAGAGAGCCAGGAGTCATTTATGTTTCAGAGAGAGTGGCTTTTCAGTAGAGTTTGGGTAATGGATAGTGTTGCCTGGTGGTAATGGGATGATGGAGCAAATAGCATGAACAGAGTCAAATGGTAGAATACGGGAGATATTCAAGAAATGACAAGCTCAAAGAATGGGTGTATGAAGGAAAGTGGTGGCAATAAAATGGGAAAAACTGAAGTCAAGTTAGTCACTTAAAAAAGTTTAGAGTAGCAGTCTTGACTGATTCAAGCTACTTTTAGGACAGTCAGTCAAATGGTTGTAAATCAAGCCATAAAAGTGTATAACTGGACAAATAAGGTAAAAAGGCAAGCAATGAAAGAAAGTATAAAAGTAACATATTTATAGAATAAATGTAATAAGCAGAAGAACAAGAAACACCTGATATTTATTCTCATTTCTTTGTATCAACCACTATAATATTACACGCTTTTTTTTTTTCAGGGAGCAGACTTTTTCAGTCATAAGACACAGAGTGTCATAAGACACACAGCACATAATCACATAATCACACACATACAACAACCCAAGCAGCTCAGAAGAGAGAGCTCAAGCATCCTTGCATGAAATGGCAGATGTATTATGTTTAGCAGGATCCTTGGCCTCTACTCACTACATGCAGTAGCACCCCTCCAGTTGTGAAAACCAAAAATGTCTTCACATATTGACAAAGGTCCCCTCTACTGAAAATCACTGACATTGAAGACACCAACTATTTTTTGTTGCAAATTAGTTTTCATCCCAAAAGAACAATGTACACTAATATTAAAATAGAATCAGAATAGAAACTTTTTTTTTAACAAGTGCCCATGTCCTACTCATATCAACATGGGGCTACAATAAAACTGAGTCAAAACACACAGGGTTCTTCTAATTTCATCACAAGCCAGATGCTAGATCTTGAAATCTTACTTATATCATGTGACTAGCCTCAGGGACAGAAAGCTAAGCCATGGTCAACCCACATGCATGGTTTTACTAAAAAGATACCACACAAGGCCTGTCTAGACCACCCAAGATTCACTCTGTCATTTGATCATATGAACAATACAGGTGAGGGAAGGGAAAGGGACAGTAGATGATATGGATATGCATGGCAGCTTTGAGTGCACAAGGAAGGTTCTGTCCAACCGGCAACATGGCCCTATAAATCTCTTGCAAGCTGAAGAATTTCTGTTTCCTTCCTTGGGAAAGAATGAGAAGAGAAAGGTAGGTAAAGAAATGGTAAATTCTCCTGTTTCTGTTTTATTTATTTTTTCTGCTTCCCCCATGCCTTATACAGAATAAGCATTATGTGTTTGTTGAATAAATAATTGAATGAACATACATAAATAAATGAAAGCTGTGGGGGAAGCTTAGATAATGTTGTCCTGAATGTGCTGCTCAAATAAAAAATATATATATTTTTTATGGGGCCTACTGTCTGACTTTTCGAAAGAATGTTACAAGGCCTGCTGCTTGGAGTCTCATATCTAGAGAAGGAGACTGTGAAACCCAGGTCTATTTCAAATCAAAGAGTAAGTGAATAAGGGATTACTGATTTATACCTCACTTCTGCCAAAACAGCTCTTTGTTAATTTGTTACATACAGGGTAAGAGTTCATTTGAAAAGGTATTCAGCTGCTTAAAAATACATAAAATACTGAATACTGACTCCCCATAAGTACTTCTTAAATTACTAATGTGTGTCAGGCTTTGCATTAAGTATCTCCTCATTTAGCCTCACAATAGCCTTGCATTTTACTCTAAGATCAAAGCTCAAAAAGGTGAAGTAACCTGTCTAAGTTTGGGCAATTAGTTAGCATCAGAAACAATCTCTGGCCTAACATTTTATGATTGCATGCTCTTGTTTCATCTAATAGAGGCCTCTGTGAGCAACATCATTGTGCAATGCACACCTCCCAACATCACCGTATTTCATGCACTCAGCTGACATGTTACGGAGTAGCTTCAGTACTGATGAAGTTAGCAGTTTGACTCTGCCTTCTTCCAAGCTCAATTTCTTCAATCTAAGATTTATGATCCCTCTCTTCATGTGGAAAATCTCTAGACAAAGCAAATACTACCACTGCCATGAAATACATCCAAGGGCATAAAACCTAAGACCCTACTGGTTTGGACTATTTAGTATGATTCATAAGCATCAATAAAATGTTGTTGGTGTTAGATGTTGTCGAGTTGGTTCTCACTTATATTGACCGTATATACAACACAACAAAACACTGCCCAGTCTTGCACCGTCCTCACAACCGTTGCCATGCTTGAACCCTTGTCACAGCCGCTGTGTCAATCCATCTCACTGAGGGTCTCCCCTTTTTTTGCTGACCCTCTACTTTACCAAGCATGACATCCTTCTCCAGGAACCGGTCCCTTCTGACAACATGACCAAAGTTTGAGAGATGAAGTATAGCTATTCTTGCAACAATAGTGGGGGGCTTATTTAGTGAGTATGCCCTACCTACCGGGCATACTTCTCAGACATTTATGTCAATGATCTCATGTGACACTTAGGACAGCCTGTGAGGTTGACAGTGTCACTACTTTTATTTTCCAGATAAGTCTGTTAAGTTTCTCTATGGGGTATGGTCTTCATTTTGCAGAAGTTTAGAGTAGACAGGTCAGAGCTAGAACTCAAATTTGAGCTTTCTGTGTCCTACTTTCACAACTGCTTTCAGTATGGCACAGTAGAATTAAGGTATTGTCATTCTGAGATCTCTGCCTTTCCTTGTAGAGTGCCATGCTCTATTCACTTAAGGGCATACAAGATATCTTCTGTGCCCTCAGAGCTAGGAGACACTGATACGGACCCAAAGAGTGAAGGCTTTGAAGTCAGCCAGCAGTTCTGGGCTTGAATCTCAGCTCTAATTCATTACCTGTGAAAAACCTCAGTCTCCTCATTTGAAAATGTAACCTCCTCCCCAGTTGAACACACAATATGTGTTCAAAATGGAAATGAACAGAACTGTAACAGCTGGATGAGCTAGCAGCCATGCTGGAGGGTTAAATCATGTGTGTATAAAGAAAAGTGATTACATAAGAAAAGCATGCAGACTGCCACATATATTAATTCTAGAGGAGCTAAGAGGCGGCATATTACTATGCCATGATGGGCTGCCATATGACTAAAACAATGTTAGGCCTCAACTGACACTTTTAGGTATCTAAATCATGGATGAGGAAAGTGAATATTGTTGTTGTTATGTGCCATAGAGTAGGCTCCAAGTCATAGCGACCCTATGTACAACGGAATGAAACACTGCCCAGTCCTGTGTCAGCCTCACAATCCTTGCCATAGCTGAGCCCATCATTGCAGCCAGTGCATCAATCCATGTCATTGAAGGCCTTCCCTTTTTCTGTTGACCCTCCACTTTACCAAGCATGATATCCTTCCCTAGGGAATGTCCCTTTGGACAACATGACCAAAATAGGTGAGAAGAAGTCTGCATTCTTGCTTTTAAGGAGCATTCCAGCTGCACTTCTTCCAGGACAGATTTATTCATTCTTTTGACAGTCCATGGTACCATCAGTATTCCTTGCCAACACAATTCAAAAGCATCAACGCTCCTTCAATCTTCCTTGTTCAGTGTCCAGCTCTCACATGCATATGCAAACACTAAAAAACCAGGTGACTGAAAATACTGCAGCTTGGGTTAGGCACATTTTAATCTTCAAGGAGACATCATTGTTCTTCAGCACTTTAAAGAGGTCTTTTGCAGCAGATTTGCCCACTGCAAATACATTGTCTGCTATCTTGACTGCTGCTTCCATTGATGTTGATTGTAGAATCAAGTAATATGAAATCTTTAACTTCAATCTTTTCTCCATTTATTGTGATGCTGCTTATTGATCCAGTTGTGAAGATTTTCATTTTCTTTATAATGTGATGTAGTCCATACTGTAGACTGAAGTCTTTAATTTTCATCAGTAAGTGCTTCAAGTCATCTTCACTTTCAGCAAGCAAAGTTATGTCATCTGTATACTGCAGGTTGATAATGAGTCTTCCTCCAATGCTGATGCCATGCTCTTCTTCATATAGTCCAGCTTCTCAGATTATTTGTTCAGCATAAAGATTTAATAAGTACAACCCTGATACGCTCCCTTCTTGATTTTAGACAATGCAGTATCCCCTTGTTCTGTTTGAATGACAGCCTTCTGATCTATGTACAGATTCCTCATGAGTACAATCAAATGTTCTGGAATTCCTATTCTTCTCAATATTATCCATAATTTGTTATGGTCCACACAATCTAATACTTTTGCGTAGTCTTTAAAACATAAGTAAACATCTTCTGGTATCCTTTGCTTTCAGCCATGATCCATCTGACATCAGTAATGATATCCCTTGTTCTATGTCTTCTTCTGAATCCAGCTGGCATTTCTGGAAATACTCTGTCAATATACTGCTGCAAGCATTTTTGAATTATCTTCAGTGAGATTTTACTTGCATGTGACATTAACGATGTTGTTCAATAATTTCCACTTTCTGTGGGATCACCTTTCTTTGGAATGGGTACAAATATGGATCTCTTCCAGTCAATTGGCCTGGTAGCTGTCTTTTAAATTTCTTGGTATAGATGAGTGAGCATCTTCAGCTGGCATCCATTTATTGAAACATCTCAATGGGTAGTCTGTCAATTACTGGGGCCTTGTTTTTCTCCAGTTCCTTCAGTGCAGCCTCAGCTTCTTCTTTCAGTACCATTGGTTCTCAATCATATGCCACCTCCTGAAATGGATGAACATTGGCCAGTTCTTTTTGGTACAGTGACTCTGTGTATTCCTTCCACCTTTTTTGATGTTTCCTGTATCATTCAATATTTTGTCTATAGAATCTTTCAATATTGCAACTGGAGTCTTGCATTTTTTTTCTTCAGTTCTTTCAGTTTGAGAAATGCCAAGTACATTCTTCCCTTTTGGTTTTCTAACTCCAGATCTTTGAACATTTCATTATAATAATGGACTTTGTCTTCTTGAGCTGCTCTTTGAAATCGTCTGTTCAGCTCTTTTATCTTGTCATTTCTTCTATTTGCTTTAACTACTCTCCATTCAAGGCAAGTTTCAGGATCTCTTCTGACATCCATTTTGGTCTTTTCTTCCTTTCCTGTCTTTTTAATGACTTTGCTTTCTTCATGCATGATGTTCTTGATGTCATTCCACAATTCCTCTTGTTTTTGGTCACTGGTGTTCAATGCATCAAATCTATTCTTTAGATAGTCTCTAAATTCAGGAAGGATATAATCAATATCATATTTTGACTTTTGTGGACTTTTTAAAATTGTCTTCAGCTTCAACTTGAACTTGTATATGAGCACTTGATGGTCTGTTCCATAGTTAGCTCCTGGTTTTGTTTTTACTGAAGATATTCAGCTTCTCCATTGCCTCTTTCAACAGATGTAGTCAATCTGATTCCTATGTACTCCATCTGGTGATGCGCATGTGTATAGCCATAGTTTGTGTTGTTGAAAAAGGGTATTTGCAATGAATAAGTCATTGGTCTTGGAAAATTCTATCATGCGATCTCCAGCATCATTTCTATCTCCAAGGCAATATTTTCCAACTACCGGTGATTCTTACTTTTTTCCCACTTTTGCATTCCAATCACCAGTGATAATCAACACATCTTGATTACTTGTTTGGTCAGTTTCAGACTCAGGAGTTGGAAAAATCTTCAGTTTCTTCATCTCTGGCTTTGGAGATTGGCGTGTAAATTTGAATAATAGTATTAACTGCTCTTCCTTGTAGGCATATGGATATCATCCTATAACTGACAGCATTGTACTTCAGGATAGATCTTGAAACATTTTTTTTGATGATGAATGCTTTGCCATTCCTCTTCATTTTGTCATTCCCAGCATAGTAGACCATATGGTTGTCTGATTCAAAATCAGACATTTCAGTTAACTTATGCCTAGGATATCGACCTTTATGTGTTCCATTTCATTTTTGACAACTTCCAATTTTCCTAGGTTCATATTTTGTACATTCCATGTTCCGATTATTAATGGAGATTACATTATTAAGTGGATATTAGAGATAGAAAATCACTTTATTTCACTTTTTATTAAATTTGTGGCATAGTGATTTGAATTCTATTTTCCTGGCTTCCAAGGTGCAATCAGGGAAGACTTTGTGGAGTCCATGGTCTTAGAAGATGAGAAGTTCCCCTGAGCAAAAGTAGAGGTGACTGTATGTAAGGACAGGCCATATACTGAGAGATGTGCATTTAACACACCCTTTTCTTATTTTCTTTCCTCTCCTCACCCCACTACACAAAAGAATTAATATTTCCCAAACAACCAACCTATGCCAAGACCATTGCATGAATTATATCATTTAAATCTCAAAGCACCTCTGTGAGGTAGCTATTCTTGCCATTTTAAAAACAGAGAAATTGAGACCCAGTTATGTTCAATCACTTGCTGAGGATTAAACAATAAATAACTTTCAGAGCTGGATTCTATTTTCCTCCAATGTCTAAGCTTTTTCTGGTTCATATGTCCTTCATATTCCTGCTGGAATTTCTGTGGTACCTGCTTTCCTATGCCAAACACACTATCTCATGTTTTCTTCCTTTTCTATGGGGCTTCTCAGCTGTGCCACATTTTAATCATGTGGCGAGGAGAAAGAAATCCTGGAGAACTGACAACTAGCCAGAGAGAGAGAGAAACTGGGACCTTTCTTGCAATGACTTCATTTTATTTATTTATTTACTTATACTTAATAACTTTTGCCACAGAGACACGTTCATTGCATTGTTGTTATATGCACTGGCACATATGGGAGAAACTAACTCTGCTCTGGGAGAAACAACTGGAAAATATATAATAGCATATTTAGAGCTATACAGAAAGATGACAATTCATAATGCTCCATATGTCCCCAGGTGTGGTCTCCTGGACCTCCTTGATGCTGGAATGCTGGTGCAATATATTTCCCAGTTTATCTCAAATGGCTCATTCCCTAAAAAAGTTTTGTGAATGATGATCTATCCTGTTCATGGCAGAAGACTGAACTTCCTAAAATGTAATTGTTATTGTCCATTCAGATGTGTATTAGGTAATTATTGTGGTTCCCCTAGATAAAAATTTGATGCTCCCTAATAACTAAAACACAAAGCCCATATTCTTCAGCACATAAGTCTTCAAAATATTTGATCCTTGCATATTTCTGTCTCTCTAGTCACCATTTAGCCCTGGTGATGCAGTGGTGAAGCACTCAGCTATGAACCAAAAGGTTGATGCTTTGAACCCACCAACCACTTCCTGGTAGAAAGATGTGGTGGTCTGTTTTCATAAAGATAAGAGCCATGCAAGCATTACGAGGCAGTTCTACTCTATCCTATAGGTTTGCTGTGAGTCTGAATTGGCAGTGGGTAAAATGGGTGGTTCCCAACTCTAACTCTTCAGTCTTTCTCCTTTTTGGCAAACTAAATTCCACTCATTCCTCTGGGTTCAGATCACGTATCACTGAAGGTGAGAACTACAGGGATTTTAGCTGTATATTCTTAATCTTGAGTTCATGGAAGTGTTTAAGAGGTTCCAACCTCATAAAAGTATACAAAACTGTGAATGTATGGGATTTGAGCATTTTTCCAAAAAAAGACTGGTAATTATTTTGATTCCAAAAATCACTGGTAACAACCATAATCTGAAGAAACAAATGTAAGATTTATCAGTCATTAGTATGTTAATAACATGATAATGTGAATTAATGGCACTTCTGAGAATACACAGCTTTCCCCACCCTTATCTGACTATGAAGCAAAATATATGGAGAAGTTAAATTTGTGGGGGGTATAATTAGGAAAAAACTATAGGGGATATTCTTCAGATAGATTGATGAAAACTCCCTTTTTAAAGTCTTGGAACCAATTTCATCCTCCCACTTTACTGCTATTTTAGTTACCATTGAGTTGACTGAAACTCATGGTGACCCCATGGACAAAACATTGGCCCATTTTGCACCATCTTCATGATCACTGGTATGCCCAAGTCCATCGCTGTGGCCACAGTGTATTTGGAGTGTCTTTCAACCCAGGAGACTCAAATTTTAGCAGTATGTCAGAAAATATTCTGGTGTGATCCATAGGGTTTCATTGGCTAATATTTGAAAGTAGATTGCCAGGTGTTTCTTCCTAGTCTTCTTATTCTAGAAACTTGTCTATCATAGTGATCCTGTTGAGCCTGGTGGTATTTGAAATACTAGTGGCATCGTTGTCAGCATTACAGTAACAGGAAAGCCATAACAATCCAGCAAATTGACAGATGGGTGGTGGTCCCTTCTCTTAGACCAAGCTTTTCTAGGTTGTTATAATTACCTTGTTTCATTTTAGTTCATTTTATAAGCTCCTGTTGGGAATTTGCTTTCTAGACTGAACTACACAATATGGACAAAATTTCAGTTTTAGAAAAAGAAATTATAATGGTCCTTAAGGAGCTTGTTATTTGAGGAATCAGACTTTTAATATATAAAGTATCTTTAACTTCAACTTAGTCGTCTATTTGCATTATTTAATTAATCTCAAAACAGTCAATTGGTATAAAGACTCTAAAATCATCTTCCAAACAATCTTTCTCTTCTTCTGCTTCTGTCTTCCCTATCATACTCTATTCTCATAATTAGGTGCTGTCCAGTCACTTTCAACTCCTAACAACCCTAAATATTACAGAACAAAATACTGCCTGGTCCTGTGCTGTCTTCACAATCATTGCTTTGTTTGGGCTCACTGTTGTAGCCACGGTGTCAATCCACTTCACTGAGGGTCATCCTTTTTTCCCACTGACCCTCTACTTTACCAAGCATGATGTCCTTCTCGAAAGACTGGTCCCTCTTGATAACATATCCAAAGTTCATGAGACGAAGTCTCGCCATTCTTTCTTATAAGGAGTACTCTGGCTGCTCTTCTCCCAAGACAGATGTGTTCACTCTTCTTGCAGTCCATGGTATATGCAATATGCCTGGGAAACACCATAATTCAAATGCTTTGATTTTTCTTCCGTCTTCCTTATTCATTGTCAAGCTTTCACATGTATATGAAGCGATTGAACATTCCACAGCTTGACATGGATATACCTTACTCCTCAAAGAGGTATATTTTTTTAATGCTTTAAAGAGGTATTTTGCAGCAGATTTGCCCAATGTATTATGTCATTTATTTCTTGACTGCTGGGTCCATGGGCGTTGATCATGGATCCAAATAAAATTTATCATGATGTTGCTTATCGGTAAAGTTGTGAAGATTTTTGTTTTCTTTATGTTGAGATGTAAGCCATACTGCAGACTGTAGTATTGGATCTTCATTAGTAAGTGCTCCAAGTCCTCTTTGCTTTCAGCAAGCAAGCGTGTGTCATCTGAGTATTACAGGTTGTTAATGAGTCTTCCTCCAATCCTGATGCAGTATTCTTCATATAGAGTCCATCTTCTCAGATTATTGGCTCAGCATACAGATTAAATAAGTATTGTGAAAAGAAACAGTCCTGATGCACACTTTTCTTAATTTTGTTTTTTGCCAGTGCTTCAGTGAAGCTTGGTCTTCTTCCTTCAATAGCATCAGTTCTTGATCATATGCTACTTCCTGAAATGGTTGAACATCGATCAATTGCTTTTGGTACAATGACTCTGTATATTCCTTCCATCTTCTAATGCTTCCTGCACCATTTAATATTTCACCTGTAGAATCCTTCAGCATTGGAAATTGAGGCTGGGATTTTTTCTTCAGTTCTTTCAGCTTGTGAAATACTGAATGTTTTCTTCCTTTTTGGTTTTCTAACCCCAAGTCTTTTTACATTTCATTATAATATATTACTTTGTCTTCTTGAACTTCATTGGAAACCTTCAATTCAGCTCTTTTGCTTCATCATTTCTTCTGTTTGGTTTAGCTATTTACATTCAAGAGCAAGTTTCCAGAACTGCCTCTTACATCCATTTTGGGTACTTCATACTCCACTTAAATGGAATGATTTGAAATACTGTAGGTAGTCCGAGGTGTTGGGAAATAGTATTGAATACACCATGGACTGCCAAAAGAATGAATGAATCTTTCTTGGAAGAAGTAGTACAAGAATGTTCCTTGGGAGTAAGGAAGGCGAGATTTTTGTCTCGTATTTTGTCTCATGTACACATTACCAGGATGTACCAGTCCCTGGTGAAGGACATCATGCTTGGTAAAAAGAGAATCAAAGATGAAGAGGAAGACCCTTAAACAAGAGGAATTAACTCAGGGGCTGGAACAATGGGCTCAAACATAGCATGGATGTGTTAAAGTCCCTGGAGGGTAAAATAGCCTAAAGTAAGAGCCATCTTCACCAAGCTTTAATAATTTTTCTTAACTCCTTAAAAGCCTTCAGCCCTCCCCCCTGATTGTATCCTTCCCCACATTCTCCCCGCCTTACGCCTACGAAGTTAAACTTTCTGGACAAGTAGGAAGAGTTTGCAAAACAATTCCTCCTGACAAAGGCTGACTGTATATTACTAACCAGAAGCAAGACAGACAATTCAGAAAGCAAAGATGACTCATCCTGGAAACAAATGGAAGGCATTATCAGCATTCCTCAAATCCCCTACACTCAGCCCAATTCCCTTAAAAAACTTCAACCTTTTCTTAACTCAGTCTTTGGAGGACACTGTCCCCCTGTCTCCTCAGGTATCAATAGTCAATAAAATGCTTTTGCCTTTCACCCCATCCTTTTATTGAGTAATTAGCTGCCCTAAGGTCAGGTAGATAAGAACCACATTTGTTGGGTTACAGATTGTGAGAATGGAGCAGGGTAGTACTTCGTTCTGCTCTACACAGGGTTGCTGTGAGTCAGAACTGACTCCACAGCACCTAAGAACACCACCCCCAGGTAATCCCTACCTTGCCAACACCTATGCCTTCTCACAAACTATTTCTTATATATAGAAGCCCCTCATCAAGTTCTTTTGCCTGGATATATCCTACATTTTTTTAGTATTGGTTTCCTATTTAACAGTCATTCCCATACTTTCACATTCCTAAAATAACCCCAGTTTGTACTTTGTATAATTCTATACTCATCTCCGGGAACTCTGGTGACATAATGCCTAAGGCATTTGATTGTTAACCAGAAGGCTGGTGGTTCAAACCCACCAGCCACTCCTCGGAAGGAAGGTTGGGCAATTCACTTCTGCAGAGATACCGCCTTGGAAATCCAAGGAGGGGTTGCTATGAGTCAAATCGACTCCACAGCAATGAGTTTCGTTTGTTTTTTGGTTATACTCATCTCCACCATGAAGACTGAATCATAATGGTTCTAATCCAATCTGGAAGGCCCATTACCTTTGGCAGTTATTTGTTCAAATATGGGCCTTTTACATGGCCTGGTCAATAAAACCATAAGAAGAGATCTGTTAAGCTTATGGGGGGCGGTTCATTGCTCTTAAAAAGAAATACATAAAAAGACTAGCCTTTTTCTGCCATTGGAAATGGTCAGTCACTGTGAGCTCTCGGCCAACCACAAACACCATGCATTTATGAGGGGAATTGTTTAAGAGGCCAGGTTTCTACGCAGAAGGTGGACAAGAAGAAACGTTAAGAACTAAGGTCCTTGATAAATTTGTTGAACCACTGAATTAATTACTTCAAATCCTATCTTGAAGATTTGTAGGGGGAAAAGTCTTAATTAAGTTATTTTCTATTAGATTTGTATTTTGCTTTGTTTTTACTTATATCCCATATCATCCTGAGTGATATAATTATCAAAGTTTCACTCTAATTCTCTCTCTCCTATAAAGATTTCTCTGCCCCTCCAAATTTAGAAATAAAAATCTATTCCCCTATCAAAACCAGAGAGTCCTGTTCCCAAGTCTGTGTTCATAAGCACTAACAAAACGCAACACACTGCCGTGGAGTCTGATCCGACCCATAGCCACCCCTCGGGTTTCTGAGATGGTATCACTACGAAGTAGATTGCCCAACCTTCCTTCCAAGGACTGGCTGGTATTTTTGAACCTCCAGCCTTCTGGTTAGCAGTCAAATGCCTTAGGCACTAAGCCACCAGAGCTCATTTATAAGCACTGTTGTTGTTGTTGTTATGTGCTGTGGAGTCAGCCCTGACTCATAGCGACCCCTCCTTGGGTTTCCGAGGCAGTATCACTACGGAAGTAGGATTGCCCAACCTTCCTTCCGAGGAGTGGCTGGTGGGTTTGAACCGCCAGCCTTCTGGTTAGCAGTCAAGTGCCTTAGCCACTATGCTACCAGAGCTCCCTTATAAGCACTAGGTAAGCCAATTATCAAACAGTTTCAAATGTACCTTTCTTCATCTTGCTTTGTGATACTAGAACTGGACTCTGTAGATTCTGTAAACATTTCTCTTTCTGTTGTTCCTGTGTTCTCTGTTGTTGTTGTTATGTGCCGTCGAGTCAGCCCTGACTCATAGCGACCCCTCCTTGGGTTTCCGAGGCAGTATCACTACGGAAGTACGATTGCCCAACCTTCCTTCCGAGAAGTGGCTGGTGGGTTTGAACCGCCAGCCTTCTGGTTAGCAGTCAAGTGCCTTAGCCACTACACCACCAGAGCTCCTTCTTCTCTAGACTTCTCTTTACCTCTCTTAATAGTCAATCCTTATCTACCAGGTAATAATACTTTACATTAAAAATCCCTTTTCAAATTACAGTTGTGATTTTTGCTTTCTGACTGGACTCTGACTGATGCAATATGCGTGAAAGATTGTTTCCATTTCTTATCACTCTGCTTCGTATATAAGTGGGGTGGTTGTTCATTCACACATTCAGTCATTCAAGGAATATAGGTAAAATACTCACCTGCGATCACCGTGCTGTTGTTGTTGGTAGGTGCTGTCGAGTGGGCTCCGACTCATAGTGACCCTGTGTGCAATAGAAGGAAATGCTGTTGGGTCCTGCACCAGCCTCACAGTCCTTGCTATACTCAAGCCCATCATTGCAGCCACTGTGTCAATCCATCTCATTGAGGGCCTTCCCTTTTTTGCTGACCCTCCACTTAACCAAGTATGATATCCTTCTTCAGGGAATGGGTCCTTCTGACAACATGACCAAAGTACGTGAGACGAAGTCTGGCCATTCTCACTTCCAAGAAGCATTCTGGCTGCACTTCTTCCAGGACAGATTTGTTCATTCTTCTGGCAGTCCATGGCACTTTCAGTATTTTTTGCCAACACCACAACTGAAAAGCATCAACTCTTATTTGGTCATCCTTAGTCACTGTCCACCTTTCATATGCATATGAGGCAATTGAAAATACCATTGCTTGGGTTATGTTCTGGTTACCTAGTGCCACTCTAACAGCAAATATACCACAAATGGGATGGAACAAACAGGAGTTTGTTCTCTCACAGTTTGGAGGCTTTAAGTCCAAGTTCAAAGTGCCAGGCTCTAGGGGCTGGATGAAAGCCCCTCAACCTTGGGGTCCAGCTCTGCCTCCTGCTCCTGGCCCACTGGAGCTAGAGGCTTTTCTTCACTCAGACAGCTGCAGGCTGCTGAGGCTCACAAACCCAAGGTCGAAAAAAAAAAAGCACAGCCCCGACGTTACCAAACCACACGGCAGGCCATTAATTTAAGTCCATTGTAAGTCCCAAGGTCGGCAGAGCATGGCAGGCTGCTGAACAATGACATGGCTACATGCAGGGTCCAAGTGTGCCATAAGCTAGAAGACTGCTGCTTATATACAGGAAGCAGATCACATACTCAAAGCAGCTACTCAGCTGCTTGTGGTAGATATCACCATGGAGGTGATTGCCAGTCTCATCATAGGGAATAACTACCACCAGCTGCCCAGCCACTCAACCAGGCCCAGCCAAGTTGACATACAAACATAACCACTACAGGTTAGGCACACCTTAGTCTTCAAAGAGACATCTTTGCTCTTCAGCACTTTATTATGTCTTTTGCAGATTTGCCCAGTGCAATATGTTGTCTTATTTCTTGACTGCTGCTTCCATTGGTGTTGATTATGGAAGCACGGAATATGAAATTGATCACAGTGCTAGACATTGTCAATTAAGTAATTCCACCCTTCACTGAGTTAACAAATTATTCCTCTACTTAAACAATTAATATTTGGGTGTCTACTGCATGTTAAGGGAGCTCTGGTAGTGTAGTGCCTAAGGCACTTGCCTGCTAATCAGAAGGCTGGCAGTTCAAACCTACCAGCCACTCCTCAGAAGGAAGGTTGAACAGTCTACTTCCGTAGTGACACTGCCTCGGAAACCCAAGGAGGGGTCGCTATGAGTCAGGTCCAACTGACAGTGCATAACAACAACAACTGCATATTAGGCACTAGTCTAGGTGCAGGGAATAAAGTACTAAAAAGGAGAATTATGTTTACTGCTCTATTGGTGCTTATAGTTGTTGTTCTGTGCTGTGGAGTAGGACCCGACTCACAGCGACCCCTCCTTGGGTTTCTGAGGCAGGGTCACTAGGGAAATAGATTGCCCAACCTTCCTTCCAAGGAGTAGCTAGTGGGTTTGAAGTGCCAGCCTTCTGTGAAAAGCCAAGTGCCTTAGGCACTATGCTATCAGAGCTCCTAGGTGCTTATAGTAAAGACACAACTAAGTATATGTTTTACAGTTATGGAGGGGGAAAAAGAAAAGCACTATAACAGAATATCATGAGCAAAGTAGAAGTTAGAAGGCCACAGAAGTATCCTTGGAGAGGGTAGTATGAGGAGAATGGAAATGTTTAATAAACATTTCTCAAATCAATATGGACTCAATTCTAAAGAAATGCATATACACATAATTATGTAATACAAACTGAATGCGTAACTACTAAGAGGGTGGGTAATGGGATCAAGAACAGCATCACAGAGAGGTCAGCAGTTTGTTCTCTCACTGTGGTAGAAAGTCGGTTTCTATACTACAGGGAGAAGCAGACAGGCTCTCCTCTCTGTTTTTCTTCTACAATCACTGGGCTCTCTGCAGGAGAGACACTGCTTTAATACAGCTACCTTCCCCTTATTCACGATTGTTTGTAGCTCTGATTAAACAGCCTGCTGGCAGGCAGAAGGACTTTCTGGGAAGGGCAGTGAGAGGTTTGCCATTTCCCAGAAAAACCTGGCAGTCATTAGACCTTGCTAATAGTAGCTGATGAGTTAATTGTCCTCTCTAACAAGCCTTCCTCCAAGAGGCAGAAATAAACACTGGCAGGGGTTGCATGAAAATAGCCAGGTGCTCCACTCCAGCCCTCCCAGGTTAGCAGGAGACATGCAATTTGCTGTTCTTGTTTAGGGCAGATTTGCTGGTCTAGGTCAGGGAGTTCAAGATGGTGAGGGGATGATTTAAAATCAAATGAAAAGCCATAGTTTTCTCTCCACATGATACAAGCACACCTTGGCTAACATCACTCCTTCCCTGTCATTTAAGCATCAGGTGTTCCCCCTCATGCACTCACCTGGTAGCTGGCATCTACAACAGAGACCAACAGAGGAGGGGCCCAATTCAGTTCATCTGACCCACTTTTCCTGAGCCTTTTCAACTAAACACACTACTACGGGCTCTCTGCTCAGGCCTTAAACCCTTAATATTTTACCTCTAGGTGGTGTAGTGATTAAGGCTGCTAAACTCTGTAGCATAGAGCCCAAGGCACTTGACTGCTAACCAGAAGGCTTAGTAGTTCAAACTCACCCGCCACTCCTCAGAAGGAAGGTTGAGCAATCTACTTCCATAGTGATACCTTCTCGGAAACCCAAGGAGGGGTCACTATGAGTCGGGTCCAACTTGATGGCACATAACAACAACATAACAACCAAAAGTTTGGTGGTTTGAAACCACCAGCAGCTCTGCAGGAAAAAGATGAGGCAGTCTGCTTCTGCAAAGATTTACAGCCTTGGAAACCCAATGGGGATGGGGTTGTTATGAGTTGACTATCATCATCAGCTATTATTAGCACTTGACTGCAGTGAGTTTGTTTTTTGGTTTTCAGAGTTCTCCCTCACAGCCTGACTAACGTTTCCCTTTGTATCTCAGGCCCACTTTCTTATTTTGAGTTTACTTTCATTTCTTAATTTGCAAACTGGACAAAGACTATTTGCTTTCTTCATGCTCACCTTGAACTTGCATATGAGCAATTGATAATCTGTTCTGCAGTTGGTATCTGACCTTGTTCTGTTGATGATATTGAGCTTCTCCATTGTCTCTTTCCACAGATGCAGTCAATTTGATTCCTGTGTATTCCATCCAGAGAAGTCCAAGTGCAAAGTCACCATTTATGTTGTTGAAAAAAAGGCATTTGCAATGAATAAGTCATTTGTCTTGCAAAATTCTATCATGCAATCTCCACTGTCATTTGTATCACCAAAGCTCTATTTTCCAATGTCAAATCCTTCTTGTTTGTTTCCAACTTTAACATTCCAATCATCAGCTCCCTTACCCTCTTGAAATTAAATTGTCTCTCCCTCGTATGCATTAAATTTTGGCCGTTTACTTCAGAGATCACATGCTCATATCTGCAAAGGGATAAGGTATTTGTCATAAGTCAGTAAGTAGGTTTGGGTGTAGTAAACTGTAGATTCTTCTAGAAGAGGTAACTACTGCTCACATGCAGTTGATGGCTGTGATGTAGGATTTTTAAGCCCATGTAAGGAATTTTTGTGACATCTATTTTTGTTTTAATTTGGTAAGCTCATTAATGTGGACTTGTTTGTTTTGTTTTTCATCTAGAGCGGGACAACAGAATTCAAGTCAAATTCATATACCTTCAAGTTCAAGGAGGCCTACTGCCCTCTAGTTTGTAACCTCTGAATTTAATTTCTAAAATTAACCTCCTCTGTCTTGCAGGAAAATGTCCATTGAATGCTGAGATCCCCAACTGGTCAGTGAATCTCTGGAGGAGAGGGGCCTTGTTTTTCCATTTCCTTCTTCCCCTATTGTGCAACAACAAACTCAAAACAAAATAGATGCTCAATTATGAAGTGCTGAATTGGATTAAATTAGCAACGCCTTATGGGCTATAGGAAATTTGGAATTTGATTTAAGCAATTTAATAGTAATCTTTTCTAAATCAAAGAAATAGTTGTCTTGGGTTGCTTATTCTAACGAAAGGCTAAGAATCACCCTTGATGCGATTTCAACTACACTGTGCCCCATGAATTTTTACATTCTGAGGGCAGATGATTAACTAATGGTCTCCCTTATAATGCAACACAAAACCCAAAGCAGTCTTGGACAGCTAGTTCACGTCATTAACTGGCAAAGCACAGTTTTCTGGATATAAGAGAATGCCCCAAAGAGGAAGGCATCCACAGTTTATAAAGATGTCCTTTGCAATGTCTAATGTCTGTGTCTTCAGACACAAACCTCTATTTTAAAATCTAAAGCAACATTAAAAGAGGGCATTGAATTTGAATGTAAGAGAGCAAATAATAAAATAAAAACTTTCATTTATTAAATGCTAATCACAATGTAAGTGTTTTCTATATTATTATCTCATTTAAGTCATAATGCCTTCTGAGTTAGTTACCAGTACTTTTTCTTATTTTAAGATGAGGAAAGTGAGGCTCTCAAAGTTAAATAACTTGCCCAAAATAGCGTAGCTCATAAGTTGTTCAGCAGAACTTTTAGGCTTATCCAGGTCTGAAGGCCATGATTTCATCATTACTCTAAAATGTTGAGAAGCAGTCATTAAATCTTAATCTATCATTTTGTAAATGGGGAAAAGAAGACTTACAAATTAAATTTGTTATGGTAAGGTAATCAGTCAGATGCAAGTGATGGGGATAAGAATGAATTATCCTTCTAGACTCTCAGAAGAGTGCTCCTTCTGCTATAAACAGTGAACTTTCCCAGCACTCCTCTCTTCCAGCACAGTCTCTTGGTGGCTGTATATTGAGGTACATGGGTGAAAACTATTCACTTCACATTGAGGCTTCACAGACAATTCTTAATAATATATCTTTAAGTTGATATAACATTTTATTTTTCTTCCTGAACTTCTTAAATCCCTTTTATCTGTTGATAATATTGTATTCTTATATTTTTATGCCATTTTAGAGGACACATTCAGGTATAGGAGAGTTAGCTATCTTACCATGATCTAGATTATTTCACTTTACAAGAAATTGAAAACTAGGGCCTTATAGTTTACCATCACTCCATTGACTATTAGATGAATGATTTTGATAAAGTTAATAAATTCATGCCATTTTCTTATTTGTAATTTGAGTGTAATAATTGCCCCTATGTCATAGGATTTTTTTGATGATTAAATGAGATAAGAACAACAAAAACAGTAGACACTGTTGACACATAGTAGGTCTTAAATACATGCTGCTTGTTGTTATTATCATTATTTATATGAATATTGTTATCACTTAAGGTATTTACCACTTTTTCCTGAACACCAGAAAGTCTTCACACCCTGATATATATTTCACAAGCACCATGGATGATTAGTTCTACATCAGGAAGAGAGAGATTGTGATGATTTTTTTGGATATGTTAATGAGGTTATATAATGAGAACATTACATTTAGAATTTAGGAAAATATTGCAGAAGATTTTGAATTAGTTTCATCCATCAAGGTATCTCTGCCTGATATTGTTTGTGAATTATTTTACAAACTTATAATTTGTAGAAAACTGATAGTAATACAATTTCTGTTCATAGAAATGCAAATTATATCCATGTGGATACCGAATGGTTCTGCCAGTTTTTCAAATTTTAAACTTACAAATCCATTTGTAAATTGATTTCAGTGTTTCTTATCTGACTCTATATGTGTGGAATAGGAGCTCTTGCCTAAGGCATTTGACTGCTACCCACAAGGCTGGTGGTTCAAACCCACCAGCCACTCCTTGGAAGGAAGATCAGGCAACCTACTTCCATAGTGATACTGCCTCGGAAACCCAAGGAGGGGTTGCTATGAGTCGGATCTGACTCAACAGCAGTGAGTTTGGTTTAGTGATTTTATGTGCAGAACTTTGAACAGTTGTAATATCTTACTAGTTCCTTCATTAATTAATGAATTAAAGAAAATATGAATGTTTATTTTACATTGATATGATAGACATAATTTTACCTATCTTTTTTATTGTTTACAAAAGTTCTTTCACAAGGGTTAAAAGATTTGAGGTTAAAGACATGTATCATCACTTATTGCGATAAATCATTGAAGAATCAGTTAACGTATCATCCTGAGTTTCCTCTTCAGTAAAATGGTGACGTGTGTGTGTACAGGGCCCTGGTAACACAATGGCTGAGCACTTTTCTGCTAACCAAAAGGTCAGCAGTTTGAACCTACCAGCTGCTCTACAGGAGAAAAGACCTGGCATCTATGCCCATAAAGATTACAGCCTAGGGGCAGTTCTCTTCTGTCATATAGGGTTGTTATGAGTGGGAATTGACTAAATGGCACACAAAAAACTTATGTATAAATATATATGTTGTTGTTGTGTGCCATCGAGTCAGACCTGACTCATAGCAACCCCTCCTTGGGTTTCCGAGGCAGTATCACTACGGAAGTAGATTGCCCCTTCTTCCTTCCGAGGAGTGGCTGGTGGGTTTGAACCGCCAGCCTT
>NW_006921624.1:7507095-7514886 GCF_000298275.1 Orycteropus afer afer
ATATATATATATATATATATATATATATATATATGTATATGAAGTTTTATACACACACACACACACATATTCCTGCCACATCATAAATTTTGAGAATCCAATTTTAAAAAAATGAATATGAAGCTAATTTGAAACCGTAGAGTACTATACAAATGCCAGCAATTGGAATAATTGGAATTATTATTCTGTTTGGTGGATGGTAAAGTAGCAGGCAAGAGAGTGTAAGTGGTTCACAATCAACCATTTTCTGGTGGAAATGTAATACAGCCAAAATGGCTATAGTCTAGTTCAGTATCCTCTCTGGATCACTTTATTTTCCCATAAAGATCAGAACATGTTGGCCTGAAACAAGAAGCTGGTAGCAAAGTGATTGTACGTGTTATCAACAAGATAATGAGCTCAAGAAAGTGTCCATTAAGGTGGGGCCTACAAGGCAAGTGGATTTCCTTTGTAAATAATCCCTCACTGCCTCAAAAGCAACCATTTCATTCTACGCAGTTCTGGCCTAAAGCAAGCCCTGATGGAAAAGCCAATTCCCATAGAATGAAAATGCTGAATTCAGAGCTCAGACATGCTATTTAAAGTTTTAAGAAAGCTCACCTCATCTTCCCTTTCTCTTTAACTTACTGGTTTGCAGCTGCTAAAGTTAGTGGAACAACTTTGTAAAATTTGGGAACTCTCTGGGTCAGAAGATACTTTAAAATCATGTTGCCAACCCCTTCCTGATGTGTATAACCTTTGCCTTAGTGAGCTCACCCTTCATCGGAAGTGATGTTTGCATCAGATACTTTTCATTTAATTATGTCCATTTATTTATTTATTTATTATCATTTTGCCAAACACATCACACTATAAGTTTATGTTGAGCTTAATGGTGAAGGGGCAGTGGTGCTTGCTGGAGTCCCAGTTCCTACACCTGAGGAGGCATCCTGCAGGACTCCTAATTTGCCTACCCTAATTTGTTTTGGAGTTGATTCTGACTCATGGTCACTCTGCGTGTATCAGAGTATAAGTGTGTTTATAAGGTTTTTAATGGCTGATATTTTGGAAGCAGATCAACAAGACTTTATTCCAAGGGACGTCTGGGTTGGCTAGAATCTCCAACCTTTGGGTTTAGTAGCTAAGCTGATTGACCATTTGCACACCCAAGGACTCCATTATTAGACTTTGCTGATATTGTGAGGTGTCGTCAATTCAATATTTAACTTCTAGTGATCCCATATGACAGAGTAAAACTGTCCCATAGAGTTTTCTAGGCTGTCATCTTTACAGGAGCAGAGCGCTAGGTCTTTGTCTTGCAGTTGGGTGAGTTCCAACAACTCACCTTTCACATTAGCAAGCATGTGCTCATCATTAGACTACCAAATGTTATTTACAGAGAAAGCAAAACCATCTCAATATATGTTCCTCACTTAAACTTGACAATCTGATTCTACTGCTATATTTATTTGACATCAGTAATCTTTCCCCAGGAATGAAGTCATGAAAGGAGAGACTGAGAGTGAGAGAGAAGGGAAAAAAGAAATATGTCATGGCACCTAAAGAGTTCACCTGACATAATTAGGTGTGTAATGATTCTGGGAAGTCATGACTCCTCCTGGGCTTTAGTCTTCCCACTGAACCAGAAGGGCCTCAGGTTCCTCATGGCTCTTAAATTCTAGTTTAGGATTCAAAATGACTGTTGCTAGCAGGAATGTACTTTCACAGAGTATCAAAATGCAGAGGCACTCTCCACAAGTACTATCCAGAGAGGGATATTTACTACCTCTGGGTGTGGGAAGAGACCAGCGTGCTACAGAACTCACCAAATGCTAAATGGCTTCCTGAAATTCCTTGTAGTCCTCTTTCCTGGCTGCTAATTTGTCAACCCCAAATTACCCCTTACATTGCTTGACTAGGTGCATAAAGGAAAATGCTATGTGGTATAAAAACTCGAGTTGCATTTAGGGAGTCTTTTTACAATGGCATTAAAGGGCTAATATGTATCTATGTCCCATAGGAGCACCGTAGAGGACTGGAATTGAGGGGAAGAATCCACCCCTAATTCCATTGTACTCAATATTACACCTTCTCCATCTAGGAGATGAACAATAACACCAGGGAGGGATGCACTCTTTACAACAATCAACCATACTAGCTCAAAGGGTGACATGAGCTTGGAGATAGAGTCCAGAAGATGGGAAGGGATAGGAAGGAGGGATGCATGGAAACAGAAACACAGGGTGAAAATGGGAAGAACGCTGTTACACATTGTGGGGATTGCAGTCAAAGTCACAAACCAAAATGTTTATTAATTCTTGAATGGAAAATCTATTTGCTCTGTAAACTTTCACCCAAAACACAATAAACAGTTTAAAAGAAAAGAAAATATTGCACATTCTTTGGAGTTAAAAGATTGACAAAATGGAGTGAAACGCGAAGGTCAAACTTCACAGGGGAAAAGACTAGAAGTAATTTATTATCTGTGATAGTTAAGATTGTGTGTCAACTTGGCTGCACCACAATCCTCAGGATTTAAGTAGTTGTGATGTAGTCACTCCCCATGGTGAGCTCTGATAATATGTAATCACTCCCATGATGAGATATGCTATGAGCAGCCAATCAATTGAAAAGGTGTTTCCTCAGGGGTGTGGCCTGCTTCCAATTCATATATGAACATCCTTGGAAAATTCTCTGGCTTTCTGCTGGATTTGAATCCTGCATCTAGCTCATCATCATTCAGTTCCTGGAGCTGAACCAGTGGCTTGCAGTATTGCCTACTGCTCTTGGATTTGTTGCTTTACCAGCCTGTGAGCCAAGAACCTGCCATTTTACTTGCCAATCTTAGATTTGTCATCCTCCAAGCCTACAGCCTGCTATGCTGCCTGCTTATCCTGGGTGTGTCAGCCCTTGCAATTGCATGCATCAGGAGAAACCTCCAGCTTGCAGCTTGAGTCACAAACTTGGGACACGCTGGCCTCTACAACTGTGTGAGCCATTTGCCTGAGATAATCTTCTGTATTTCTATCTATCTGTCAATCTACCATTTACCTCTCTCTCTTTCTCTTTATCTATCTATCTATCTATAAAAGCTTCACTTCTCTATAAAAGTTTTACTTCTCTGGAGAACTCATCAATAAAACATCAATACAATCGTCTACAACATGAATTCTCTTTTCATCTCGACTTCTCTATTTTTGCTAGTAATGTGGTCACTCCAGGCAACTGCTTTGCTAGTATCAAACCCAGCCCTATCCACTTTGGTTTTCCAGCTGCTGTGAATTATTTTCCTCATGATTCTCCTTCTACCCATGCCTACTTGTGTACTCCTAAAGCTCACTATACTTCCACATATTAAGTATTCACTTTCACCCAAGGACATAGTACTAATACAATGCTCATTTTGTAAATAAGACATTTCAATTCCTTACCCAGTTTTACTATCTAAATTCAACTGTAATCCTACAGCCTTAAAAAACACACCATTCTGTTGTTCTCTTCTCTGCGGCCTTCCTTAATCACACTGGTCAAAGTCAACTCTTCCCCCCACTATTTCTTCCTCTAATCATATTTCTCAATTGTTTAGTGCAAACACACCAGTTGGGGTACTTATTAAAGTGCAGTTTCTGACTCAGAGTAGCCTGAGACTCTGTATTTCTAATGCCCTTCCAGGTGATGCTGCTGCTGCTGGTCCGGGGACCATGTTTTGGGTAGCAATCCTCTGGACAAAGCTTACTTTGTATGATTTTTATAAACTTGTTGCTTTTGTTGTTACGTGCCATCACGTCAGCACCAACTCATAGCAACTCTATTTATAACAGAACAAAACGCTGAAGGTCCCATGCCTTCCTCACAATTCCTGCTATTCTTGAGCCCATAGATGCACCCACTGTGTCAAAACATCTTGTTGATGGTCTTCCCCTTTTTCACTGACCCTCTACTTTTCCAAAAATGGTATTCTTCTCCAGAGAATGGTGCCTTCTGACAACATGAAAAGAGCAGGTGAAATGAAATCCAGCCATTCTCATTTCCAAGGACCATTCTGGTTGCACTTCCTCCAGGACAGATTTGTTCATTCTTTTGGCTGTTGATGGTATTTTCAGTATTCTCTGTCAACACCACAATTCAAAAGCATCAACTCTTCTTTGGTCTTCCTTATTCGTTGTCCAGATTTCACAAGCATATGAGGTGACTGAAGACAAGAAAACTTGAGTCAGGTGAACCTTAGTCTTCAAAGTGACATCTTTGCTTCTTAACACTTTAAAAAGATCTTTTGCAGTAGATTTTCCCAGTGCAATAAGTTCTTGACTGCTGCTTACATGGATGTTGATTGTGTATCCATGTAATATGAAATCCCTCACAGCTTCATTTTTTTTTTCTCTACTTATTGTGATGTTGCTTTTTGGTCTAGGTTTGAAGATTTTTGTTTTCTTTATATTGAGGTGTAATCCATATTGAAGACTGTGGTCTTTGATATTCATCAGTAAGTACTGCAAGTCTTCTTCATTTTTAGCAAGCAAGGTTGTGTTATCTGCGTATCACAGGATGTTAATGAGTGTTCCTCCAGTCTTGATGCCACACTCTTCTTTATGTAGTACAGTTTCCTGGATTATGTTCTCAGCATACAGATTGAAAAAGTAAAGTGAAAGGATATGATCCTGATGCACATCCTTCCTGGTTTTAAACCATGCAGTATTCCCTTGTTCTGTTTGAATAACAACCTCTTTGTCGATGTACAGGTTCCTCATGAGCACAATTAGGTGCTCTGGAATTCACATTCTTTGCAATGTTATCTATACTTTTTTATGATCCACACAGTTGAATGCCTTCTTATAGTCAATAAAACATAAGTAAATGTCTTTCTTATATTATTTGTTTCCTCAAAGACCCATCTGACATCAGCAATGATATCTCTTGTTCCATGCCCTCTTCTGAATCCAGCTTGAATTTCTGGAACTTCCCTGCCAATATACTTCTGCAATAATTTTTTAATTATCTTCAGCAAAATTTTACTTCCATGTAGTATTAATGATATTGTTTGATAATTTCCACATTCTGTTGGATTACCTTTCTTTCAAATAAACACAAATATGGACTTTTTCCAGTCAGTTGGCCAGGTAGTTGTCTTCCAAATTCCTTGGCATAAATGAGTAAGCACCTCCAGGGCTGCATCCATTTGTTGAAACATTTTTAGTGGGTAGTCTGTCAATTCCTAGAGGCTTCTTTTTTTTTTTTTTTTTTTTTTTTCCAATTCCCTCAGTGCAGCTTGGAATTCTTCCTTCAATACCATTTGTTTTTTTTTTTTTTTTTTTTTTTACTGTATGCTACCCCTAGAAAGTTGAATATCAATCCATTCTTTTTGTATAGTGAGTCTGTGTATTCTTTCCATCTTCTTTTGATGCTTCCTGAATCATTCAATATTTTACCCACAGAGTCCTTCAATATTTCAGCTGGAGGCTTGAAATTTTTCTTCAGTTGTTTCAGCTTGAAAAATGCTGAGTGTGTTCTTCCCTTTTGGTTTTCTAACTCCAGGTCTTTGCACATTTCATTACAACTCTTTACCTTGTTTTCTTGATCCATCCTTTGAAATCTTTTTAGCTCTATTATTTCATCAGTTCTTCCATTTGTTTTAGCTACTTTTAATTCAAGAGCAAGTTTCAGAGTCTCTTCAGACATCCATTTTGGTCTATCCTTTCTTTCCTGTCTTTTTAATGACTTTTTGTGTCCTTCATGTATAGTGTCTTTGATGTCATCCCACAACACATCTGGTCTTCAGTCAGTAGCTTTCGGTGCAAAAAATTTATTATTTCAATGGTCTCTAGATTCAGGTGGATTATAATCATTACCATATTTTGGTTCCATGAACTTGTTTTAATTTTCTTCAGCTTCAACTGGAACTTGCATATGAGCAATTAATTGATGGTCTGTTCCACAGTCAGCCCCTGGCCTTGTTTGATTGATGATAATGAGCTTTTAAATCACCTCTTTCCACAGATGTATTCAATTTGATTCCTATGTATTCCATCTGGTGAGGTCCATGTGCATAGCTTCAGTTTATGTTGTTTTGAAAAAGTATTTGCAATGAGTAAGTCATGGATCTTGCACAA
Organism: Orycteropus afer afer; assembly: GCF_000298275.1. Lineage (NCBI taxonomy): Eukaryota > Metazoa > Chordata > Mammalia > Tubulidentata > Orycteropodidae > Orycteropus > Orycteropus afer. Next base: position 7,513,182 of record NW_006921624.1, read on the forward strand.
TTCTATCATGTCACGTCTGGAGTCATTTCTTTCTTTCCAACTTTCGCACTCCAATCACCAGCAATAATCAGTACAACTTGATTGCATGTTTGGTCAATTTCAGACTGCAGAAGTTGGTAAAAATCTTCAATTTCTTCATCTTTGGCTATAGTGCATAAATTTGAATAATAGTTGTATTAACTGGTCTTCCCTGTTGGCATATGGATATTATCCTTTCACTGACAGCATTGCACTTCAGGACAGATATTGCAATGTTCTTTTTGACGAATGCAATACCATTCTTCTTCAATTTGTCATTCTGGGCATAGTAGATCACATGATTGTCTGATTCAAAATGGGCAATACCAGTCCATTTCAGCTCACTAATGCCTAGGATATCAATCTTTATGTGTTCCATTTCATTTTTGACAACTTTCAACTTTCATAGATTCATACTTAATACATTTTATGTTTCAATTATTAATGAATGTTTGCAGCTGTTTCTTCCCTTCATCATTAAATGAAGGGCCCCAAAGCTTTTTTACTCCATCCACATCATTAAGCTCGACTCTATTTTGAGGAAGCAGCTCTTCTCCAGTTGTATTCCGAGTGTCTTTCAAACTGAGGAGCTCATCTTCCAGCAGTATATCAGATGATGTTCCACTGCTATTCATAACTTTTTCAGTGATTAACATTTTCCAAAGTGGATAGACCCATCCTTCTTCCTAGTCTGTCTTAGCCTAGAAGCTCTGCTAAAATCTGTCCACCTTGGGTAACCCTACTTTTATTTGAAGTGCTGGTGGCATAGCAACATGCCAGCCACCACAGTGTGATAAACTGATAGATAAGTGGTGGTCTGTAAATTTAGTGTTCAATAAACAATCAATTATAATATAGGACAACAGAGCTTTGGTGCATAATGGGTAAGGCATTTGGCTGCTAACTAGAGGCCAGTGGTTCAAACCAGTCTTCCAAGTGGCATTTTTACTCTTTAATACTCTAAAGAGGTCTTTTGCCACAGATTTGCCCAGTGCAATACATCATTTGATTTCTTGACTGTTTCTTCCATGGATGTTGATTATGGATCCAAATACATGTTGAGATGTAATCCAGACTAAGGGCTGTAGTCTTTTATCTTCACCATAAGTGCTTCAAGTCATCTTAATTTTCAACAAGCTAGGTTGTGTCATCTGCATATACATGCTATTAATGAGATTTCCTCCAATCCTGATGCTACTTTCTTCTCCATATAGTCCATATACATTTCATTATAATTTAATGTATATGGACTGTATGGACTAATGTAATGCTCTGCATACAGACTTAATAAATATGGTAAAAGGAAACAGCACTGATGCACAACTTTTCTGATTTAAGCCAGGCAGTATCCCCTTGTTCTGTTTGAATGACTTCCTCTTGGCCTATGTACAGTGCTTTCATGAGCACAAATCAGTGTTCTGGATTCCCATTTTTCACTATGTTATCCATGATTAGTCATGACCAACCTAGTTGAATGAGTTTGCATAGTCAATAAAACACAGGTAAACATCTGACATCAACAATGATATCCTTCATTCCATGTCCTCTTCTGAATCCAGCTTGAATTTCTGGCAGTTTCTAGTTGATGTACTGTTGCAATCATTTTTTTTTTTTTTTAATTGTAATTTGGGTGAAGGTTTACAGAGCAAATTCACTTTCCATCCAGCAGTTCACATACACTTTGTTT
>NW_006921624.1:7521842-7542660 GCF_000298275.1 Orycteropus afer afer
AAGATTAAGAATAATAATAAAAAGGACAAAAGTATTAATAATATTATTTGTTTTAAAACAGACAAATACAAGCAAACTAATCACCAGAAGAAAGAAAGCGAAAAAGAAAAAAATTAAAAGAGAAAAAAAAAAGAAATCAGTGGAGGACAGGAAGGGGCACCCAAACTCTGTCTGAGCACACAGACTGTGATGGAGTTCCTGTGGGTCCAGAAGGTAGGTGGGAGTGGGGGATGGCCACACCTCCGTTCACCAAGGGGGTGTAGGGTATAAGAGTAACAAGAGGAACATCATACCATTTCAGTCTTCTGCTGCAATCATTTTTAAATTATTTTCAACAAAATATTACTTTCTTGTTATAGTAATGACGATTGTTCAGTAATTCCCACATTCCGTTGGATCACCTTTCTTTCTAATGGGTACTGTCCTGGTTACCTAGTGCCACTCTGACAAGAATATACCACAAATGGTATGGTCTTAACAAGCAGGAGTTTATTCTTACAGTTGGGAGGCTTTAAGTCCAAGTTCAAAGTGCCAGGCTCTAGGGGCTGGGTGAAAGCCCTTCAACCTTGAGGTCCAGCTTGCCTCCTGCTACTGGTTTACTGGAGCTAGAGGCATTTCTTCACTCAGACAGCTGCTAGCTGCTGAGACTGAGAAGCCCCAAGGTTGACAAGTCAAAAAGCACAGTCCCGATGTTACCAAACCACATGGCAGGCCATTGACTTAAGTCCATTGTAAGTCCCAAGGTCAGTAGAGCATGGCAGGCTGCTGAGCAGTGACACGGCTACATGCAGGGTCCAAGCATGCCATAGGCTCGAGACCATTCTCAAAGCTTCTCCTTATATACAGGAAGCAGATCACATACCCAAAGCAGCTATTCAGCTGCTCACAGTAGATTCCACCATGGCGTTGATTACCAATCTCATCATGGGGAATACTACATCCAGCTGTTCAGCCACTCAACCAGGCCTAACCAAGTTGACACACAGGCACAAACATAGATCTTTTCCAGTTGGTTAGCTAGGTAGCTGTCTTCCAGATTTCTTGGCATAAATCATTGCTTCACCCATTTGTTGAAACATTTCAGTGGGTATTCTGTCAATCCCTGGAGGCTTGTTTTTTTGCCAATTCCTTCAGTGCAGCTTGGGCTACTTCCTTCAATAACATCAGTTCTTGATCATACATTACATCCTGAAGTGGCTGAACATCAACCTATTCTTGTTGGTATAGTGACTCTGTGTATTCCTTCCATCTTCCATTGGTGCTTGCTATGTCTTTCAATATTTTGACCAGAGAATCCTTCAGTTTTGCAACTCAAGGCTTGAATATTTTCTTCAGTTCTTTCAGATGGAGGAATGTCAACGTATATTTCCCTTTTGATTTTCTAACCACAAATATTTGTACATTTCATTATAATACTTTACTTTGTCTTCTTGAGCTGCTCCTTTAAATCTTCTGTTCTGCTCTTTTATGTCATCATTTCTTCCATTTGCTTTAGCTACTCTCCATTCACAAACAAGTTTCAGTCTCTTCTCACATACATTTTGGTGTTCTCTTCCTTTCTTTTATTTTTGATGACCTTTTGCTTTCTTCATTTAAGATGCCCTTGATGTCATTCCACAACTCATTTGGTCTTCAGTCATAGGTGTTCAATGTGTTAAATGTATTCTTTAGATGATCTCTAAATTAAGGTGGGATATAATCAAGGTCATATTTTGCCTCTTGTGGACTTGTTTAAATTTTCTTCAGCTTCAACATAAATTTACACAGGAGCAATCCACAGTCTGCCCCAGCCTAGTTTTGACTGGTGACACAGAGCCTCCTTATTATCTCTTTCCACAAAAGTAGATGAGTTACTTTCTATGTATTTCATCTGCTGAGCTCCACATGTATATTGGCCATGTATGCTGTTGAGGAAATGTATTTGTAACAATTATGTCTTTGTTCATGCAAAACTCTACAACGTGTTCCCTGGCATCACTTCTATCATGAAGGCCATATTTTCCAACTACTGATGTGTCCTCTTTGTTTCCATCTTTCACAATCCAATCACCAGTAATAATCAATACAACATGATTTCATGGTTGGTCTATTTCAGACCATAGAAGTTGGTACAAATCTTTAAATTCCATATATTGGCTTTAGTGGTTGGTACATAAATTTGAATAATAGTAGTATTAAAGTATTAATTGGTCTTCCTTATAGATGTGTGGATATTATCTTATCATTGATAGCATTGTACTTCAGGATTGATCTTGAAATATTCTTTTTGATGATAAATATTATTATATTCCTCTTCAAATTGTGATTTCTGGCATAGTAGACTATATAATTGTCTGATTCAAAATGGCCTAGCAGTCCATTTCAGCTCACTAATGCCTAGGATACTGATCTTTATGCATTCCATTTTATTTTTGATAATTTCCAATTTTCCTAGATTCATACTTTGTACATTCCACAGTCTGATTATTAAGATATATATTTGCAGCTGTTTTTTTCTCATTTTTCACCATGCCAGATCAGCAAATGAAGTTCCCAAGAGCTTTACTAAATCCCTGAGATTAAGATCAACTCTAATTTGAGGAGGTAGCTCTTCTCCAGTCATATTTTGAGTGCCTTCCAACTGGAAGGGCTCATCTTCCAGCACCACATCGGACAAAGTCCTACTGTGATTCATAAGTTTTGTTATTAATAGTCCTGGCACATATTTCTCTATATATAATGTATCCTCAGAGGCAAATTTTAATTTTTTGAAAAGTGTATGACCTCTTCTTCCTAGTCTGTCTTCGTCTGGCAAGTCTGCTGAAACTTGTCCACTATGGGTGACCCTGTTGGTATTCAGAATACCAGTGTCATATCTTCCAGCATCACAGCAACACACAAGTCACTACACTACAACAAATTGGTGAGTGGTGGACAAGTTTATTGAACCCAGAAAATGTGTTTTACAATAAAACTGTTCCCTAAAACATTTTGCATAGAATTTTGTACATGTTAGACACCCAGGCAAGTTTGCTAAATGAGTAAAAAATGTTGGGTAAGAAGCTAACAGTGGAAGGAAGGTGATGCGGTGTTAGAGATAGTCCTGGCACATATTTCTATCTCTATAATCTATCCTCAGAAGGAAAGGTCAAATCTTTTCCAAAGCATGGACAGCTGTTACAAACAAGTCTCAAGTACCAGAGATGCAAAAAGATGGTGTATTGAAATGGGAAGGACGTATGATTAAGATGTGAGTGACCGGATATCCATTCCTAGCTGTGCTTCTAATTCTCTGTATGATTAGCGGAGCATCACTTAACTTCCACAGCCTTCTCTCCCTCATCTGCTAAGTGATGATTTTGGGCCTCTTTAGGTCCCATCCAGCTCAAACCGTCAGTGAGCCTCCATTGTCTCTTACTGTGGGAACAGGAAGGACAGGAACATAGGGCAGAGTGCAGTATGGTGGTTCATTCTGTCTCCTTTATTCTCAAAAGAGGTAAAAAGGGCATCCTGTGCCCTGGGCGTCGAGGCAGCTGCAATTGCTCTGCTCTTTTTGGACTTAATCTGTCACAGCTGCTTGTAAACTGCAGCTGAGTGGTGGTTGATGGGGACTACTCAAATGAGCTCCATCAGTGATCAATTACTATCCTGTAGCAATTCAAGACTGCACCTCATTGACTCAAAGAATGAACTGTTGCAAGACAAAATTTCTGCCAAAGTGACTGAAGTAGGTCATGTTGCCACTTTGACTCAAGCACATGGGTATTGTTGGGATCCCAGGCACTGCCAAGGGCTACACCAGGGAAGAGGCATGCATAACACATGGCACTTGACACCTAGGGAAACTAACTCAGGTTCTCAGAGTGGGCTGGCTGTGGTAAAAGGACTCTTGGTCAAGACCAAGTGACGATCAGTGATTTAGAGTTGTGAGATTCCTAAATGTCATAATATATGCTTTTCTATCATCTTCTACAATTTGATGAAGCAATTTCCTTTTTATTTTTCCCAAGACACATCGAAATGCTGCAATATTTAGCACAGTGTTAAATACACAAAGAATTCATGTTGAATAGAGGGATATATTAATACAACAAATATTTTCTGAGACGTAACCTAGGAAATATTTTGGATATCTTTGCTTCTTGGCTGCTCACCAGAAAGCTGGCAGTTCAAACCCACCAGCTTCTCTGCCAAAGTAAGATGAGGTAATCTATTTCAGTAAAGATTAACAGCCTCGGAAATCCAATGGGGGTCGATATTAATAGGAATCAACTTGATGGCAGTAGGTATTGCTACTAATATGTTGTTGTTGTCAGGTGCTGTCAAGTTGTCTCTGACTCATAGTGACCCCATGCACAGCAGAACGAAACACTGCCCAATCCCACGCCAGGCTACTAATAAATATACCAACCCAAAACTCAGTGGCTTAAAACAACCATCATTTTGTTAGCTGTCATAATTGTGGCTTAAACAGATTTCATTGAATGGTTCTTTTATCAACAGGGTCTGGTCATCTGGAGTTGGGATTGGCAAAGTTGAAGTGTCTAAGATAGCTCATTCATAAGGTGATAGTTGTCAGTAGGAATCTGAAATATATCAGTCAATAAAAGTGTATCAGATCTCCTTACCACATGATCTCTCTATGTGGTCTGGGTTTCTAACAGCAAAGCCCATGGATACCTAGATGCAGAAAGTGGAAGCTGCCAATCCTCTTGAGGCTTAGTTTCAGAAGTCTTAAAGTTAGTCAAAATGCTGGCCCAGATTAAAACACTAGTTGGGGCTGAGTTGAGTCGTGGCAACCCCATGTGTGTCAGAGTGTAACTGTGCCCCATTGGGTTTTCACTGGTTGATTTCTCAATAGTACATCACCAGGTCTTTCTTTTAAGGTGCCTCTGAGTGGACTTGGACTACCAACTTTTGATCAGCAGCCAAACACATTAACAGTTTGCACTACCCAGGTCCTCCTAGACCAGGTTAAAGAGAAGGAGAAATAAGCTGCACCACTTCATAGAAGAAATTTATGCATCCACATAAGCCAAAAAAAGGAAAGGATATAGAATGTTCTAGGTTAGTCCTTCCTATAACAGCGACTATTGCAATTCAGTACTCATGCTCTCACTCTACATTATTGAGAGAAATGGTTTTCACTATCGATTATATATATATATATATATATATATATATATATACACACACACACACACACACACATATTGGTACACACACATATGTATTAGATAATTCTATGATTCTGTATCATGCAATCCTACAGTATATTCACATTAGTCAGAAACACTGAGCTAAAGGAAAAAAAAAAGATGTGAAAACCTGTGTAAAGATGTTCACTCTCACTCATTGTTACAGATAAACAAATTAAAACGTTTTACCTATCAGATTGTTCAAAGTATAAAAGATTGATAACACTTTCTAATGGCCAGGGTCAGGGTTTGGGCAAACTGAGTGTCATACATTACTGATGGGAATGCACATTGATAAAACCATTAAGAATGGAAACTTGATGATATCTAATAAAATGCCTTTATTTTTAGATACAGCCATCATGTATATGGAAGTTTATACTTTTTCTTTTTTACCCTCCATAAATCCAAAAATATGTGTGCACACACTTATGATTTGAACTATTATTTGTACTTCTAAAATATTAGAAACAATCACCTAAAAGCACATACATAGTAGAGTGGTGGAATCCACACTGTAGAATGATATAATTTGTATCCAAAAAAGAATGAAAACAACCTCTATGGATTGGTGTGAAGAGATTTCCACAATATATTAAAAGTGGGGGGGGGGGAAGGAAAGTATCATTAGAAGCTATCTTTTGTGTAAGAAAGAGGGGGAATGGAAACATGTATCTGCTCAATTGTGCACAGTGAGAGGAAGGAAACTCAGAGGCCAGTGAGAGTGTTTACCCAGGAAGTTGAGTGGGAGGGGCGGGAACAGAATGGGCATGTAGGAACACTTCTCTGAGATGGCTAGCACACATGGTGTGTGGTTTCACCTTTGGTACCAGATTCAAGTTTCATTAAAAAACAATAATAACAAGGATGGAAAATAAAGAGAAAATCGAATAGAAACCAACAAATATCCCTCACTGTATTTCAAATAAATAGTATAACCAGCTGGAGGGGGAAAATACAACTAACCCAATTATTTCTTGAACATGGAAATTTAGTAAGATGTGATTTTAATGTACAGACAGGATTGTGAGCCACTCACCTGGGCGGGGGAAGAGTTTATCTTTTAATAATGTGCATGGAAAGAAGAAGCTTCTTTCTTGAATCCCTCCTCTTCCCCAGTGGCAATGCCTCTTTATTTCTCATTAAGCAGGTTAGGTCAGGGACCACTCTTGAACCACTCACTATGGCCAAATTGGGGTCAAATTGCACCCAAAAAGCATGGCTAACATAACAAAGGTCATCCTTCGAGAAAAAAACTGTATCATGGTCCATAAACTCTGTTTTTGTCACACCTATTTCAAGATAATGGATATGTTGATTGATACTTCTGGTCCTCAGCCTTTTCATATGCAATATAAGAATGCCTCATTAAGCACATCGTAGAAGAAAGTGGAAATAAAAGAATCCCAACTCTGACACATAGTAATCCTATAGGACAGAGTAGACTACTGTAAGGTTCACAAGGCTGTAAACCTTTATGGAACCAGACTGCCTCATTTTCTCCCATTGAGTGGTTGGTGGTTTCAAACTGCTGACCTTTTGGCTGAATGTTTTAGCCATCGTGCCACCAGAGCTCCTATGTGGGGAAATAGGAGATGGGAAACCATCTCCATGGCCTTCAAAGAAAACAGAGTTAAAGGTGTCAGGACTGAATCCCATCAATTCATAATCCTACTAGAATCAGGCCTAGAGAGCACAGTGAATTTGGCAAATCCATACAAATTACAAAATGTTATTGCATTTTGTAGATAAAAGTTATCTTTTCTAGTATGAAAAATGGTTTGAGTAAAATATAATCAGGGGCAGGTATCTTTGTTGTATAAGACACCATGTCTAAGACTTTTAACTACAAAAACTCGCAAATAAATCCATTATATGTCACCCACTGGAAAATGTTCAGGGGCTATCATTTTGTTTCAGTATAGAATGCTGATCCAAAAATTTGTTATGAGAAAAATGTTGAAAGCATATTAGCAGTACTGAAATTAGCTCATATGCAATCTCTTCTTCTTCTTCTTCTTCTTTTTTTTTTTTTTTTTTTTTGTGTGTGTGTGTGTATAGAAGCATGGCCAGAATGTGAGAGGGCTTCATATTTTCCTTTGCTTAGGGCTATTAACTCTATATATTCTGTTATATAGAGAGATAAAGTTGTGTGGCAACCTCTATTTTCCAAAACAAACAAACAAAAAACAAAACCTAACAGTAAAGAAGACCATTCCCAGCCTAAATCATAGTTGTTGAATAGCAAAAATAAGTACGTACCAAAGAGGCTCATTGAAGTGAGAGGGCAAATAACACTAACTCCACAGACATCTACCACAGGTACCCAGCCCCTACATCCTGCAATAATCACTTTATATGCATTATTTTATTTAATCCAAAATTGTCTCCTGCTGGTTTTCTGGTTTCCTTGGATACCAGTTAGTAACTTCTGTCCTCGGCGATGCTGCTGATACCTAGAGAGTTTTCCCAATCCTTCTCACCTGGAGCTGGTGTTAGCCTGCATAACTTGACCTTTGCTCTCAAATAGCTCAAAAGTAAAAACCACAGATATGCAAATCAAATGCTGTGATACCTTTTGATAAGGGATATAAAATAAGAAAGTTCAATGTACTTTAGGAGCACAGAAGTTGTGATTTGCTCTAAGATTTGGAAGGCACTTCACAGAGGAAAGGTTGCAAAGAATGACCCCTGTCTAAAAATATGTTCCCCACTGATGTTTGAAATCCCAGCATTATTCACTAGGCTCTGTGCAGCAACAAGGCAGGGATTTATAGCAGGAGGTCTTTAGTGAGACTCTCCTTTCACCTTCCTACCTCCCTACGTGCCCACCTTTCCCTATCCCCACCTTCCAACATCACCACCTTTCCATCTCTCCACCTTCCAGACTTGGCAGAAACCAATGAACGCTCTGCACATTTCTAGCACCAGTTACAGTTCCATGTCTACAATAGAGAAGTTAGTTTTCTAAGGATGATAAGACAATCACATATCATGTTGGTCATGACAGTGGCCGCTCGTGCACTACCGGTGAGAAAATTTGGGATCACTCCATTATCAAGTCATTGCTTTTGGAATTCAATTTCTCCTCTGGACGTCTATTTTCACTAAGGAAAATTTTTTGAGAAATACAGAAGGCCTTCACCCATTTGTTCTCCTCTATTCCCCACCCTTTTCTTCCTTCCTTTCTTTCTTTTTTTTCTCCAGGCACCGAGTGATTTGTATAGTGGCTGAAATAAAAGCAGCTTAACAGATGAAATCCGTGGTCAAAGCCTGTGGCCATCATTGAGGAGTTAATGAAATTTCTGTGCCTGGAACGGATTATTAGGCAACAAGTAAGATTGGAAAAAGATTAAGGTACTGAGTGCTGCCAGAATCAAAGGAAGGAGTCTGAAGTCAGCATTCATCACGCCCCACAGAAGATGAGCAATTTGAGAAAGAGAAGTGGGTGATCTGTTCAGCGCTTTTAAGGCACCTGTCCTCTCCTTCTTCAACCTGGATAGATGGGCATTGTTTCTCCTGCCCAGTGCACTCTGTCACTTGCCTTGCTCAAAAAACTTCCATAGCTCCCCAGTTCCTATGCACAAAGACCTCCGTGACCTTCATCTGATAGTTTTTGCACAGCGTAGACAGTCACTAGGTTTTACTCATTGATCTCTGTTTTGTTTTGTTTTTATTACCCCATCTGAAAACATTGCTTCCACCTTTTATATTTATCTACAAGCTAAATAGTAAAATTGGGACTTTCTTCCTTAATTACAAATAATTGTATCAGAGCTTGGTTATGCACTGACTGCACTATACATGCTGGTGTTGATACACAAATGAATCTGAAATGTTACCTGCTCACAAGAAAACTAGAGTCTTAGAAAACAATGATATAATTCTTGCTGTTGTTGTTGTTGTTATGTGCTGTCGAGTCATCAAGTCCTGACTCATAGTGACCCCTCTTTGGGTTTCTGAGGTGGTATCACTACGGAAGTAGATTGCCCAACCCTCCTTCCGAGGAGTGGTTGGTGGGTTTGAATCAGCAGCCTTCTGGTTAACAGTCAAATGTCTTAGACACTACAAGCAGTTATTTCCTAACAAACTTATAATGTATAAGGTGTCCTAACACTGGCTACCATTTAATGAGTATCTACTATGTATTAGGTATTGTACTGTGCTTTCCATATACTACCAATTTTAGTCATTACAAAAATCTAGTGATTTAGGAATTATGATTATCCCCACTTTACAGAAGAGGAGAATGGGGCTCAGAAATGTTAAATAACTTGCCCAAAGTCAGTAAATAACTAAGCAGAAATGAGAAATGGAGTTTCTTTGATACCAAAGTCTGTATTCTTTCAACTATGTCATGCTGAAGATTAATTCAGCTGTAGTATATAGAATGAATTAGAGAGTTCATTTAAGAGGAAAAAAGAGATGTATGGTTAAATAATCCTGTACTGTTTTAATCAATATTCAATGAAAATATGAATGAAAGAGTAGCAATTGAAGGGGGCAGAGGTGAGTGATGTGCTAGGACAGACTCTCTAGCTATTACTGACTGCTTGGTTGCAAGAGACACAGAGAGCGACGAACTAAGATTCAACCCATTTGAATGCTGAGACAAGAAAATGTATTTAGAGCAATGATTTCCCTGTAACACAACACATTGGCCCAAACTTTCTTTTGAATAAGAATCCTTCAGAGTCACTCAAAGAGCAATAACATCGACAAGCCATTTCTTCTTCAAGCAAATTAGCCCCAGTTCCCTTGTTTGTTTATCACATGTCAGGACCCCCTAGCTTCTAATTCCCACATGGCTCCTTCTTCTCCAAGACAGAGGTAAGAAAGAGTTGGAAGTTGAGAGGGAACTGTTCCTCTTCCTTCAATTTCAGCCAGAGTGGGGTAAAGTCAATTGGCCCCAACTTGATTTTTTTTATTTAACTTGTTTGTGCAGTAAAACACTTTGGATGCAGATTAACTTCCCTCGCTCAATACTGCCTAATTGATTCACCTACCTTGAAGCAGAAGCTTGCACTGCCTTTGATAAATAGATTGAAAAGCTTTCTCTTCTTCATAACTGCCTCTGTAAGCAATAGCTCAACCAGGATGGTGAATCCTAAGTATTCTCCAGTAACAAAAACACTAGGGTTGGGGTCAGGAAGAACAAGTATCTTCCTCTTCCACTAATGGTACACTAATTTCACTGGGTGGCTTGAAGGCAACTAACAACAACAAAAACAAAGGGTATGGGAACACTATTACAGAGACAAGCAAGGGTCACAATGTGCTGAACAGAGAATGGGCTGGAACTGTGTTTGTAAAAACCCACAATATTGTGTTTAAGCATCAAGATAATCTTATCAGATAGCCTTTGTAATTTAAATTCTGGGGGCCTGGAAATTGAGGCTCTGAGAGGTTAAATAACCTACTGAGGATAGCACAGTTAGGAAATAAAATGCTCTGCCGTGCACTGCCATTGAGTTGGATCCAACTCACGACCCGTCCTTGGGTTTCCAAGGCAGTATCACTACGGAAGTAGATTGCCCAACCTTCCTTCCCAGGAGTGCAAACCCACCAGCCTTCTGGTTAGCAGTCAAATGCCTTAGGCACTATGCCACCAGACCTTTCTTAGGAAATTGTTGTTGTTGTGTTGTTATGTGCTGTCGAGTCAGACCTGACTCATAGCGACCCCTCCTTGGGTTTCTGAGGCAGTATCACTATGGAAGTAGATTGCCCCATCTTCCTTCCGAGGAGTGGCTGGTGGGTTTGAACCACCAGCCTTCTGGTTAGCAGTCAAGTGCCTTAGCCACTATGCTACCAGAGCTCCCTCTTAGGAAATAGTGGAGCTAAAATCCAACCCTGATTTCTCTGGCACCTAATTCTGTGCTCTTGCCATACTCTCTCCCTGTCAACATTAAAACCAAGTTGTTGTTGTTGTTGTTGTTATGTGCCGTCGAGTCGGCCCCGACTCATAGCGACCCCTCCTTGGGTTTCCGAGGCAGTATCACTACGGAAGTAGGATTGCCCAACCTTCCTTCCGAGGAGTGGCTGGTGGGTTTGAACCGCCAAGTAGGTTCTCTAAAAACTGAAATCTAACAGCTGTTAGATCAGGGATTTAAAAAGGAGAACAACCTCCAAAGCAAATTTTAATAGCATTGATGCTCAACAACAAAGCTCAACTGTTCTTTCCAGGCTGGAAAATAGAATCAGCCTGAAGAAGAGGAGCAAGGAAGCTCTCTCCCCAGAGGTATGTGATGAAGGAGGCACTGAGGCGTGGACTGTGCAAGGAGGGGACCTTTGATCACTGAACAAACAGTTAGTTGCTCCTACAAGAAAAGATACTGCAACAATTAGCCCCTGCAGTGGCCACAGGATCCGGCAGCAGCCTCGGAGCCTGTCTCTCGTACAAAGGCAAGCACCAGGTTTTCTCTCCAAACTTGACTGTAGTTCCTATTTGATCACCAAATGTATACACCTCCCATGAAGAGAAAAGGCATCTTGCAGACTCTGCCCACAGTTGTTTTCATGGCCGTTTGTGCTATCAGGTCCACCTCCCATCTTTCCTTGCTGTATTTCTTCTGTAGTTGTGTGTACACACAAGTGCACATGCTATACAACTCTAGCCCACAGGTTGTTGTGTGTATTAGAGGTATACTTACTAAGGAAGTTGCATAGGTTGAGAATCTTTCCTTCATTCCTTCCTCCACTTATGAATAAAACCAAAAAAACAAACCCGCTGCCATCAAATTGATTCCAACTCATAGTGACCTCCACAGAGTTTCCAAGGCTGTAAATCTTTATGGAAGCAGATTTTCTCCCACGGAGCAGCTGGTGGGTTCAAACTGCGAACTTTTTGGTTAGAGGCCCACAGTCTTAACGACAGCACCACCAGAGCTCCTTCCACTTATCAATACTCATCTTTTCATACTCTGTGCACTGTTGTAAGCAAAATAAAACATGACCTATAGCTGCAAAGAGTTCACAGACTAGTGGGAGAAAGAGATGTTATGATTGCAGCATTGTAATACTTAATCTAGGAGATCGTATGGTGCTTTGGATGATCCGAAGACGGAGAACCCACAAAAAGTGATAGAATTTAAAGACAAAACGTCAAAAACAAAAGTAGTTCTTCTCCACTCTACTCTGTCTAGGCACTGCTTTTGAGCACTGTGCAGGCATTGGCAATAGAGTGTGCGGTCAGACTGAACTCCTGATATAATAGAATTTGCATTTGGTAGGAAAACCGTACAATATACAAGTACTTAACCATAGGAAACAGTATCATAACAGCTGAAGCTCTGAGGAAGTGAAACCAGGTAATACTGTAGTGAGTTACTCAGGAGCAAGAAAACATTGAATGACACAGTCAAAGAAGACCACTATGAAAAATTGACATTTGGGTTAAGATTTAAATAAGACAAAGGAGCCAGTTTAAGACTGAATGCCACATATGAAAATGCCACATCTCTTTGTACAGGTTTCAGGCCTGCACCATGATCTGAAGACTAATTTCTCCTGCACCCTCCTCCAATAAATCTCTTGTACAATTTTAACCCTTCATGTCTTCTGCTTCTCAGTGGACCCAAAGTAACATAGCTATAAGCAGAAGTTACATAGCCAGGAACTTGCTTTTGGAGAACTAAACTTAAAAAAAAAAATGAATAAGGGTCAAAGATGATAGAGTTGCCAAAAGTCAGAGTCAGGGTTATGTGTACAAATGAATAATGACAAGAACTTTTATGGACAGAATAAAAATACTATGGGGGGGGGGACGGAAATCCTTGTGTGGCCAAGAGACAAAACACTAAGTGTAGAATCAGTCAGCCCATGGTTAGGAATTAGACAGCGATCAGGGAACAGCAAGCTCTTAAACTCAGAATTCAGTGGAAGAGTCAGGTACTAGAATCTGACTTTGCTATGGGCATTTTCCACAAAGAATTGAAAATGTTACTGTAAATATGCTGCTCAAGCACATGAGAATGGAAATAAAATTCTGCCTACTCTGATCTACAGAATGAGGTCTTCCCCCAACCATGTTTAGCCTATATCCTCTTATTTTGCAAAAAGTGAATTCAGCAAAAGCCTAACTCTCTTTTATTCTTTTCTTAATTGACTGGTAGGGCATAGGCAATGGTAATAGTTGGCTGATACACTGATTTCACACAGACGAAGACCTAAAATAGAACCTAGGGCAGATAGGTTGAGAAACATCAAAATCTGGATCACTATTACTACTTAAAGGTAGAGTGGATGTATGTTAATGCAAAGTCTCTAGGGTAAAAAGAAAGCAAAAACTGTACTGACAACCCTTCTCGTTTAGGATCTTCTGATAATGTTCCCTCCAATTTCTTCAAATGTAGGTTGTTTTGGTAATGGTGGTGAAATAAGAGTAAGGAGAAGTTGTAGCTGAGAGAAGTGTTTTATTATGTATATAAAACTTAGTCAACGTGTATTTTTGGACCTAGGTTCAAATTTTCTATAATCTTGCTCTTATGGTGCTATAGTCATAATGAATGGGATAAATAAAACGCCTCAATATTCTGACAAGGAGCTGTGATGGCATAGTGCCTAAGGCATTTGACAGCTAAACGGAAGGTTGGTGGCTCAAACCCACCAGTCACTCCATGGAAGAAAGACTGTGCAATCTATTTGCATAAAGATTTACTGCCTCAGAAACCCAAAGGGGATCACTATGAATCAGAGTCGACTTGTGAGTTTGGCTTTTTGGAATTTAATATTCTGACAGCCAGGTCAGTTTTCATCTTTTCTGCATTACCATCAGGGAACCACAAGTGTAAGGGGGGTTGGGTAGGTTTAATACCCGTAAATAATATGATAATGAGGAAGAACCAAAACTGAGGACACAATGAAAACCAGTTAGGTAGGAAAAGTCTTTTGTGGAGACTATGTTGAGAGGACACAGACTGTGGTAGTTAAGTTTGTTTGTCAACTTGGTTGGGCCTGGTTGGGTGGCTGGGCAGCTGGATGTAGTAGTATTCCCCAGAATGAGACTGGAAATCAACTCCATGGTGGGATCTACCACAAGCAGCCATGTAGCTGCCTTGGGGATATGGTCAGCTTCCTGTGTATAAGGAGAAGCCTTGGGGATAGTCTCTAGTTTATGGCACACTTGAGCCCTGCATGTAGTCAAGTCATTGTTCAACAGCCTGCCATGCCCTTCTGATCTTGGGACTTTCAGTGGACTTAACTCAATGCCTGCTGTGTTGTTTGGTAACATCGGGACTATGCCATTTTATTTGTCAACCTTGGGCTTGTTAGTCTCAGCAGACAGTAGCTGCCTGAGTGAAGAGATGCCTCTAGCTTCATTGGGTCAGGAGCAAGAGGCAGAGCTGAAGGCCAAAGTCCAGGGGCTTTCACCCAGCCCCTAGAGCCTGGCACTTTGAACTCGGACTTCTAGCCTCCCAAACTGTAAGAGAATAAACTGTTTGTTCAAGCATCCCATTTGTGGTATATTCTTGTCAGAGCAGCGCGAGGTAACCAGGACACAGACAGATAATTGAATCATGCTAGCCTAGGAAAAAATAATAGCAGGAAGTACTTCAGAGCTCAGTTAAAATTAATACACAGAGATCAAGGTTGTTAGTTGTTATGGATTGAATTGTGTCTCCAAAAATTCTGTGTTGACATCCTAGCACTGAATCTTCAAATGTAAGCTTGTTTGGAAATATTGATTTTCTTTTGTTAAATTAAAGGAGGCCATATTAGAGTTGGGTGGGTTCTACATGACTGGTGGGGTCAGTGGAAAAATTTCAAACTGAAAGCATTCGTGTCACATGTAAGAAAGATGGGGCCAACGTGCATTCCTAGGAAGCAAAAGGTCAGGATGTAAAGCATTTTTCCATGGGAAGAATGTGTCTAGATGTAAGCAATTTGTTCCTAGGAATAAGGTGTCCATGACTGCAATCCTCTGTAAAGGACCCAGGAATCAGCTGGTGCTACTCACTCGGGTGGTCAGTCACTCCACTCTGCCCTAGCCAAGTGTCCAACCTCAACATTTCAAAGGATTTCAAGCTGAAGCTGATTTTATCTGTAATCAAGCATTAACCCCCTACCTTTCCTTTGTTCTCGATGTGTATATATCCCTCTCTCCACTTGAATGAGCAATATTTTGCATTTTTACTTAGCATTGCCCTGTACTGGTAGTATAGTGCCTAGGGCATTTGACTGCTAACCAGAAGGTTGGTGGTTCAAACCCACAAGCCACTCCATGGAAGGAAGACTGGACAATCTACTTCTGTAAAGACTTAACACCTGGGAAACCCAATGGGGGTCACTGTGAGTCATAATAGACTCCATAGCAGGGGCTTTGTTTTATTTGGTTTTGCCCAGCTCAAGCTGTATTATTTCTCAATAAACTCTGCGCCCCTCCCCACACTCCTAACAGAGTGTAAACATTTCTTCTTTGATAGTTTCTTATACAGGAGAACAGATGTAGCCACACACACAGGGGGTAGTTTAGTGGGCAAACACCATGAGACTAGAGAGGCAGATATATCTAAAATCAGCAAAGGAAAGCCAAGGATTGATGGCAGCCACAAGAAACTAAGAGAGAGGCATGAAACATCTTCTCTCTCAAAGTCCCTAAACCCATTCGTTGCTGTTGAGTTGATTCTGACTCACAGAAACCCTGTAGGACAGAGTAAAACTGCCACATAGGTTTTCCAAGCCTGTAATGCTTATGCGGGAGCTCTGGTGGCATAGTGCCTAGGGCATTTGACTGCTAACCAGAAGGCTAGTGGTTCAAACCCACCAGCCACTCCTTGTAAGGAAGGTTGAGCAATCTACTTCTGTAGTGATACCACCTCGGCAACCCAAGGAGGGGTCGCTATGAGTCAGATCTGACTTGATGGGAGTGTGTTGTGTTGTTTTATTGTAATATGTATAGAAGCAGACTGCCATATCTTTCTCCCACAAAGTGGCTGGTGTATTCCAACAACAGACTTTTTGGTTAGCAGCCAGATGCTCAGTCCTCAACCACTGCACCACCAGAGTTCCTTCTCAAAGTCCCCTGAAGGAATAAACATGGCCAATGCCTTTACTTTGGATTTCTAGAGCCCCAAACTGTGAGAAAATAATTTTGTTCTTTAAAGTCACCCACTTCGTGGTATTTTATAATGACATCTGTTCTGGTTACCTAGTGCTGCTCTGACAAGAATATACTACAATGAGATGTCTTGAACAAACAGTTTATTTTCTTACAATTTGGAGGCTTTAAGTCCAAGTTCAAAGTGCCAGGCTCTAGGGATTGGGTGAAAGGCCTCAACCTTGGGCTTCAGCTCTGCCTCTTGCTCCCAGCCCACTGCAACTAGGGGCATCTCTTCACTCAGGCAGCTACTGGCTGCTGAGGCTAACAAGCCCAAGGTTGAAAAATAAAATGGCACATTCCCAGTGTTACCAAACCACATGCCAGGCTATTAATTTAAGTCCACTAAAAGAGCCAAGGTTGGCAGAACATGGCAGGCTGCTGAACAACGACACAGCTACATGCAGGGTTCAAGCATACCATAAGCTAGAGACCGTTCCCAAAGCTGTTTCTTATGTATGGCACTCAGACCACATACTCAAAGCAGCTATTTAGCTGCTCCAATAGATCCCACCATGGAGTTAATTACCAATCTCACCATGGGGAATAACTGCCACCAGCTGCCGAGCAACTTATCCAGGCCCAGCCAAGTTGACATACAACCTTAACTACCACAATTCTGCCTCTTGTCAACTTGGCACCTGTACAGATCTCCTTCACTGGTTGTCTCTAGTCCCCTAGTTCCTGAGTGATGACCTCACCCCCTTGGCCTGGTGGACCCTGTTCCTCTCCCTCTTGGGCATGGCAGCCCTGCCCCCTCACTCTTGGGCAGCAGCTATTACTCCATCCCACTAGTTCACATGAATGAGCAGCCCCACACTCCAGAGCCACACTAGTGAGGGTCTGGCTCTTTGAAACCTAGGACTGTGGTGGTTCCAACCCCAAAGGCCATCGTCCTCCCCTTGAGGCTGAGGAAGCTCTGTTTCCCATTTCCTTGGTCTCTCTGCTTCTACTGATTAATGCCCAAGGCAACCCACTCCATTTTATGCCAGCCTCTTTTACCAGTTAACTCTGCCAGGAAGGCGCCTACCCAAAGGCATCCAGCTTTCTCCTCTGTGGGCTGGTAAGGCTGTCACTGTCTCATGCCACATGCTGGGGTCTCTCTGCCAGGATCTCGGATCAAGGACGCACTCCACTCCTGTTTCCACATTTTAGGTATCTGTCAGAGCAGCACCCCACTTACTCAGTACCATATTCTGTTGTGATTACCTAGTGCCGCTCTGACAAGAATAAACCACAAATAGGATGGCTTTAACAAACAGGAGTTTATTTTTACAATTTGGAGGTTTTAAGTCCAAGTTCAGGGTATCAGGCTGTAGTGGCTGAGTGAAAGCCCATCAGCCTTGGAGTTCAGCTCTGCCTCCTGCTCTCAGCCCATTGGAGCTAGAGGCTTTCCTTCACTCAGACAGCTGCTGGCTGCTGAGACTGACAAACCCAAGGCTGACAAGTAAAAAAGCATGGTCCCAATGTTACCAAACCACATGACAGGCAATTGATTTAAGTCCATTGAAAGTTCCAAGGTCGGCAGAGCATGGTAGGCTGCTGAACACCGACATGGCTACATGCAGGGTTCAAGCATGCCATAAGCTAGAGAACATTCCCAAAACTGTTGTTAATATACAGTAAGCAGACCACATACCCAAAGCGGCTACTCAACCGCTTCAATAGATCTCACCATGGAGTTCATTACCAATCTCACCATGGGGAAAAACTACCACCAACTGCCCAGCCACTCAACTAGGCCCAGCCTAGTTGACATACAACCTTAACTACCACAGCATCCTTAAGAAATTATTTCATATCAGGGATGACATCTCAAGTCTATGGAAATATATATATACAAACTGCAGGACCAAAAATGAGATTTTGTCTTCTGACTCAAAGCCTATAGTATATGATGAGCTATTGAGAAGTTGTAATCACAATGACAATCATAATCCTATTAGAAGATGATGGGATAAGAGTTAAAGAAAAAATAATATTGTTGTTATGTACCGTCAAGTTGGCCCCGACTCATAGTGACTCCTCCTTGGATTTCCGAGGCAGTATCACGATGGAAGTTGATTGCCCAACCTTCCTTCTGAGGAGTGGCTGGAGGGTTTGAACCGCCAGCCTTCTGGTTAGCAGTCAAATGCCTTAGGCACTACACCACCAGAGCAGGACAGAGCAGGAATAATCAGATACAGTGAACACAACAGCTCCCCACACACAACACACACAACACATGCAACTAATGTCTCTTGTATCCAAAGCAATTGCACTGCCAGGCATATAATGGTACAGTATATACATAAGGAGCTCTGGTAGCATAGTGCCTAAGACACTTGACTGCTAACCGGAAGGCTGGCGGTTAAAACCCACCAACCACTCCTCAGAAGGAAGGTTGGACAATCTACTTCTGCAGTGATACCATCTCAGAAACCCAAGGAGGGTGTTGCTATGAGTCAGGTCTGACTCGATTACACATAACAATAACAACAACATATACATAAGTTACAATACATATGTCTTGAAAGTCATAATAAATGCCTGTGTTACTGGCTTATGTATGTACTGATCTGTACTTTCTATCATTATTTTAATGTGAACTTTCCCTACTTACAAAAATTTAGCATATAACAATATGCTCTGATTCAGAGGCATCCAGTCTTGTGCATCACACGTCACTTGAATGTAGTAGCAATATCCTACTGTTTGATTTTCTTTCAAAAATGTTACAGCATCATGGCTCCCAAATGCAGCCAAACCAGTACCAGTGATAGTAGCAGCAAGAGGCAAAGGAGAAGTATCGATTTGGAAGTGAAACAAAAGGTTATTAAACAACACGAAGGTGAGAAATCAGTGAACACTATTGCTTGTGATTTATGCATGGTTGCACAGCATCCAAATCACATAGCATCCTATTGCACAGAACGTATTGTGGATGTTAAGTGATGTATGGCTATACTTAGTCTCATGAGATTGTAAGAAAGTTCTACATGACAGTAAACAGTTCCCGTTAAATAGCAAAACTGTGCCAAAGGGTGACCAAGTGAATGGTATAATAACAGTAGATACTTTTATAGACTCTGTGAGGCATTGCTATGCTGTGGTAGTGATTATGTTGTAATTGTTACAGACTTGTTTAGTGTTGTTTTGAGTCCTTTTGTGCCTTCTGTGGGAAAATGGAAATTCTAGTATTTGAAAGTATGCTACAACATTTGAGTGTTGCCCTGAATGACTGTGTGAATTTGACCAGAGTTTTTTGTATAACATGAATGTCGTGCATGGAAGTCAAACGGTGTGTGTATGGGTGAGTATCAACAAATGACATTTTCTCACTGAGAAATCTTGAAACTGGAAAGCTGAGTTTATGGAGGATTCAGTTATAGTCAATATTACCAGATATGGGCATTTTTTTGTGGACTAGGACTACAGACTGTAATACATAACCTCTATAAATTACGAGTTGAAAAGGATTGTGAGAACTCACAGCTCAGTGGGAAGTAGCACTAGGATCAAATGTCAGAGTCTACCATGGTGGCAGAAGTGGTAGTGGTGGCACTTGTGCTGTCTATATACTTACCCTGGAATAGGTATCTTTAAGAGAACTTCCATTTATTTTAATACTTCAATGACCTTCATACAAACTTACATAACAAAGTGGTCATTTATTTAGAATATCATATTCATAGTAGCATGAAAAAAGAACCTGAAAATTTTATTTCTCATTTTCACAGAATCATCTTCTATACACCCTAGGCACTATGCTAAAACATTACATAAATTACCTCTAATCCTCAGAAGAGCCACATAGTGTTGGTATTATCACAATTATATAGGGGGAGAAATTGAAGCTCAGAGGTTATGTAATATGCCAAAGTTCATGTGACTTATAAGTAGCAAAAGTTGGATTTGAACTCAAGAATCCAGTAGTCTGAAAGCTATACCTTTTCCTATTCACTGTCACTTAAATCTGAAATTTTGTTTTCAACATATACTAAACGTGTTTGTACAGTTAGATTTAAATACGCATTCTTAACCATTTTCATCAGGAATCAAGAAGGAAAGTTTATTCTCCAGGTGTAGGGGCTGGGAAAAGGGGGACTGGGTGATTTAGTAAGAGGTCTCTCTAATCTAAAGAGAAGGAGAGACTGATTAGTGTACTCATTTTCCCTGTATGTATGAGAGAGTAAGGCAGGTGTCTAGGTATTAGAACTACTACTTCTGTAGTGATACTGCCTCGGAAACCCAAGGAGGGGTCGCTATGAGTCGGGGCCGACTCGATGGCACATAACAACAACAACAACAACAACATAAGTTTGAGGATGTCAGTTGGAAGAAAAACCTCTAGGTAGATTAATTGATGTGTATGTTTGCAGAAGTATCATCATGACTGACACAGAGTTGAATATAATGAGAATGATAGGGATGACTTCCACAAAGGCATGCAGGTAATGTTAGGACAAGAGCTGACAAAACGGTGTCTGTGTTTGATCACTCAGTCCTGTGAAAACCAGACAAGCATGTTTGCATATTGTTGGAAATATCTTGCACATCTTCAGAA
>NW_006921624.1:7570509-7575920 GCF_000298275.1 Orycteropus afer afer
GTCTCTTTTTCCGGAATGTCCATAGACATACTGGAAGCAGGCCACACCCATAGGGAAACTCCCTTTCAACAGATTGCCTGCTCAAAACATAATCATCTGATCTCATCATGGGAATAACCACATCACAACAGCTTAAACCACACAGAATTGTGGTCCAGCCAAGTTGACACACAGCTCCAACTAACACATTACCACACAGTTTTCAGGATAAAAACCTTGTTGATCTGCTCCCATAAAGATTACTGCCTAGCAAACCCTATGGGACAGTTTTACTCTCGTATGGGGTTGCTGTGAGTTGAAAAGAGCCCTGGTAGAGCAGCAAGTAAGCCCTTGGACACAAACCTGAAGATCGCAGGTTCAAACTCACAAAGGTAGATAGGAGTTGAATTCAGGTTTTTGTGAGTTAGAACTGACTCAACAGCATATAACAACAGATGTAATAGTTTCCTCTTGCTATTATAATGAATTATCACAGCTTATAACAAAAGGAACAGTGGTTAGATCCCTCTACTGCTAACCCAAAGTTGGTGGTGGCAGTCTGCTCCCACAGATTTACAGCCCTGGAAACCCAAAGGGGCATTTCTACTTTGTCCTGTAGGGTAGCTATGAGTCAGAATTGACTCAACAGCAGTGGGTTTGGTTTGGTTTAGGGAACAGCTTAAAGGAGTCCCTAATACGTGCATATGGTAGATGTGCTCAGCTGCTAACCAAAGGATTGGAGAGGCTCGAGTCCACCAGAGAGTTCACTGAAGAAAGTCTTGGCAATCCACTTCAAAAAGAATTAGCCATTGAAAACTCTGTGAGCACAGTTTTACCACACACATATAGTTACCGTGAGTTGGAATGCACTCAACAGAATCTGTTTTTGTTTTATTTTTTTATTTTGGTGAGTTTACAGAGCTTTCCATACAGCAGTTCACATATACTTTTGTCTCATGACATTGACTACAACTTTTTTTTTTTTAATGGCTTAACACAAATTTATTGTTTTCAAGTTCAAAAGGTCAGAAATTTGAAATGGTTTTCAGCGAGCCAAGATCAATGTGCCAACAGGCTACATTCCTTT
This sequence comes from Orycteropus afer afer, assembly GCF_000298275.1. NCBI lineage: Eukaryota > Metazoa > Chordata > Mammalia > Tubulidentata > Orycteropodidae > Orycteropus > Orycteropus afer. Next base: position 7,571,576 of record NW_006921624.1, read on the forward strand.
CTGGAGTCTCCAAGGTCCTTTCATAACTTCTAGAGGCTGCCCACATTCCTTGGCTTGTGGCTCCACTCAGTCTCCAAAGTCAGCAATGACTGGTCGAGGCTTTTTCACAGTGCTTCTCTGTGATTCTGACCCTTTGGCCTCCCTCTTTCTCATTTAATGATCCTTGTCATTACTTTGGGTCCACTTGACTAATCCAGGATAATCTTCTTAAGGTCAGTTTATAAGCAACGTTAATTTCATCTGAAACTTTAATTCCCTCTTGCCATGGATTATAACATACTCACTGGTTCTGTGGATTACGGCATGGGCACCTTTGGGTGGAGGGCATTATTCTGCCTATCTGAACACACTACACTGATAACCACAAATCTCACCTTGTCATATGAGAAGAAATTACCCTGATCACAAGAATTCTTGATGAAATTTGTGTCCTTGATGAGCCTTCCTTCCATTATGGCATGTTCAAGTATAACCCACATTTCAAAGATTACCTCCAAAGCCACCTCCTTCATGATTCCCCCTGTGATTGCCTCTGTGGCATCTTTCTCTCCCTCCTTGAATTTCTACTGAATTTTTTTCATATTATAGATCACTTTAAATAGTATATAATGGTTAGATATGCTTACATATTTCTCCTCTTTGAATATAATTGTCTTAAAAACAAACCTCATTTCTGAATGTATATTAACATGCAGCTTCCATGTAACATCTATGTGACATTGGGAAGACATGCTCCTCCTAGGGACTTCAGTTTTGTCATATATTTACAAAGTTTCTTCCCAGCAAATATTAAGCACAAGCATCGTCCTGGCACATGAGGCCACTCAATAATGTCGTTTCTTTTTCCCACATGTGTATGTGATCACTTTGTATATATTTGTATATATTTATTCTACAGCAAAGAGTGAAACCAAAAAAGAAAAAACAAAACCAAACCCACTGCCATCAAATCGATTCTGACTCATAGTGACCTCCTTTGGGTTTTCAAGGCTGTAAATCTTTACGGAAATAAATTGCCCCATCTCCCTTCTATGGAGCTGCTGCTGTGTTTGAATCACTGACCTTCTGGTTAACAGCTAAATGCCTTACCCACCATGCCACTAGAACTCCTTCAGAGCAAAGAGTGTTGTTGTTGTTATGTGCCATTCAGTCGGACCGTACTCATAGCGACCCCTCTTTGGGTTTCCAAGGCAGTATCACTACAGAAGTAGATTGCCCAACCTTCTTTCCGAGGAGTGACTGGTGGGTTTGAACCGCCAGCCTTCTAGTTAGCAGTCAAGTGCCTTAGGCATTATGCTACCAGAGCTCCCTAGAGCAATGAGTAGGCACCTGTACACTTTTCTTGAGTGACTGAGCACTGTGAAAGCAGGGGCTCTGTCTACCATGCACACTGCTATGTTCCCAGCAAGCAAAGTGACTCTCAGAAATAAATATTTGTTGAATTAATTAATAATTCTCATTGAAACTGATAGTTGTGCTGTTTTTATTGTGACTGTTGTTGTCTGTTTCCTAGCTCAGTCCATATTCCTAAATCATTCACTATCATAAGCAAAATGAATCCTGGCAAAGTTAAAATATATTTGCATAGCTAAAGCCTCAGACTCTTTCAATCTGCTTTCTTGCTGCTTCCCCACTGCTTCCTGAAGCCATCCAGTTTTCTTCTCTTACGGTAATGCAAAGATAAAAAGAAGTGCAATTCCTAAAATGAATAATTGATATTCCTTCAGAGCGACCTACTCTGTTCTACTTGTTCTCTTAATTTACTTGGTTTATACCAACTGATGACAGAAGCCCATTGTTTTGCTGAAACATTAACTTCACAAAGTCATTCTGCTCCCATCTGCAGCACTAAAATTAATGATTCCCTCTGCAACATCTGTTTAATTAACTATCGGCACCATAGAAGAGGCATCCAAATACCCCAGTGACTAAATCAGGCTCAAATTAGGGAAATACAATGTTAAATTGTATCAGGGAGAAGCTGAGTTTATCCTTCCAAGTGTTGGCATTCATTAGCTAGCAGTCATCCCATGCATCTTCATAATGAAGTAGTGTCAGCAGTGGCTGGCTGTACAGTTCTAATTTAAGAGCTGCACAGGTACCCTCGTCATGGTCACCAGGGGAGTTAGGAAGAGGGTCTTTGCCCCAGAAGTATCTTATCATTCCATCATCTTTGTTCCTGGAAAGAACAATGGGGTTTCTACTGGGCATGAACAGACTACGGGATTCTGGGAAATAGTGCTAGTCAGAAGAAAGTGACATTTGTGAGTCACTCCTATTAGTAGTGTTCCATCTTCCCTGAATCCTTTTGGTTATATTTGCATGATTATTTGCATTTATCTGCATAAGTAGGAAGCTTGTCTGGTCTCTTAAGATGTTCTGGAGAATCTCTTTAGTTTATGTTTATCAGAGCAGTTAGTTAACAAAGATCTAGAAAGAACCTACTATGCTTGAATACTGTACTAGACACCAGAGAAAGAAAATTAGAAACAACTCCTGCTCTCCAATAATTTATACCAGAAAGAAGACACTGTAAGTGGCCTAATCTTGTATATACTCATTTGTGCATGTACAAATAAAATCATTCAAACACATTTATTGAACATTTAATATCCAGTGGGCACTGTTCTAATTCTTATGATGAAAGTGAACAAATTGGATATGATCCCTGCTGTCACAGAGCTTGTGATCTATCTGTGCACTATTTCGGTTCTCTAGTGGTAGTATAACAGACATATCAAAGTGGGTGGCTTTGACAAACAGGTATTTATTCTCTTACAGTTTAAGAGATAGAAGTTGGAGTTCAAATTTCCAGTTCTAGAGGCTGAGTGAAGGCCCCTCAACCTTGGGCTTCAGCTCTACCTCTTGCTCTCTGCCTGTGGAAGCTGGAGGCTTCTCTTAACTCAGACAGCTGCTGGCTGCTGAGGCTAACAAACTCAAGGTTGACAAGTAAAAGGCATAATCCCAAGATTATCAAGCAACATGGCAGGCTGCTATTTTAGTCCAGAAACAGCCCCAAGATCAGCAGGCAACATGGCAGGCTGCTGATGAAGTTTTGGCAAAATGCAGGATCCAAGCATGCCAAAATCTAGAGACCTTTCTCAAAGCTTCTTATTATATACTGGAAGCAGACCACATCCCTAAGGCAGTGACTCAGCTGCTCACAGCTGATTCCACCATGGAGTTGATTATCAGTCTCATGATGGGGAATAACTACATCCAACTGCCCAGCCACTCAAACTCAGGTGCAGCCAAGTTGTCAACACAACTTTAACTACTACATGCACACACATAAGTACACACCACTTAAAATACAAAGAATAAAGTAAGCAACCACTTATTTTTTTGAAGAGAGATAGAGATCAACTGTTACATGGTTCAGAAGAGGGGCATCGAGTTTAATTTTAGGGGTGTAGATAACTCATGAGCTGGGTTTTTGAAAGATGGTAGGATTTGCAGAAGCTGCTCTATGGATGCTTGAAGAGAAAAGCGTAAGCCTCTGCTTTCTCCTGCCCTCCTAGCCTCTGCCTTGCTGTTGACTTGAAATAATGAAAGCTAGCAGGGAACCATAAGGAGCTCTGGTGGTGCAATGTGTGTAAAGAGTTTGGCTGTTAACCAGAAGGTTGACACTTCAAACACACCAGCTGGTCCACAGAGGGAAGATGGAGGAATATACTTCCATAAAAATTTACAGTCTTGGGAACTCAATGAGGGTCACTGTGAGTCGGAATCAACTTACTGGCAGTGTGCTTTTTGGTTAGCTGGGCAGCATATGAGGAGACCCTTAGTCATTGATATGTGCTGACTGTGTACTTTGAGTCTGTGTGGAGGAATGCTCCTCCTACCCTCTCCTCCTGTACAACATGAACACCTATCCTCCCTACCTAAGCCTGACATTTTGAACAATCTGTCTTCTAAGACACCTGCCTTCAGCCCACTCTACTTGAACACCAGACTTTGACCCTGAAATTCAGCTCAACTCATTGCCTCCTGACACCCAATGTCAAACCCTACCGGACTAAAATGTATATTAAAAAACAAAAGCAAAAAAAGAAAACCACCTCCATTGACTCACAATAACCCTTCAGAATAGAGTAGAACTGCCCCCTAGGGTTTCCAGGGCTGTAACTTTTTAAGGGAAAAGACTGCCTCATCTTTCTCCCACAGAGTGGCTGGTGAGTTCAAGCCCAGGAACTTCTGGTTAGCAACCAAATGCTTTAACCACTACACCACCAGAGACCCTTAAATTTATATATATAAGTTTCTCTTAAGTTATAACACTCAGATTTGGATGCAATTATCTCAGTGCCATTTGACCAACACAGAGGACTATGTTGTTGTTGTT
>NW_006921624.1:7576820-7586792 GCF_000298275.1 Orycteropus afer afer
CATCTGTCAGTTAAGTCACATGCACCAAATGAAGGATGCCATGTAAGATTCTAAGTTGATTTTTAAAAAGAACTTCTGCAACCTGGCAACTTCTAGCAATGAAAATAAAGTCCTAATGCATTAACATCATTATTTCAGTAATGTTGACTAGTTGTCGCCTGCAGGGAACGGGAAATCTTTTGCCTCCCTCCTTTCTTTGCTCATTCTCCTGCTCTGCAAACCACTGTGTCTCAATCACTCAGTGTGAAAGTGTTCTTAAATATGTACTCTCCTTACTAGGTCAAAAGATAGGACGTTTCAGTGGGTAGCTGGTCTGGGCTCCAATATCAACAGATGTGGATTCAAGTCCTGCTTCTGCTTCTTATGCACAGGATGGTTTTGAGCAATTAACATGATCTCTCTGAATGTCCAGTTTCATCTGTTTTGTTTTAAACTGAAAAAGGAAAAAAAAGAAATAATAGATAGGATCTACCTCATAGGAATATTATGAATATTCAAGGAAATAAAAGTAATAAAAAACTGAGTATGGTAAGCACTTAGTGAGTTTCAATTTTTAGCTATGGTTATTACCAGCTAACTCTATAATAGTCTTTCAAAGAAAGTGAAAATTGAACTTCTTTGTGATTCATGGGAAAAAAGTAGAAAGGTAAGAAAAGTTGAGGAGGAATTTATTTTAACCCTCAAATAGAATGACAATAACCAACTAGAACTGTCTCAGGAGACTGATCCCCAAATTGAGGAGGCCCCAGAGGCACAGATAATGGAAGGAAGTGGAGGATGGAAGATGAATACACTCTCTAGCTCAGACAGTGACAGGAAACAGAAGAACATTCTAGAAATAGACTTAGCATGAAGGAGTTCTCGGAGAATACCCAGGCAAGAAAGCAGATGGGGTACAAACTTGGCGACTCTAGATGGCTTCTTTAGAAATCCAGACGTGGAGGGAGATATTTCCTCAGGGAAATCCAGGTGCACAAATGGTGAAATAGTCATACATCTGTTTTTGTATGACTGTGAAATATAGAAAAAAGAAATCATCACAGTAGAAAACAAAAACATAGAAAAACTACAAGTGTAGCAATTTTACTATGTTGTAGGGGAATCTTCATCTGTTGCATCCAAATACTTTGGGACTACTGATAAACTTCATCACACAATTTTTGTTGAGTATTATGGCAATGAATTGTAAAGACTTGGACTCAAATTATGTAGGACTCAAAGTAGTCTGGTCACTAGCACTTTAAAGTAAAGGGGGGGTTCTGAATGATAAGGGAGAAATTTTTACTACCATTTAGATCTGACTGAGATCAGGGGTGGACTACCAAATAGACTAACTGAAAAGGTAGTCCCAGCATATTGAACTTAAATTCTTTAACATCTTCCAACAGAAGGTGGGAATGTTTCTCAGGTCTACAACCACTTGCATTTTTTGATGTTCCTTGAATGTTATACTAGAACTTGAAGATATACCAAAAGAGAGACTTTTGAGGTGTTATGGTTACCTAGTGCCACTCTGACAAGAACATACCACAAATGGGATGGTCTTGACAAACAGGAGTTTTTTTTTCTCTTTTCTCTTACAGTTTGGAGGCTTTAAGGCCAAGTTCAAAGTTCCAGGCTCTAGAGGCTGGGTGAAAGCCCCTCAACCTTGGGGTCCAGCTCTGCCTCCTGCTCCTGGCCCACTGGAGCTAGAGGCGTTTCTTCACTCAGACAGCTGCTGGCTATTGAGGCTGAGAGCGCAAGGTTGACAAATAAAATGGCACAGTCCTGATGTTACCAAACCACATGGCAGGCCATCAATTCAAGTCCATTGAAAGTCCTAGGATCAGCAGAGCATGGCAGGCTGCTGAACAATGGCATGGCTACATGCAGGGTCCAAGCATGCCATAAGCTATAGACTATCCCCAAGACTTCTCCTTATATACAGGAAGCAGACCACATCCCAAAGGCAGCTACCCTGCTGCTTATGGTAGATCCCACCATGGAGTTGATTGCCACTCTCATCATGGGGAATAACTACCACCAGCTGCCCAACCACTCAACCAGGCCCAGCCAAACTGACATGCAAATTTAACTATCACAAGCTGCTATATTTTATGAGTTCACAGTTTAAAATTTCACACAAGAATCTTCTTCAAAACTCACTTACATAAACATGTATCAAAAAAAAAAAACACTTATACTAATATAATAAATTTTTAGAAGGTCATTTATGTAAGATTTAATAAATTAAACCATTTAAAACCCAAAGCAATGCAATAAAATTGATAAAGCATGATATACAATATTTTTCATGTAATCTGCTTTTTTTTTAATTAACAACTTATTTTTTTATTTTAGATAAAGTTTGTGACTGAAAGTGTAACTTCATTTGGAAATACCATAAAACATCTGAATTTTCAGCACTGCTGAATACAAGGCCTAGGCCAAATGGCCTTCCAATTAATGTGAAAAGAGGTAGCCTGCTAGTGCCCACCACTATGATCATTGATCTTTGGTTAGAATTCTCAAGGTGTCAGTCATGGATAGATAAGCAACCAGTAACCAAAGAAATGGCAGGTAACTTGATAAAATGCCACATGGAGGTGACTACATGGTTTTCTTGCCTCTGTTTCTTCGACTTTTAAGAGTAAGAAAGTAAGGAGGCGAGAACTCGAGGAGAGGTGCTAACTTTCTTCTCCTTGACAGGAGGTTATTCTTTGCCCTAACTCACCTAAACAGGAGCTCTGTGGCATGGCTGGAGGAAACAGAGTATACACCAGTGCAAAATTCCTAATCAGTTGTAGATGGTAGCTTGGCCACTGGGAGAGTTTCAAAGTCTAAGAGAAATATTCAATTGTCATCAGAGAGACTTAGGTGATAGTAGCCCCATTTTCTAAGTCAGTCCATTAGAGACCAATTGGATTCTGTGCTCTGTAAACTAATGGCACACTTAATCTTCAGTTCCCCATGTCTACTAAGGTTACTTCATCCACTCCCTGGCATTCTTCTTTTTTAAGTGTGTATTTTTCCAGCAACATAACTCTTTTGTTTGTTTGTTTTCAATCAAATTGAAGGACTCCTCTTTGCATCTTAATGGAGACTACAAAGCAACAAGTCTAATTTTGAACATGCAGAAGAGTAGTTAGAAGCCCACATTTGGATTTTCATTACATGGTTGGTTTTTGTGAGTGAGATGCTTCTGGCTTTGTTTTTGTTCTTTCACTTATGTTCGTTTTACCCCAGGGAAAGCTAGGAGATCCCAGAGGGAATTTTAATTATGGTCTTTTCCAAATTTGTGCAGGAAGTTGGAGAGAGAAAAACAGAGAAAGTCACTGAGAAGTGAAAGAACCCTGACATGAATCCAAACATTCCTTCTAGAGATATCCTAGCTCATAGATGAGAAGCTACTGGGATCTGATGTCACATGAACCTAAGTACTGAGTATAATGGACAAACTGAAAAAAAAAATCCCATTATCATCCCAAAGCTTAAAGTTTGTTTAGAAATAAACATTTACGTCTGATTTGTATTTAAGACAAAGACTCCAATTATCATGAGCTACTGCTAACAAGTAAGGTTTTTTGAGAAAATGTGTAGGTAATGTACCTAAATTTTATTTAATATATACTCAATCAATGCTTGGTAATTAATAATGAATGCAAAACAAATGACTTTTGGTATTAGCTCACTCTTTAGATGTAATCCATAAAAGACACTACAATCACTACCTTACCTTGTAGCCTAATTGTGGTTTCAATCATTTTTGCAGTGGAAAGACTGCCTGTAATCTGAAACTCCATATAAAAAAAGAGAGGTGAATTGATGTGGTTTTCCCTCTCTTCTGTAATAGAATAGAAGTCCAGACAATGAGATCCTGGGACATTAGTGTTTGTCTAATTCATTGGTTTCATATATATTACTCCATTTAACCTTTATAATGACTTTATTTTAGTATGTTATTTTCTCCATTTTACAGATGGTAAAACAGAGGCACAAAGAATTGGTCCAAGGTTTCTTGGTTGGTAGATGGAAGAGCCAGATTTGTGTTTATCTAAATTCTCTGCTACTATTTATTATACAATGGCACCTGGAATGAGAAATTATTAAGTAACTGAGAAATCCCTAAATTTGGATACATTTTGTTTGATAGAATATTGGGCAGAATTTCTAGTTCCACTGTAATTAGAAGAGCATTAGACTTGGAATCAGATATCTTGTCTCTGCTATAACCATCTGGACACCTTTGAAAATATAATAATCTCCACTAACATTACTTTCCCTATAAATTGAGAAGGCAGATTAGATGAATTCATGCTAGATTATTTGCAAGAAATAACTACCTTCTAGAATTTTAGAGACCTCTTTTCCACCCAAAGGACTCCGAATTGATTTTCAAGCTACTTTGTGTGAATAATATAATAAAGCAAATTATGAAACCATGGATTGTTCACATTCTGTTACATGGATCCCCTTTGACTGGTTATTGAACTCTTTCTGCATCTGCATTTCATACCCACCCTGATGTGCATGTACTTCAAGGGTAAGCGCATCGTCAGCACTTCTCTTATGGACGTTCTGAGTTAATACACAAATGCCTATTTAATGATTGCTGAATAGGCTGTTTATACGCAGCTCAACTAATAACCTTTTCATTACTAAAAGCTACATTTAACACAGTGAGGTGGTTCTATCTCATAATCCAGAATTCAGACATTCAATCAAATTGGTTTCCTGTAGATTATGTAAATCAGAATGTGTCTAAGTTTGACTATGTTCCTAATCACTCCAAAAACTGTGGTTACCAAAGCACCTTCGAGTTTGTCAATATCATGGAAGACAACTGTTTGACACTTACCTCCATTTCCCCACTTGTGCCTCCAAAGGCATTGCCAATGATTCATGGTACACACACATCATCACCGTCCTTGGTATCCAATAAAGAACTTCAAGATTCCCATAACCCATTGATTAAAGACAACACATGAATGGAAACTTACTTAGTACCTGTCCTCATCTAGCAGCAAAAAAATTAATAACCTAAGTTAGACCAGGGCTACAATATTGGACCAGAAAATCTTTCTTTTTTAAGTGATATTTTTAATTTGTAATAAGCATTAAGAATCTGAAGGCAACAGACTATTATATCCTCCAAAGAACTGTACAACATATAGGAGAAGTCATAGTGAAGAATGTGCAGAGGGTAGGTAGCTTCTATTGGTTCTATTTAAGCTACTGGGGACATTTTTCTTCCTGGTGGGAATAATAAACCTGGCACATATCAGGAGAGTCATAAAATCCCCTCTTGTATCTCTAATCAATCATGACTAGTATATCTACTATACATTCTCCAAGTTTAAAATAGAATAAAGTCACATAATAATCTTTCTCCCAGCAGCTAGCCTGCCTTTCAGCACAATGACCCACACTCTATGGCTGTATTAACAGATACGATCTATTCTTTAATGGAGCTCAGCCATGGGGATTAGCTACCTGTAATGCAGTTTGGGCTGTCAAGCACTCTACCAAACTGCTAACACATTACAAGTTATAGGCATCAATTCTTTCTAAGTGAAAAGGCATTTCACATTCAAAACACTTCAAACCTAATAACGGGAAATTATCATGATGGATCCCCTTCAGCTGCCGAAAGGTAAAGAGATGGAGAGAAAAAAGACAGGCACCCAATCAAAAAATTCATATCAATTCTTTTTGATCTACCTGGAACAGATTAAACCCAAGTAGTGGATAAGGCTGTCAAAAAGATTGCAGGAGCTCAGCTGTGGATCAGAAGTGTTTCTGTTTGATGGGAGGAGGCAAATCCTAATAGAACAGGTACAAAATCCATCAGAAGGCAGACCCTAGTTCACCCAGAGTCACAAACTACCACTGTGCCCTGGCAGTCTAAGACAGCCAGGCAACATACATAATATTTAATTTCTCTTATGATCAGTGTTATGATAGGACATTGAAAGCACCCAGGGAATTCAGACCTGAAGCAGGATCCTAGAAGAGAGTTTGAGGCAAGCGTGGAATGTTCTGTCATCTATGTCCGACTTCACATGGCCTGCCAGGTGTGGTTAGACCTCAGCTGGGCAGACGATTCAGTTGCCTAAGCAATAAACCAGTGGACAGAGATGCCAACACTACCTCACCCTTGGGACTTCATGCTAAAAAGTCAGAATCATATGGCTATTATTCTTATATGATTCAATCACATTCATTTCTTCATTCATTGTTGAATTTATTTATTCAGTTATGTATTGATTCTGGTCATATATTTATGAATGGATTAGGTAATATAGGAGATAATTGAAAAATCTAAACCTTTACTTTCTGTTACCACTGCCTTAGAGCTACTATAGTATTCATTGTCTTTCACCACTAAAAAAATGTTCCAGTTCAGGGCTGTAAGTTTCAACTATTTGGTTAGAGAGCAGAGTTGAGAAGGACTCTGAAGCCCAATCTATGTTCAATGAGAAAGTGTTAGAATTTACTACAAGTGTCTGCAGTGGGAAGTAAGAAGGGAATGAAATACTCCTGCCAACACTTTCACATTTCTGATGGTTTGGTTTTTTGGAACCATTTAATTGCATTCTCATTTACAGTTATCCTTCTTTTGAAACATTTTTGTACACTCCTATCAATTTAATAATCTATTTGATGGCTGGCTGACTGGAGTGGATTATTTCACCAATTTTACTCTCAGTTTTCAGTATATTTAAAATGAGGGTGCAGCATAGTGCCTTCATCTATTCCTTCAACAAAGATTTATTCAGTGTCTTTCAGACATTTTAGGTCCCACAGAAATGAAAGGGTGTTCTAAAGACAAGTCCACACTCTCATGGAGAGGGAATGGTATCTGATGATGGTCAAAATAATCACATCAATATCCAAGTTCTAACTTATGTAAATTCTGCAAAATAAAAACACATGTAATGAAGAAGGTCTATAACAAAGGGACTTATCTGGCTGGACAGTGTCAAGAAAGGTTTCCTGGAGCAAATGAAGTTTACACTGAAGTGTAAAGGACACATAGGTATTAATTAGGCAAATAAGCCTAGGGGAACAACATATTTAAAGGCCCTGGGGCAGGAAACTGAGTAAAGTTTCCTGTTTTTCAAGAAAGGAAAAACAATGTGGCCAGATACCAGACAAGAAAGAAGAGTTAAACCAGGTGTGGGGCTGTGGGTCACACAGGGCACCAGAGGCCATGTTGAGGATTTTGCTTTTTATTCTATTAACAGAGGAAAGGTGCTGAAGGATTGTAAGCCAGGAAACACTATGACCATACATACATTTTTTTAAAGATCCCTTTCACAGTGGTATGAAGATCAGCTTGGAGAGAGAGAAGAGAGAAAGCAGCAGGAGTCAGGTTTAAGTTTAAGGGTTTTTCTTTAGATTTTCCTGTAAGACAAGAGAGAAACCCTGAGGTTATTTTGTTGTTATGATAGGACCAACAATGTAGCATAAGGATACAAATCAGTAGGGAAATTGATAGCTAAGATTTAGCACAATAAAACCAAGTCTATGATTTTAAAATAATGCAAAAAGTTAATATTTTTTTTACTCCTGTCCCTGGTTGAAACAGTTCATGTACTTAGTGGCTGACCAAAAGGTTGCAGGTTTGAGTACATGCAGAAGAGCCTCAGAGTTAAGGCCTGGTAATCCACTTCCAAGAAATCAACCATTGAAAACCTTAAGGGGTAACTCTGACACACATCCGGTTGTCACGAGACAGAACTGACTCAATGGCAACTACTTTTCTGGGCAGGGCACTATGCTATGCTGTGAACCATTTATTAAGCCTTAATTAATCTTTATATAGAGCCCTGGTGAAGCAGTGGTTAAAGCGCTCTGCTATGAACTTAAAGGTTGGTGGTTTGAATCCATCAGCTGTTCCATAGGAAAAAGATGTGGCAGTATGCTTCTGTAAAGATTTATAGCCTTGGAAATCCTATAGGGCAGCTTCACTCTGTCTTACAGGGTCACCGTGAGTCAGAATCAATTCAACAGCAATAGGTTTGGGTTTTGGAATTCTCATATAAACTCTATGAAGTAGTCATTATTATATTAGTTACTATAATCTTCTGTCTATGAGTGGAAAACAAAACAAAAAATTCAAAAATGCCTGTAGGAAAGCAGACTGATCTATGCTTCTGAAGATGAGGGCAATTGAAACCAAAATGACAGGTGTGCTATTATATCCAGTCTGCTGACTCGGGCTCATTCCTCTCGGCCTAGATACTCTGGAATGAATCTTCTGCATTGACCCTCTGCTCCTTAATGGCAGCTTATCCTGAATCCACTGAGTTTGCTTGGCTACGTGAATCCCTATTTGCTACCCTAGTCTGGGTACCCTAGTCCTTCTGCCTGTAAAGAAAAGGACAGTGTCACTGGAGAGGGAACAGGGCAGGATTAAATGAATTTTTCTTAGAATCCATTTTGTAAAAATCCCCATGATTGAAACACTGGCCCCATTTACTCTTCTGACTCTGCCAGAAGCCTGAAGGGGAGGACAAATTTTCATCCCTGTCAAAAAGTGGCTGAGGAAATCATGCCCATTTAGTCTAGTTAGAGGACACAGTTTAGAAGACTCCGTTAAAACTGTCTCATTAGTCATACAGCATTTGCACATTGATGACTGAAGGCAGAATATGACCTTAATTACATTATCATGCTAAACATGATGTTTTCCTTGAGGCCAGGGACAAATGGAGAGGGATGGAAGCAGCAGCTATGGGCCAAGAATGGAAAACTCCAAGATATTCTGTGACTGATAATTGAGGAACCCAGGTGGAGGAGGGCAAGAAAAGAAAAACAAGTAAGATGATTTGAGTATCTGCTGTTCCCTAGTAACTAAGCTATGTATCTGTCCATATTTTACGTAAAATAATGACTCAGGATATCTGTGAATTTATATTACACATCACTAATAAAGCACAACAATAAGAATGCATATTCTAATGCGCTGTGCTTTGCAAAGCACTTTGAAGTAGGAAGGCAATATTGTGCTATGTTTTAAGGAGGCCAGTAAATCACAGACCTTTCTTCCCCTTAAGTTTAGAAAAAGGTGAGGAAGAAGGAGTCCCAGGAGACAGGCACACATGTTGTTAGCTGCCAAGGAGCGGACTCCCAGGCATGGACTCCCAGACATGGCGACCTTGTGTATAACAGAACAAAATGTGGCCTGCGCCTGGGCCACACTGTCAGTGTATTTGCATCCCTTGCTGTGGCTGCTGTGCCCATTCATCTCACTGAGGGCCTCCCACACCCTCATTGACTCTCAGCTTTACCACACATCATGTCCTCTTCCGGCAATTGATCTATCCTCATGCGGGGTCCAAATCAAGCAAGTCAGACAATGTTCTTTGTGGCCCTAAGGTTTTCACCGGCTACTTTTTGGGAGGAGATTGTTAAGTCTTTCTTCCTAGTCTCTCCTAGTCTAAAAGCTGCACTGAAACCTGTCCAATGTGGTGACCCTACCAGTATTTGAAACACTGGTGACATGGTTTTCAGCATCCCAGCAACATGCATACAGGTCACCACAGTATGACAAAGTGACCACTGCACAACATGTTTAGGACCAGCTTTCTAATAAAGGACATTCTTCCCAGATTTACCCCTAGTCAGCTGAGTACAGGCAGACTGGCAGGGGAAGGGAGAGGTAACTCACACAGGACCTGAGGCAGACGTTCCAAGGATGCTCTTCTCCTATCTACACCCTACTGTGACTCCTCCTGCTTTGAAGAGGAGCCAGCAGTGAGAAGTAATATGTTTTGAAGTGTTCCATTTGAGAGTTTCCCTCAGGAAACCATGAAGGTATGAATATATGTTTCCCAATAATATATTATACAGTTTAAAAGTAAAAGCATGGGCTTTAGAGGGAAACAGACCAGTCACTTATGTGCTGGTGTGTGCTGCCATTTGATTTGACAGTGACCCCATGTGTTACAGAGTAGAACTGCTCCATGGTGTTTTCTTGGCTGTAAT
>NW_006921624.1:7586892-7588691 GCF_000298275.1 Orycteropus afer afer
CCAGCCTTCTGGTTAGCAGTCAAGTGCCTTAGTGACTATGCTACCAGAGCTCCTATAATGACCCCTCCTTGAGTTTCTGAGAGGGTATCACTACAGAAGTAGATTGCCCAGTCTCCCTTCCCAGGAGTGGCTGGTGAGTTTGAACCGCCAGCCTTCTGGTTAGCAGTCAGATGCCTTAGGCACTACGCTATCAGAGCTTCTTGAGGACTATGATAAATACTAATTCTAATTTATGTTCATTCTGAAAACAAAGTCATTTTATGCCTTAGAGGAAGATCTACTAAAACAGGATTTGAAGATTGAGAGGGTAGGGAATGGAATCATCTTGGCCAACTACCAAGTCTGTCTCAGAAGAAAACAAGGCCCAGGAAGGAGGAACTGAGAAATCTGGCAAATGAAGGTCAGGCTCTAAAGCTCTTAGGAAAAACCCCAGTCCTTTGCCCAGATCACCTAAGACACAGTCATGTGTTTGACTTAACACCAGCCAGGCACAAATCTCATGGCTGAGTCAACAAATTTTCCACTTTGTAGGGATATTTTGTTGCTATGGTGATAAATGTGGTATGAATTTCAAGTTTGCAAACTGTACAGTCAGGGAGTTTCTAAAACCAAGGCCCCAGCAAAACCAGAAGACACGAAGGGAACGGAGGAAATGGAACAGAAGCAGAGTGATCCAAGGACTCATCGTGCTTCCCCATAGGAGTATCCTCATGACCTTCCTGCTCTACAAACACTGGTAAATCCCCAAATAAAAGTGGCAATGTGCGGTTATGTATGGTGCCAGATGTGCACATCTGTCAGTTAAGTCACATGCACCAAATGAAGGATGCCATGTAAGATTCTAAGTTGATTTTTAAAAAGAACTTCTGCAACCTGGCAACTTCTAGCAATGAAAATAAAGTCCTAATGCATTAACATCATTATTTCAGTAATGTTGACTAGTTGTCGCCTGCAGGGAACGGGAAATCTTTTGCCTCCCTCCTTTCTTTGCTCATTCTCCTGCTCTGCAAACCACTGTGTCTCAATCACTCAGTGTGAAAGTGTTCTTAAATATGTACTCTCCTTACTAGGTCAAAAGATAGGACGTTTCAGTGGGTAGCTGGTCTGGGCTCCAATATCAACAGATGTGGATTCAAGTCCTGCTTCTGCTTCTTATGCACAGGATGGTTTTGAGCAATTAACATGATCTCTCTGAATGTCCAGTTTCATCTGTTTTGTTTTAAACTGAAAAAGGAAAAAAAAGAAATAATAGATAGGATCTACCTCATAGGAATATTATGAATATTCAAGGAAATAAAAGTAATAAAAAACTGAGTATGGTAAGCACTTAGTGAGTTTCAATTTTTAGCTATGGTTATTACCAGCTAACTCTATAATAGTCTTTCAAAGAAAGTGAAAATTGAACTTCTTTGTGATTCATGGGAAAAAAGTAGAAAGGTAAGAAAAGTTGAGGAGGAATTTATTTTAACCCTCAAATAGAATGACAATAACCAACTAGAACTGTCTCAGGAGACTGATCCCCAAATTGAGGAGGCCCCAGAGGCACAGATAATGGAAGGAAGTGGAGGATGGAAGATGAATACACTCTCTAGCTCAGACAGTGACAGGAAACAGAAGAACATTCTAGAAATAGACTTAGCATGAAGGAGTTCTTGGAGAATACCCAGGCAAGAAAGCAGATGGGCTACAAACTTGGCGACTCTAGATGGCTTCTTTAGAAATCCAGACGTGGAGGGAGATATTTCCTCAGGGAAATCCAGGTGCACAAATGGTGAAATAGTCATACATCTGTTTTTGTA
>NW_006921624.1:7592935-7595103 GCF_000298275.1 Orycteropus afer afer
ATCACGAACTCTGTGCTCCCTTCTCTGCCACAGTTGCCTCATCAAATCCTTGAGGCAGGAATCATCATCTTCTGTTTATAAATAACTGTTTCTGTTTAAAATTTTGATGCTTTATTCTTCATAGAATTGTTGTATTAATTTTTATTTTTATATATTTATATTTTAAAGCTGTATTAAATATTATAATATTGAGTATTGATATTTTGACATTCTAGCATCAACTTGGTGAAGAATACGGAAAGTACCATGGATGTCCACAGAAATGAACACATCTGTCCTAGAAGAAGTACAGCCGGAATGGTCTTTGGAAGAGAGAATGGCCAGACTTCATCTCACCTACTTTTGTCAGAAGGGACTATTACCTGGACAAGGATGCCATGCTTGGTAAAGTGAAGGGTCAACAAAAAAGAGGAAGACCCCCAACAACATGCATTGGCACAGTGGCTGCAAAGGGGTGCTCAGGTATAGCAAGGATCGTGGGGCTGGTGCAGGACTGGGCAGTGTTTTGTACAGAGGGTCACTATGAATTGGTGCTGACTCAACACACTTAACGACAGCAACATATATGTGTATAAACCAAAAAACAAACTCAGTGCCATTGAGTTGGATCCAACTCATAGCGACCCCTCCTTCAGTTTCTGCAGCAGTATCACTATGGAAGTAGATTGCCCAATCTTCTGAGGAGTGGCTGGTGGGTTTGAACCTCCAGCCTTCCGGTTAGCAGTCAAATGCCTTAGACATTACATATATAATTGCATCAGAAATTTAAGTTTATAGATGTTATTGCTTAGAATGAGACTAAAGAAGAAGTGTTTTTAAAAGTTGGTGAATGTAAAAAAAAATAGTAATAATAATTAAAATATAGACAGCACATAGATTTGGCAAATTGTCTCAAAGAAATGCACAAGATAGATGGAGTTCAGGGAATTGCATAATAAGCACAAGTCAAATCTTAGGAAAATTATAATAAATAATAGATGCAGAAAATGTAAACAGAAGTAATTGAGAGAAAAAGGAAATTAATTCCAAATGTGGGAGTGTGGAAATGCTTCAATAAAGAAACGATTATTGAACTGGACCTTGAAGGCTGGAAAGAATGTCAAGAAACAGATGTGAGGCCATTCTCAACAGATCTGAGGTCCAAACTGCACACTGCATTTGACTCTGGAATCTGATTCTGTTTCCTTTTAGATGGCCATATTTCTAAGCCATTTTTGAAGAGCTCCATTGCACTTCTAATCCCTAATCATTTGTTTGCACTTTAAAGTTACCCGGTTGATGACAATAACTTACCACCCCTCCTTTAACACTGTCTGATTGTCTTTTAAATTTGTTTACGAGGCGTTTATGGCCAAGAACACAATTAAGGGTGTTCATACTTCACACAAGTGTGGATCCGCAGCACCTGGAAACAGTAACAGTGTCCCTCCATACATCCTTTTCCTTGTAAATTTTATATCACAAAATGAAAGTCAGTTACAGATGCACTAAGTGGAAGTTGTAATGGGAGGGAGTTGCAGCGGCTCTATCTGGGTTGAGGGAGATAAGCCACATAAATCAACACACCTTGCAGCTGAACCATTCTTTAAATAGCTGAACAGGAAAAGAACATGCTTATGCTGTTAATGTTGCTAGCACTCCCTCCTGTCTTTGGTGGAATGGAGCCCTAAAGTTGGGCTGGGGGAAATGCAACTGTCCTGTGCTCAAGTGCTCAGAACCCAGCGCTGAGTGCATCTGCTAACGCTGCAGTATTGAACTTCGCCCTTGGGCAGAACCTGTCCCAGACTATTCTTAGAATCTGTCTTTCCGTTTCCCTCCTCATCCAAATTTACTCATTTGGAATTTTAGGTTTCTGTTCCTGCAAACACTGAGTTGACTGAATCTTAAGGTAACTTTTTAGTTTTACAGAAAGGAGCATGAAAGGCCATACTGCCAAAGCAGCAGCTGTCTCAATTGTAAAGTTTTTTTTTCCCCCTCATACCTATTGAACCTAATTTAATTTAACTTTATATTATTTATTACAGACATTTATTAATTTTATTCTATTATTGTAGATTTCTTATTATACCAGACGTTTCTTGTAGGAATACAAAAAAGTACAAGATTTAGCAGAGCAAATTTTTTTAAAAAAACCAGTAACATCACAACCACCAAAATTAAGTTTTGTT
>NW_006921624.1:7595953-7597387 GCF_000298275.1 Orycteropus afer afer
CATTAATATAGCGTAGCTTTATTTTTGTGAATGACCTCATATTGTTCTTCCTTTTTATCTTCCTTTCTTTCAAATTATTTATTGGTCTTAGAAAAGTCTAGGTACTAGAGATATGTTGTTGTTGTTAGGTGTTGTTCAGTTGGGTGTGACTCATAGTGACCGTAAGTACAACAGAATGAAACATTGGCTGGCCCTGTGTTATCCTCACAATCCATGGTGTTTGAGCCTATTGTTGCATCCACTGTGTCAATCTATCTCATCAAGGATGCTCTTCTTTTTTGCTGACACTCTACTTTACCAAACATGATGTTCTTCTCCAGAGACTGGTCCCTCCAGATAACATGTACAAAGTACACCAGACAAAATTTCACCCTCCCTTTTAAGGATCATTTTGGCTGTGCTTTGTTCAAGAGAAATTTACTTGTTTTTCTGGCCATCCATGATATATTCAATATTCTTCCCCAACACCATAATTCTAAGGCATCAATTCTTTAGTCTTCCTTATTCATTGTCCAGCTTTCCCATGCATATGAGGTGATTGAAAGTACTATGGCTTGTAAACACATGTATCTTAGTCCTCAATGTGACATCTTTGTTTTCTAACACTTTAAAGAGTCTTTGGCAGCAAATTTCCCCAATGCAATAAATCCTTTAATTTCTTAATTACTGCTTCCATGGGCATTGATTGTGGCTCCAAGTAAAATGAAATCCTTGAAAACTTCAATAATTTCTCTATTTATCCTGATGTTACTTATTGGTCCAGTTGTGAAGATTTTTGTTTTCTTTTTGAGGAGATGTAAGTCACACTGACAGCTATAGTCTTTGATATTCATCAGTGACTGCGTTCGTTAAGTTCTCTTTTCTTTCAGCAAGCAAGGTTGTGTCATCAGCATATCTCAGATTATTTGGCCAACATATAGATTGAATAAGTGTGGTAAAAGGATACCAACTTGATGCACACATTGCCTGATTTTAAACCATGCAATATCCACTTATTCTCCGAATGACTGCCTCTTGATCTATGTACAGTTTCCTCATGAACACAATTAAGTGTCCTGGAATTCCCATTCTTCAAAATGTTATTCATAATTTATTATAATCCACACAGTTGAATGCCTTTGCATAGTCAATAAAATACAGGTAAACATTTGGTATTCTCTGCTGTCAGCCAAGATCCATCTTTTATCAGTAACCCCTCATTCCATATCCTATTCTGAACTGGGCTTGAAATTTTGGCAGCTTCCTGTTGATATAATGCTGCAATTTTTTTAAAATTTTTATTGTGATTTGGGTGTAAACTTACAAAGCAGATTCATTTTCCTCTCAACAGTCCATACTTATTTTGTTTCACAGCATCTATCCCAATCCCAACAATATACCACTTTCCTCCCATCACCTGGCTGTTACTACCTCTTCCCTGTGTCCTTCTTATCT
>NW_006921624.1:7598282-7607973 GCF_000298275.1 Orycteropus afer afer
AAGTGTCTTAGCCACTATGCTACCAGAGCTCCCATAGAATCCTTCAATATTGCAACTTGAGCCTTGGATTTTTTCTACAGTTCTTTCCTTTAAGAAATGCAAGCATTGGTTCTTCCCTTTTGGTTTTCTAACTCTGGGTCTTTGTACATTTCATTATGCTATTTTACTTTGTCTTCTCCAATCATCCTTTGCAATCTTCAGTATAGCTCCTTTACTTCATTATTTCTTCCATTCTCTTTAGCTACTCTACATTCAAGAACAAGTTTCAGAGTCTTCTCTGACATTCATTTTGCTCTTTTCTTTCTTTCCCGTGTTTTCAATAACCTTCTGCTTTCTTCATGTATGATGTCTTTGATGTCCTTCAGGCATGATGTCTTTGATGTCCTTCTTTCTAGTCTGCTTTAGTCTGGAAGCTTGACTGAAACCTGCCCATCAGGTCCTACTGGTATTTGAAACACCACTGACATAACTTCCACCATCACAGAAACATGCAGGCCACTAAAGTATGATAAACCCACGGATGAGTGATGAACTAATGATAGAGCAGAGATTAAGTAAGACAAAAGTTCCTGACTTTAGAGAAAATTCTTTCTCATGGGGGAGACAGACAAAGAACAAGATAAATAAGTATACTATATATAGTATGTTAGATAGTAAGATGAACACTGAATCAAGCAACAGGTTAGGAATTATCAAGATGGAACTGCAAATTCAGATAGAATGGTTGTGGATGCAGGATGGCTACCACTTAGAAGGCAATTTTGAGTAAAGGCCTGAGATTCACAGTGGATGAGAAAGTGAACAAGGAAAGTAAATGACGGAAGAATATTTCTGGCAGAGAGAATATCAAAGGCAAAGGCTGTGATGCAAAAGCAAGCCTAGGGAGTTTTATTAACAAAAAGGAAGCTAGCATGGCTGGAGCTGAGTATATCATGAGGACAGGGGAGGGATAGTAGATGTCAGAGACAGAATTCATGACCGATTTTACTGAGACGTGGGATGGACTTTTTGAAGGTTTCACTGATATGATTGACCAGTGGATCACATATGATGTAAGAGGAAGAGAGATGTCAAGGACCTAATGTTTATGGCCTGAGCCACTGGAAGAAAAGTGTTTCCATCAATTCTTTTGAGATGGAGGATGCTGCTGAAGAAATTGGTTTGGGAGAGAATAACAGGAATTTAGTTTTGATCATGTTGAGTCTGAGATATTGGTGGGATAGCCAAGTGGATACATCAAGGACACAGTTTAATTGAGGGGAAATAAGCAAGTTGGAGATAAAAGTTTGGGAGTCATCAGCATTTACATGGATTTAAAAGTTACGAGACTAGTTAATATTCCTAAATGGGATTCAGATTAAAAAGAAAGATTTTATTAAGTCACTTTCCAATTTTTGAATGTATTGTTTCATTCTTTTCACTAGTGTAAAGGATGGAAAATTGTTATCTATGTATTTGAACATATATATGATTGTTTTCTTCGGTCACTTTATGTGTAATTTGGAGCATATACATTGTAAGACATGAGATATGATTCGATTGATAAAATAAACCTGACTGAAGTAAACATGTTTCATGATGCTTCATAAATATCAGGTTGTGTGTTTTTTGAACACATTGAGTTAGAATTTTTGATGTTGCCTGAGAAAGTCAGTGAAGATTTCTTTAGGAGACACCATTTAAACTGTACCCTAAAGGCTATGAAGAACTTTTGCACATAAAGAGGTGAGAAAAAGGGAAAACACATTCAATACACAGAAGCAACATTATATAAGATGAGGAAGGAAAGTTAATTCCCAGAGAATAACTAAATATTCTCACTGAAGAAGCACATGGAATCTGGAGAGCTTTGCAGGATGGGAAACAGAATTAATTTGGCAATGGACCCTCAAAGATTTTGCATTTCAATCTAAGGATTTTGTTGTTGTTATGTTTTAGAAGTTCAATACAAAGAGATAATAAAGGTATTTAGGTGTGGATAGGTGATTTAATTGGATCTTATACATTGAGGGTGGGAGGAGGATCCCAGGGGAAACTGGAAAGTTTACTACAGATGATTAAACTGTAGATCTTAAGAAGGTTCAAGTTGTGGGCTATTTCAATAGCCCATTCAGAGATGAAACAGGCTTTAACAACTGCAGTGTGAGGGCGATGGAGAGGGGACATTGATGTGAAAGATGGTTGTAGCATTATAAAAATTTCATTTCCTTTATGGCCCCACTTCCACATGTTGACCTGGCCTTTCATTCCACCCATAACCTCACTGTTCTGAGCTGGAGCTTCTCGTCCCACCTCTGTGACTCAGTGCTGCTTAGAACCCAACACTGATGCCTTAACTTTCAGAGAGAAATTACTCTGACTACGAAACATCTGAATTACAGTGCAGCTTTTATTTTTCTTTTTGATTTTAGAAAACAGAGCTTTATTTATTTTCAAGCATGAATAGTATTTATGGGAGGTGGACAGTGCAATTGAGATGACTCTAGACTGAGATCCTAGAGAGGTCCTTGCCTTACATCTCCCATCACTGTGATTAGCCATCACACATGTCTGAACCTTTCTTTACTTCTGAAATGGGCACTACAGAGTTCCTCCTACCTACTTCAGGGGCGATCTGGTAGCATAGTGCCTAAGGCATTTGACTGCTAACCAGAAGGCTGGCGGTTCAAACCCATCAGCCACTCCTTGGAAGGAAGGTTGGGCAATCTACTTCTGTAGAGAGACTGCCTCTGAAACCCAAGGAGGGTTCACTATGAGTCGGATCTGACTTGACGGCAGTACGTGCCTACTTCAGATAACTTTGCCATGCAAATTGAAATGCATATACATTCTTTGTAATGAACTCTACAAATGAATTCTATAGTATTCCATGTAATTATATTAAAATTATATATAGAGAGAGAATTATATTAGCCATCTCAACTTCTTTTTGGAACTAGGTAGCATATAAATAAATAGCTAAATAAAGTGCTTGATATTAAAGAAAGAGAAGGAATCTGTTTCAATGAAAAGAAATGAATTCTACAAGATTCATTATGATTATTCTTGGTAAAGGTAATTGGGAACTCTTAATTCTTATTTTTTAAAATATGTATTCCCCTAATATTATTGCATTATTTTTACTAGAAAACCATGTGAAAGTAAATTTCGTTCTACTCCAGACTGAATTCTAACAAAATCTGAATTAGCAGCCTGTTACCGTTTAATCAGCCCATTTTGTTGAGTGACATTTTTAAGTCTGCTGATCTTCTTCTATAGTATTGCCTCTTGCATGTTACTGCCTTAGAAGACACTCTTTATGAAACAGAAACTGATTCTGAGCAACGAGGACCTTCCAAGTCATAGGAAGTGAACACCCTCACTTTAGACAGATATAAAGCTATGAGTATGAATTGACTCAATGGTAATGGCAATGGCAATGGGTTAATGTTGATTAATCCAGACGGGATGAGCAAGGAGATAAGGGCAGTTTCAAACAGAAACTTAACCTGGGTTTTCTGTGTGTGGCTATCTAAGAAAGTCTAATTGACAAAACCCCTTTGAAATGCATGGTATCTAGCTCTTACAGGTGGACAGTCTATGATTGATTCTTTTTAAATTAATTCAGAAAATCTTTAATAATCATTTTCTTATGAACAACCATTCGGCAGGCCCTGAAGCTATGCAGACAATATTTCCATTCTTCAGGACTGTGGTTTTTCTTCTCCCTTCCACAATGTATTAACATCTTTTAGAACAGGACCTGTAGCTTCCCAAAGTGCAAAACAAAAATAATGGGGATATAGGAGATGCTCAATAAATTGTTTTTCCTCTTTGTGCATGGACAGAATCTCTGACTGGTTCATCATCTTAGCAAAATTCGTGAAACAAATAGGGTTGATGTATAATATTTTCACTTTGGTTTATGTATCTCCCCAGCCATTGCAGGCCCGGAAATAACCTTCCATTCAATAAATGCTTGTTCATGATTGTTTTGAATAAGTCTTATGCAACATTGCAACATTTTTTCCAAGGAACAAATTTAAACATTACCTCTGAGAGAGAGGAACCTAGCACAAGGGGCCCTGGTGGTGCAATGGTTAAATGCTTGGCTTCTAACCAAGAGATTGGCAGTTCAAACCCACCCAGCTGCTCTGCAGGAGAAAGATCTGGTAAATATTACAGCCAAGAAAACTCTGTGGGGCAGTTAAACTCTGTCATATGGGGCCAGTATGAGTCAGAATTGACTAAGCACCACCCAACAAGAAGAATCTAGTGTAGAAATAAATATTTTTTACACCTAAAACAAAACTAACTATTAAATATTCTAATATACTCATTAGAGATATTCTAGGAGGTGCAGAAAAAGGGACCATGGTAGCCCATGGGTGGTGCAAAGAGTTTCATACATTTGTCTGCTAATCAAAAGGTTAGAGGTTTGAGTCTAAGCAGCTTGGAAGAAAGGTCTGGTGATCTACTTCTGAGAAATCAGCCAGATCAAACTTTATGGAGCACAGCTCTATTCTGACACACAGGAGGTTGCCATGAGTTGAAATCAACCAATGGCAACTTGTTTCAATCAGCCCAGAACCAGGAAAGAAGCTTCTGTGAGAAATCAGCTTCCACTCTTAATGGAAAGGGGCAGCATTTGGGAGCTTGTGATGCCTGCTTTTAAATCCTTGCTTAGTGCTTACTAAGTTTGGGTAATGTCGCTGACTCTCTCTGACACTACCCTCTCACTGTGGACTTAGTGTTAAAATAAGACACTATATTAAAGGGTTAATGAAATGTCTGTTATATATTAAGAACTAAATAAATGTTATCTACTGATGTTGTTTTAAATTGAACCATCTTACCGGTTGGTTTATCTTATGTTTCCCCTTTGTGTGTTGCAAGACCTTTACCACTCCAGTATTGTCCGAGGATCACAGAAGAAAATACCAGACGAAAGCCCTTTCTCTTCAATCCCCTAACCAATGCAGAAGAGAAGACTTAAGAAAATGACCCACGGAAACCTCTCCACAGGAGATTCCCAACCCAGTTTGGGGAGCTTGTGGATGTTCAGAAGGCATCTCAAAGTTTAAGTTGTAAGGATCTGGCTTCCTTGAATCAAAGAAAAACTCAAAACTGTTTAGCATTCAGAAACCAGCTCCAGCTGTTTTCTCTAGGAACAAGTTATTCACCTTCTCCTTCTGTTAACTTGATGGCCTTTGTCCCACTTTGATGGTGCATCTCTTAGTCTGGGTCATGTCTCCTCTGTAGTCTACACAATGCCAGAAACACTGTTGGAATTCATTAAAAATTGCAACAATTGGAATTCTCATTTGGAATCTCTAAAAACTTAAACATACTTAGTGAACTTTGCTTTTCCTTTTTTTTTTTTTTGTAGAAAGAAGGTATACTGAAAATAGTGCATATTCATTCATTTATTCATTAAATAAAATAAGCCCAAAATGTAACAGAGTCCTATCATTTGCATAGCTTGGTTGCATTTACAAAATGTCTCACACGTTTAATTTTAATTTAATAACCATTATGGTCTTGTGAGATAATAAATTGTTTTGTGCTGTCAAGTTGATTCTGATTCATAACCACCTGACAGGACAGAGTAGAAGTGACCCATCGAGTTTCTTAGGGTGTCATCTTTATGGGAGCAGATCATTGGGTCTTTTTTCTTGTGGAAACACTGGTGGATTTGAACTGCCAACCTTTGGGTTAGCAGCTGCTTGCTGAACCACTGCTCCACTCAGGCTTACTGTGATATAGTGGAAATAGACAATTTATTACTCTATCACCTTCCACCATACTTGGCATGGTAGATGTTCAATACAAGTTTGTCAACAGATCATGGAAACACCACCTGAATTCTCTAAGCCTCAATTTCCCATCTGTAAAAATTAAAGTAGCAGTGTCTAACTTAGGACCATTCTGAAGATTGAATGAGAATTTCAGGGCATTCCCAGAACTCAAACTTGCCTGTATAGATAAAATTGGACAAAAATGGCAACATCCCTAAGAAAATACAAACTAAGGTAGATCAAATTGTTTACTGGTGGATAGGCCATGGCATAAACCCATGGGTAAGAACCAGAAAACGTCAACTCATTTTAAGGAAAGGATTTTTTTTTTTCCCCTTGAAAGACTTCGGTAATCTAATGGAAGGTAAAAACCTAGCTACAGAAAGAATGTGTAAAAATAGGTTGGAAGTGCTCTGCAATTGAAATATGGAGAAATTATTAGACTTGCTGTACCCAGAGAATATTCTCCAGCATAAAAATGTCACCTGTCTGTTTTCAGTTGCTAGGGTAGGCCTATTGTGGAGATGGACACATCAGGATTTATAAAATGCGAGCAATTAAGTACTTGCATTATGTGAACTCACCTCTTTACTTTCAGTCTCATACTGACCAGGCCTACATTCTGCTAATTTATCTTTCCCCTATCTGGTCCATGGGAGCTCTGGTGGCACTGTGCCTAAGGCATTTGACTGCTAACCAGAAGGCTGGCGGTTCAAACCCACCAGCCACTCCTGGGAAGGAGGGTTGTGCAATCTACTTTCATAGAGATACTGTCTCAGAAACCCACGGAGGGGTTGCTGTGAGTCAGATCCGACTCAGTGGCAATGAGTTTTTTTTTTTTTTATTTGGATCAGGTCATAGAGAAAGAATGCACTGCCCAGGTTAATGTAAAACTCTATCTATATTAGATTTACATTTGTCAGTGTAAATTAGTACATTGTTGTTGTTGTTGTTATGTGCCATTGAGTTGGACCTGACTCATAGCGACCCCTCCTTGGGTTTCTGAGGCAGTATCACTGTGGAAGTAGATTGCCCCATCTTCCTTCCGAGGAGTGGCTGGTGGGTTCTGGCTTTATTCATCAGCCTCTTTTGAGCTTTGTTATTGTGAACCAGCATTCTTGAGTCTGATACTCTGAAACATTTTCAGCAATAAGTCTCTGAGACAAGCAGGACAGTCCCTCGATGGAACTGGACCCACCAAGATAGTGTTATCCACGTGGACTACAGGCATGAACAGGCAATTGACCTACGTGAACTCTTCTGATGTCCTTACTTTTAATCTCTACAACATCTAATAGGTGGTTGATAGCTTCCCCATCCTTCATATTCTCTTACTGTTGTATCAGGGAGAATTTTCCTTCAATGGAGGAATAAGCCTATTTAACAATATATAGCTAGGGACACTGCTCTGGAAAGGGAAGACAAGGAGCATAATTGGATTTTAGGATTTCAGAGATGAAGGGGGATAGAAATCTTTGAAAAGTACTTTCCCTTTATTAAATTGTAAGGTATGAAGAAGAGGTCTGATTAATGCTTCAGGAAAAGAGAGAATTGATCACTGAACTTCTCTCTATCTTTTTCTGGATTGTACCCACTATTAGAAAATCAGGAATTAGAGAAGAAAAGGGTCAAGTTTAAATCCCAACCTTACTGATTCTGAGTCCCATTTTTTTAAACCATATTCTTAGATTTTTCTCTATTTTTTTCTCTTACAACTCCTGGATCTATACTGTAGGCAGAGGAAGATGGTAGGTAGCTAGCTCATCGTATCAAAGAGCACTGGTAGGTGCTTTTTTTAACATAGAAAATTGCAAAGAATCTAAAATTAGCTACTGGAAAATCCTAACAATCTATAAATAACTGCTAGAAATAATATTTAAATTTAACAAGATTTCAGGAGAAACAAATAATCCAAAAACAATTGTATTTTTATATTGTTGATGTTTTGTGCCATCAAGTCAGACTTTGACTCATAGCCAGCCCTCCTTGGGTTTCCGAGGCGATATCACTAAGGAAGTAGATTGCCCAACCTCCCTTCTGAGAAACCAAACCCACTGCTGTCAAGTCAATCCCAACTCATAGCACCCCCTTTAGGTTTCCAAGGTGGTGAATCTTTATGGAAATAGATTGCTCAGTCTTGCTTCCATGGAATGGTTGGTGGGTTTGAATCACCAACCTTCTGGTTAGCAGTGAGTGATATGCCTTAGGCACTGTGCTATCAGAGTCCCTTATTTTTATATATAGAAGCAAAAATTTGAAAAATAAATAACAGTTTCATTTACAATAGCATCATTTTAAAAATCAAGAATATTGTAACAAAAGTTAAGCAAGACCTATAGATTACAAGCCATATAACACTGATGAAGGAAATTAAAGAACACCAAAATAAATGGAAAAATATGACATTTTCATGGATTGGAAAACTTTTTTTTTTATTTTTTAAGATGGCAATTCTTCCCAAATAGTTCTAGCAAATTATTTTGTAGAAATTGCCAAGCTAATTATAAAATTTATGTGGCTGTACAAATAATCTAGAATTTTCAAATTAATTTTGAAAAATTACAATTTGGAAGTCTTACACAACCTGACATCAAAGCTTACAATAATGTTCCAGTAATCAAGATAGTGTGATACCAACAAGAAACAACAAATAGGCCTATGGAACAGAATAGAGAGCCCAGAAATAGATTGGCAATATTGCTATTTTATTTTCAACAGAGGCAACAAAGCAACAATGGGGACAGTAAAGTATTTTTTTTATTACTATGTTTTAGGAAATGTTGCTGGCATAATGAGATATTCCTGTGAAAAATAAATAAATAAAACTCAACTCCTTATTCATACCATACACAAAAAATAACTGAAGAGTCAAAATGCAGGAAAACATAGGAGAATACTGTATGGCTTGCAGGAAGCAAAATAATGCTCAGACAGGGGGATGTCCGGTAAGATGGAGGGAATAGGCAGACAAGCTACACAGACGCTCTTCAACAAAGAAAAGAGAAACCAGTTGACAGAGATAGAGAAGATAATCTTGGAGCCCTGAACTTTGAAAGGAAGTACACAGAAGTGGATTAGGCTTCAACTAGTGGGAAAACCTGAATGAAGATATTGAATACAGAGATGGTCAGAGCAGTGGACTGTCAGCTACTCTGATGGAACCAACAGACTGAATATTTCCAAGTGGTGTTGGGACCTGAGAAATGACCTAAAGATCAGCTTTGGTTGCCAAGGACTGCAGGGACAACTACAATGGTGGCCTTTGACTAGGAAGGGAAATAGCAAGGAGAGAGACAACCTGAGCTGTGGACTTTCTGCTGTCTGGAGGGTGGAGCCATTTGATTCTTTACAAGTAGCAGCCATTTTGGATATTTAAAGTGACTGAGGGTGCAGCCGTTTTGAATGTTCACAAATGGCAAACATTTTGGATATTCAAAGTGACCAAGGGCACAGACATTTTGAATGTTTACAAGTGGTTGCCATTTTGGATACTTAAAGTGACTGATGGTGCACCCATTTTGAATCTTTACTAGCGGTGACATTTTGGATTTTAAAGTGACGGCATTCTCATTCTGATTCCAGGTACCTAAGAATAAGCTCCAATTGCCAAGGACAGCAGGGGCATATGGGAGGCTGACAACAGGAAAGGAGACAGGTAGTGAGTGTATGTTGTTGTTGTTGTTGTCAGGTGCCATCGAGTCATTTCTGACTCATAGTGACACTATGCACAGCAGAATGAAACACTGCCCAATCCCGCGCCAGCTCCATGATCCCTGCTATACTTGAGCCCATCATTGCAGCCACTGTGTCAATCCATCTTGTTGAAGGCCTTCCCCTCTTTCATTGACCCTCCACCCTACCAAGCATGACATCCTTCTCCAGGGAATGGTTGGTCCCTTTTGACAAAATGACCA
>NW_006921624.1:7610363-7610879 GCF_000298275.1 Orycteropus afer afer
GTCACCAAGGCCAAATTTTCCAACTACTGGTGATTCTTCTTTGTTTCCAACTTTTGCATTCCAGTCACCACTGATAATTAACATATCCTGATTCCATGTTTGTCAATTCAGTGAGGTGAGTGTATAAGTGTTGCCAACTACTGAATAGAGGAGCACAGTACCCTGCTTACTTAGAAATAATCCAAAACAAACAAAAATCATGGGCAAATCACTTCAACATACAATCACTAATTAAATATAAACACAAAAACATCATAATGCCTCAGAGGCAAAGTACATCACAGTACACACAAAGAAGCAAGATAAAGCAGGAGAAACAAGGGACAAGGACATAAACCCAGAACCCATCCCTGAGGAAGACTCAGCATTGTTACTCCCTGATAAGGAAATCAAAAGAATTATGTTTAGGTATCTTCAATGAATTGATATACAGAGCAAGGAAAACACTGACAAAATTGAGGAAAACACAGAGAAAATCTTATAACAATTTCGAAAGAGAATACAAGAACAAAATGA
>NW_006921624.1:7612190-7626592 GCF_000298275.1 Orycteropus afer afer
CAAAGGAATTAACAATCCAATTGAAAAATGGGCAGAAGAGATGAATAGACACTTCACCAGGGTGGATATTCAGGTGCCCAGCAAACACATGAAGAGATGCTCATGATCACTGGCCATCAGAGAGATGCATATCAAAACAATGAGATACCATCTCACCCCAGCCCTGATGGCAAGGTTCAATGGGACAGAAAATAACAAATGCTGGCAGGGATATGGAAAAATTAGGACTCTCATACACTGCTGGTGGGACTGTGAAGTGATACAACCACTGTGGAAAGCAGAATGGTGATTCCTTAGAAAGCTGATATTGGAGATACCATTTGACCCAGCATTACTAGGTATATATCCTAGAGATGTGAAAGCCAGGATAGGAAGAGATATATGCACACCTGTGTTATCGCAGCACTATTTATAACAGCAAAAAGATGGAAACAACCTATGTGCCCAAAAATGGTGTAGTGGATGGTCAAATCATGGTCCATACACACAATGGAATGCTATGCGGCACTAAAGAATAATGTAGAGTCTGCAAAACACCGCATAACATGGATGAACATGGGGGACATTATGCTGAGTGAAATAAGTCAATCACAGAAGGACAAATTAAGTATTAGTTTGTTGTTGTGGAGGGTCAAGGGAAGGTTTATATATGGAGGGAAACTTTCTTTGTTGGTTGCCAGGGGTGGGAGAGGTGGAGAAGGAACACTGAAAAAAATAAAAAATAAAAAAGCATTGACCCATGTCACTTTAGTTTTGTGTATTTCACTGCACATAAATTATATTTCAATAAATTGCATTAAAAAAATAGTGCTTAGACAGACCAAACAAATAACACCAAAAGAAGAAAATAATAAATGAGACTTTATAAAAATTAAAATCTTCTTCATAATACAAGACTGCATTTTGAAAATGAACAAAAGTTGTAAGCAGATGTTCTACAAAAGAAGACTTAGAAGTGACTAATAAGAACATGAAAAAATGCTCAACATTATTATTCATATTCAATATTACTATGCAAATATCAACACAGTGAGATAATACTATATGCACAGTAGAATGACCATGATTCCAAGGAATGACAGTATTAAATGTAGATGATGTTGCAGAGCAAGTGGAACTCTCATACATTTTTGGAGGCAGTGGAAACGGTGTACCAAATTTGAAAAAAAATAAAAGTCTAGCATTTTCTTATAAGAAACAAATATACTCCAATATCTACCCTAAGACACATTAATTCTACTCATATGTATTTCCAAACAAACAAACAAAAGAAACCAAACTCACTGCCGTTGAGTCGGATCCGACTCATAGAGGCCTTGGGTTTCCAAGGTGGTATCTCTATGAAAGTTGATTCCTCTCCCTTCCTTCTGAGGAGTGGCTGGTGGGTTTGAACCACCAGCCTTCTGGCTAGCAACAGAAATGAAAATATAAGCTCACAGAAAAGACTAATTTAGATATGTTCCTGACTGTTTTAATCTTAGTACCCCAAAAGGAAACAGTCCAGATGTCTATCAATAAGACAATGGATAAACAAATTGTGGTTTGTTTACTAAGTAGTAAAATGAAATGACTTACTGATACAACAATGGAAATGAACCTCAAAAACATTTTTCAGAATGAAAGAAACTTTACACAAAAGAACATATACTGTGTGATTCTATTTATACAAAATTCTTGAAGTGAAAAACCAATCTAGATTGGAAAATAATGAAAACGTTGGTTGCTTCTGCAGGGTGGTGACAGGATTGTCTTTGAAGGTGCATAAGGGAGCTATCTGGAGCAATAATAATACACTTAGATTGATATGTTTAGGTTATAAAGCTATATGCATCTGTGTATTTCATTGTATATGAATTTGATATAAAACTGTAAATAAATACTAAACTCTAGATAATGATATACATGCTGAAGTGTTTAAGGGGAAGCATGTGATTACAATTCTCTTTGAAATGCACCAAAAATAGGATAATTTGATGGATGGATAGAGGGATAGATATCTATGTGATAAAGCAAGTAAAGTAAAATGTTTATGGTACATTAGGTGCTTGGTATATGGGTGTTTTCTTAAAACTCTTTCAAATTTACTGTATGTTTGAATATTTTCATAATAAAACTAAAAAGAAAAAAAAAAAATGAGCACCAGCCTAGACATCTGCTTCCGGGATGAAATCCAAGACCTCTTTAAAGCACTGAATAGTAAAGGTGTCTCTTTGAAGACTACGGTGTGCCTAACCCAAGCTATGGTGTTTTCAATAGCCTCATATGCATGTGTAAGCTGGACAATGAATAAGGAAGACTGAAGAAAGTTGTTGCTTGTGAATTGTGGTGTTAACGAAGAATACTGAAAATACCATGGACTGCAAGAAGAATGAGCAAAGCTATCCTAGAAAAAGTGCAGCTGGAGTTCACCTTAAAATGAGAGTGCCCAGACTTCATCTCACCTACTTTGGTCGTGTTGTCAGAAGGGACAAGTCCCTGGAGAAGGAAATCATGGTTGGTAAAGCACACTGTCAGCAGAAAAGGGGAAGTCCCCTGATGGGATGGATTGATACAGTGGCTGCAATGATGAGCTCAAGCATAACAAGAATTGTGAAGATGACACAGGACTGGGTAGTGCTTCACTCTGTTGGACAAAGGTCACTATGAGTCTTCGCTAACTCGATGGCACCTGGCTACAGCAACAACATGCATCAGTGCCTTTTTACCAAGCTTCTTTGGTCTGCAATGAAATAGCCCTTTATCTTCTCTTTCTCTCACTATTTCTTCTTTTTCTAAACTAGTACTCTGCCTAGGCATCTTCTGCATCTCTCTCTCTCTTAACTTTTTATTGTGATCTGAGTGAAAATCAGCGAAGCAGAGTACTTTTTCATTCAACACTCTTTGGTGACATTAATTGCCATCCTCACCATGTAATAGCACTCTTCCCACTTCCTCCCTGTGTTTACTGTTCATGATTCTTGTAGGAAGTGCATAGGGTCACCTTCCTTTGAACTCTCCCCTGGACCCATTTTCAGCACAATGACTGTCATACAGTAGACAAGCACTTAGTATTAGCCAAATAAGAAATGTTTTTTTATGATCTCATATTTACTTGCTATTTGACAGTTCTCTGTGGGAGAATTTTCCAAGTTAGATTTGGTAACCATCTCTTCTTTATATTTTTCTGTCATTATTGCCTGTAATACTTAAGTGGGGGAAAAAAAAAAAGCCTGTTCATTTACTTGAATTTGGGTAGAGGAAATAAATTTCAATAGCCAAAGGACTAGGGTCAAATTACTTTGCACCCTTTTGGGGAAAACATAATCTTTTCTCATCTACCTTGTCTGAATACAGTCTTTCCTGTTGCTTATTTGTTGCTTGGAAACTTTTTTTTTTTTCCTCTTGAGAATGTGTTCATGACTATGTGAGCATGAGAATTTGTAGAGGTTAGGTATAAAGACCAGGTGTAGTTCAGTGATCTTGAATGTCTCTAATCTAATACGCACCAAAGTGTTTTGACCCTTTTAAAATACTGATACAAAAAGTGTCATTATATTTCTGTCTCTGTCTGAAGTTAGGCCTGGAGGAAAAGCACTCAAAATAAATATCTTTTTCCTCCTTAAAGGTCTCCAGCATATATTTAGTTCTAGCACTACAATAGCAAGATCCCTAGGTTACTAAATTCCAGTATTGAATATCTTTCACCATAAAATGCTTTCTCATTTTTACCGTAACCTATTCTTATTGGAAGGAAGGTTGGGCAATCCTACTTCCGTAGTGATACTGCCTTGGAAACCCAAGGAGGGGTCGCTATGAGTCAGGGCTGACTCAACGGCACATAACAACAACAACAACAAATTCTTATTGCATCCTAGACATTTACATGTTCCTTTTCACTATCTGCATCTTAGTTGTGCACGTTGTGTGTGAGAAATATTTCCCCTGCTCCTTGGCATCTTCCTCCTGTGCTCTTTTACCTGGTTAAATTACATTTATCCTTAAAACTCATTATGAATGTCATTGCCTTCAGAAAGCCTGTAATCCTTCAGAGCCATATGAATGCAACAGGTCATTATACACATTTCTTATAACACTTTTTCACATTATGACTTCTAACAAATATTCCCATTTCTTTACTAAACTATCAACATTGTGAAAAGAGACCCCATGTCTTATCCAACTTTGTATCCCCCAGGGCCTGACAGAGAGTCAAAATAATTTATATTGAAGGCATACATGGATACTAGAAACAGTCCCATTCCAGGAAAAGTGAGCCATTACAGAGTAAGGAGAAATTAGAAAAACTGAGTTAAACCTGGAATACACTTTTTACAAAAATCCATTTATACCAACACTTACTCATGATTAAAAACAAACAAACAAACAAACAAACTCTCAGCAAGTTAAGAATGAGGGGTCGACCTCAAGCTAACAATGAGCATCTGCAAAAATCCTACAGTTAATATTACACATAATGGTGAGAGATTAAATGCTTTGGGAGCAAAACAAGCAAGTCTATTCTCACCATTCTTATTCAACATAGTACTGGAAATTCTAGTCACTGAAATAAGGCAAGAAAAAGAAATAAAAGACATACAGGTTGAAAAGAGAAAAATAAAACTCTCCTTATTTGCAAATGCTCCTCTGTATTGAAATTCTCAAGGAATCTATAAAACTCCTAGAACTAACAAGTGAGTTCAGCACAGTCACAGGATTCAAGATCAATACACAGAAGATCAATCATATTTCTACATGCTAACAATGAACATATGAAAACAAAAGTTAAAAATGAGATGCCACTGAAAATCATTCCAAAGAAAATTAAATATTTAGGTGTAAACTTAAAATGTTTTAGAAATCTGTAATGCTGAAAATTACAAAATGCTGATAAAGAAAAGTCAAAGATCTAATTGAGGGGAAGAAGATATTGTGTTTATGGATTGCAGAAGTCATCTAATAAGATGTGAATTGTCAACAAATTTATTTACAGTGTTAATGCAATTTCTATAAAAATCGCAACAAGCTTTTTGTTTCCTTATATGGAAAAGGTTCTTAGAAAATTTATATGGAAAGAGATAGGCCTTAAAATGGCTAAAACAATATTCAAAAAATAGAAAAAAGGGAAGGAATCACTCCACCTGATATGAAGATTAGAGATTCAGTATCAACACAATGTGACATTGGTAGAGGAATAAATGTACAGATCAATGGAGAAAAGATAGTGAAACCAGAAGTTGACCCACACAAATATACTCACCTTATTTTTGACAAAGGCACAGATAGAGCTCAAAGGAGAAAGAATAGCCTTCATAGCTAATCTAAACTCACTGCCATTAAAATGTCAATTCTGACTCAGAGCAACCCCCATTGGGTTTCTGAGGTGGTAAATCTTGTCCTGTCTTCCTTCTGTGGAGTGGCTGGTGTGTTTGGACCACCAGCCTTCTGGCTAGCAGTAAATTCCTTAGGCACTGTGCTATCAGAGCTCATTTTATAACTAATAGTAATGGAAAAATTGGACATTGATACGTGAAAAAAAAAAAATCCTGGACTTAAGACTTACATCTTAAATAAAAATGTAACTTAGTTCAAAATGTGTCACATATTTCAATTTACAACATAAAAATTGAAAGAAAAAATAAAAATAAGAGAAGGTTGATGAGATCTAAGATTAGGGAAAGAGTTCTTAGGCTTGCCACCAAAACAGTGGAATATAAAAGGAAAAATTGTAAGGTTAGAAAATTTTAGTCTATGAAAATGCATTTGAAGAAGATTAAAACACAAGCTATAGATTGAGATAAACTCTTTGCAAGCCACATACCTAATGACAAAACATTAGCATACAGAATATATAAACTGTTCTCAAAACTCAACAGCAAGAAAATAAAATCCAATTAGAAAATGATCAAAATATATAAACAGATCTTTCACTGAAGAAAAGATACAGATGGCAAATAAACACATAGAAAAACATACAGATGGCAACTTCACTAGCCATTAGGGAAATGCAAACTTAAAACCACAATAAGATATCACTATACAACTATCAGAAAGCCTTAAAACAAAACAAAACAAAACAAACAAAAAACAAAAGCTAGTGCCAGTACCAAAGGCTGGTGAGGATGTGGAGAAAGTCGATCACTCAGACATTGCTGGGGGGGATGTAAAATGGTACCAAAACTCAAAAAAAAAAAACCAAACTCACTGACATCGAGTCGATTTTGACTCATAGTGACCCCTCCTTCGGTTTCCGAGGCAGTATCTCTACGGAAGTAAATTGCCCAGTCTTCATTCCGAAGAGTGGCTGGAGGGTTTGAACTGCCAGCCTTTTGGTTAGCAGTCAAATGCCTTAGGCACTAAGCCAGCAGAAATCCCATAGTGAGTAAAATAGTACAGCCATGTGGATAAATGATTTGGCAATTTCTTTAAAAACTAAACATGTGACAGAGCAATCACACTTAAGAATTTATCTCAGAGAAATGAAGATTTAGGTTCACACAAAAACTTGTACATGGATATTTATAGCAGCTTTAATCATAACAGCCCAAAACAGGAAGCAAGCCAGGTACTTTTCAATGGGTAAATTGATAAACAAAGTGTAATACATCCATACTATGGAATACTACGCAGCAGTAAAAAAGGATAAACTATTTATACATGCAACAGCTTGGATATACATGAGGAAACTATACTGAATAAACAAGCAAGCAAGCCTAACAATCAAAATCCAAAAAGATTATGTGCTGTATGATTCTATTTATATAACATCTTTATATGACAAAGTTATGGAAATGGGAAACAAATTAGTGGACTGTCTGTATCCTGACTGCATCATTGTCAATATTCAGGTACAGGTATTAAACTATATTTTTGCAAGATGTTACTATTTGAGGAAAATATACAGAATACAATGAATTTCTCTGTATTATTTCTTACAATGTCATATACATCTACAAGTATCTCAAAACATGAAGTTTCATCTTTAAAAAATCCATTTATATAAACTATCGTATCAAGGTTGGTTTATACATGTGTTCTATAATCCTATCTCTGAATAGCTCTGCTGTCCTCACTCATGCTTGGTGCTTAATATTATAGGATAGAGGGGGACTTGTATTAGCTAAGATCTACAAACAATCAAAGTTGGCAAGCTTAAGCCAAAATGGAGAAGGATCCACTCATGTAATCAAACTAAGAGGAAGGTAGGAAGGATAATGGGTCTGGAACTAGAATGCCAGCTGGATTCTCTCTCCTCCTGCCTACAATCACTGATTACTTCCACATGTCCTCTCACTGCTTTCATTCTCCACACAGTCCAGCTACTAAGATAGATGCTACAGTGCATTGTGTACCAGAGCAGCGGTGGTGTCATCCATCGTAAACCAGCTTGACCCATAGTACTTTCCCTGTAACTGCTGAATTTCCTTCCATATTAGGCTTGGCATCTAGATTCTGGATTGTGCATTTAAACACACTCTTCTCTTAGTTTTTGTTTTGAGCTTATCTCCCTGGAATCAAATATCCTGAGGTACCTCCAATCATCTACTTCCATTGTAGCCCTTTGATACTGAAGAACTGTCAGTTGTCCTCTCTCTAACCAAGGTTACAATCAGAGTTCACAAAGAGGTTTGTCTTAGGGTTTACTAAATTCGGGGCAGTTACCAGTGTGTGAGCCAAAGTCAAGATTCCAAAGATGAGAGCTTAAAAGTAAGTAGCAGAAATTAACCAATTAGCTACTAGAACTAAAGGATCTAAAAGAAGAAGTAGCGCAGGATTGGAAAAGAATCCACTGCTAGGAATGAAGCAATGGATAGAGAGGTAGATACAGGATTGAGAACTTGATTGTTTGGTGACCACTAGACAGTTCAGATCCTCATAAACAGGTTTACCACAAAGCTGGAGAAAGAGCCTTTAAAGGGTTTAAGACAGGTGAATGAGCCTGTGGCAGTGAAGTGTTGTATCTTAGGAAGCAGTGTCTCTACAAACATTATCAGATAGTAAAAACCACCCCAGAGGTTAGCATACCAGACCTCCCATAATTTCCTTGGCTAAATATAATCACCCATGTAATATTTGTACCACAAATCAAATTCGTTCTCCAGAAAACAAAGCTTAACAGATTGAAAATTTATTAGCATCTGCTGTATTGTGATTATAGCTTTTAAAATGATTCACATCATACGTGTAAAATGCACAAATACATTTCACCATTGCAAAATACATGGCATGTTGGTCGTATATAACGAACGATTTTATCTAACACAAGATGCTGCCTTTTTTATTGCTCCCTGCCAAGAGAATGCTTGGAATGCTTTTATTGGTTTAATATAATAATAAAATGAGATTGCACCCAATACAAAAGCCAGAAGGACACCCATATTGAAGAAGGTGCCTTAATTGATTTCTCTGAGGATATAAACTACTGTTTTGTGAATTTAACTTTGAGAAGGAGGGTTGTTTGTATAATCGCATTTGAGATGTCCATTCTCTAAATACAATCTTAATGTTAAAAACAAAATAAAAATAATCTTTTTAATTTTTTTCCCAAGAAGCTGAAAGGTGTGTCTTTTTATTGAGCCTCTATGATTTCCAACACTATTCATTCACCTTAGGAGCTGAGCCTGTGAGTTGCCTTGGATTTCAAGAAGTATTTAGGTTTCACAAAAACTGGTTCCCATTTGTCAGTAAGTGAAGTCATGGAGGATGTGAGGCCACAGTGATTATGACTACTTAATGCTTTGCATCTATCTTAGAATATTATAAGATATAATGATTTTATTTGAAATTATATTTTCTATGACACTTCCTTAAAGGGAGATCAAGACGTGAGAGAAGAATCTAAGTGGTGTGCAGGAAGGAGAGAAAAATGAATGAGGATTTATATTGCTGCTGGTATAGGATACATTTTCTGCTCCTGAGCTAGGGACTCAAGGCAGGAAAAGGTAGTGATTAAAAGTATGACCTCGGAAGGCAGCCTGTAAGGTTCAAATCATAGCTCTGCTTCTCAGTAACTAGATGGCCGTAGGCAAGATGTTTAACCTCTCTATGCTTCTTCTCTTATTTGTGAAACAGAAGATACTAATAATATCTACTGTGTGTGACTGTTGTGATAATTACATAATGTAATATATGTGACCTACTCTCATTAGCATTTAACACATATTAAGCAACATGTGGACTCCCTAGGTAATGCAAACAGTTAACATACTTGGTTGCTAAACAAACGGTTGGAGGTTTGAGACCACCCAGAGACACCTCAGAAGAAAGGCCTGGTAATCTACTCTGGAAAGTCCGCCTCTGAAAGCCCCATGAGGCACAGTGCTACTCCGACACACATGGGATCATCACAAGTGGGAACTGACTTGATTGCAAGTGCCTGGTAAATTGATAGCATATTAAAATTAATTATCTGTTTCAGGGGTTAAGAGCATTTGTAAAAATTAAGGGCTTGTCGAGTTTCTAGAAGTATTGCTTATTTTTTTTTTTTTTAAAGATGAAAGATAAACTGATGATTTAAGACTAAATTACCTTGAATATATGCACAGAAAAATTACACTTCTAAATCTTATTCATTTTTCTAATTATCTTCTTGAATTAACACTCTGCTTGATTTTACCAGCTTCCATGCCTCCTATACCCAATA
This sequence comes from Orycteropus afer afer, assembly GCF_000298275.1. NCBI lineage: Eukaryota > Metazoa > Chordata > Mammalia > Tubulidentata > Orycteropodidae > Orycteropus > Orycteropus afer. Next base: position 7,621,810 of record NW_006921624.1, read on the forward strand.
AGGGAGATCTCCATGGATCTTGCAGTTTGCTAATTTCTGTCCCTGAAACTTCTTAGTATCTTCTTGGTTATGTGGATTTTGCTTCTCCAAGATACCAATTCGCTGTTTTCTATCAGTGCATAACAAAAAACAAAACAAAACAAAAAACCCCACCTTATTGCCGTCCAATTGATTACAACTCATAGCAACTCTATAAGACAGAGCAAAACTGCCCCGTAGGGTTTCCAAAGCTATAATCATTATGGAATCAGGCTGTTAAATCTTTCTCCTGTGGAGCAGCTGGTAAGTTTGAACTGCCAACCTGTTAGTTAGCACTTAAGTGGTTAACCATTGCACCACTCAAGATCCTTATCAACACATAATATCTTCTATAATCAACCTAGAATCGTAATCATGGTTGGCAACCAAGTCAGACTTTTGGTATATTTGCCACCCTACATATAGTGTTAGTTTGATATATTGACATTCTGCTGCCTTCTGAAGCTGGGTTTCTTCCCTCTCCAACTGCTTTCCATATTCCTGAGTCCAATCTCAGCCTCTAATCCATTGCCTCTGCCCTGTTAGAGTTAACTGGAACAAGCAATATATGAGATGCTCAGAAATTTATAAGGCCAGGGGCTATGTCCTACAAAACTGTCCTCATTGCCCCAAACAAACAATGCTCATTTAATAATTAAGCCTCAATTTTTGAATAATCAAATATCCATAGGTGAGCCCTTTAGTAAATTTATAGGGGTTTAATGTTGAGATGCTTAGTATCTTTCCAGTCACTGAAGTGGCTTAGATTATGGGCTCAGGAGAAAAAGAAGCTAGGATTTGTGTCTGGCCTGTGGCCAGGAATTTGAGCCACTCACCTCTTTATCAGAGCCAGTAAAGTAAGTGCAGTGATATAAAGATATAAAGGACTGCCCCAGACAGATGGAGAATCAGATTATGATAAACAGAACTATTTGTCATTGTACCTTACTGCGATTCTGTTGGCAGCACAGCATTTACACTGTGCTTTCTGTCGGTAATGGTCTCACTCACCAGAAAGGTGTGATGGCTACAGAGACCTGCAGAGAGTATCTGACACCACCGTCCAAATAGAATCTGATCACACACATACACGTTCACTCACACAGATAACTTTTGTCCATTTCTCTTTAAAAATCCAAAGTGGAGACTGCTTCAAACTATTAAATTTAAACTGTTACATCTCAGCTGTTCACTAGTTCATTATTATTCACAAGGGACTAAAAGATTTTGAAGTAGAACTGAATGGGTCAGGCAAGATGAACAAGGCTGACAGTTAATCCTTTTTCTTTCTTTCTCAATGAAGTCCTTTGAGAATCACCTTTAGGTCAACAAACGTCCACTTGCATGCTTCCATGAGCTCAAAACACATGGCTGGATGTATTTACTCATTCAACAATGTTTACTGAGCACCTGTTACATGTCAGTCATTGTGCTTGGCACTAGAAATACAGTGAAGAACTAAGAAGACAGCCAGCCTATCTTCATGGTGTTTACAATCCAGCAAGTTCATAAGTATTTCCTGCTCAGCACATTTTTTGTACTAGTCCTTCAAACATGGATGCAGGCATCAGTCTTCTAGATCTTCTGAGACTTAGGAGAATATGCAAGGCAGAGATAGAAGGAATTGTCACTCGTACTCCAATATGGGTTTTATTTTAACAGATAATTTGGATGGAAATATACAAATCTCTCATAAAACCTTCTGTGTGTTTTATCTTAGCCCTAAGCAAACTATTACAATTTTTTGATTCACTGTATTCTTCCCCACTGAACTGTATGTTTCATGATTATAGGAATGCTGTCTATCCCACTCATTTGTGCATTCCTTTTGTCTAGCAGTGTGTCTGACAGAGCAGATAACTAACTAATTTTTGGTTGTACTGTTGAATGAAGGAACATGTAAGGGATGGACATTTCTTTTTTTCCTGCTTTTTTTTTTAAAAAAATTTTATTGTGATTTGGTTGAAAGTTTACAGAGCAAATTCACTTTCCATATAGCAGCTCATATATACTTTGTCTCATGACATTGACTGCAATTTCCCACAATGCAACAGCTCCCCTCCCACTTCCTCCCCATAGTTACCTCTTCCCAGTGTCCTTCCCTCCCATGCACTCCTGCCTTCTGAGCTGTTTCCCAGTGCATACACAGCCCTTCTATTCTCCCATGATTGATCTGTCCATGGAGTGTATCTTCTTGTTGTTGTTGTTGTGTGCCATCGAGTCAAACCCGACTTGTAGTGACCCCTCCTTGGGTTTCTCAGGCGGTATCACTATGGAAGTAGATTGCCCAACCTTCCTTCCGAGGAGTGGCTGGTGGGTTTGAACTGCCAGGCTTCTGGTTAGCAGTCAAGTGCCTTCAGCACTCTGCTACCAGAGCTCCTTGGAGTGTATCTACTTAATGTAAATGTTCAGCTTATATGCCTGTCCTTTGTTTGGGTGGAAACCATAGAAGTGGATTCAATTGTGATGGACATTTCTTGACTTTACATGTAGCACGAATCTCTGAGAATCAACAAATGGATAGGATGACAGGAAAAGGAAATAATAATAACCATAGCTTCTTAAATCATAATATTCTATCATCTATACTAAGCATTTTGGGAATATTATATTCCAAAAATCTTACAGGGCAGATGAATTTTCCCATTTCACAGGAAAACAACACAAAATAATAACAACAACAACGTAAACCTTAAACTTAAAAATTTAAAGAGATTTTCTCTGATCGTGCATCTACTTAGAAGTAAAGTCAAGATTCAAAGTCAGATCAGCTTAACTTCATATTCTGTGTGCTTTATTCATATACTGAACATATTTTAAAAAAAATTGTATCTTAAGAGTTTGCTTTACATTCAACATTACATGCACATTTAGTTTCACTGTCCATTTGCCATGCTTAAACTTAACCCAGTCTCCTCCCCTCCCTGGCCAGTAATCCTCCCCGCTGTGTCCCTCATAGTTACATACACCTATTTGTCCTGGACATTCTTGAGTTATATATAATGACCTTTGTTGTTGTTGTTGTTGTTATGTGCCGTCGAGTCGGCCCCGACTCATAGCGACCCCTCCTTGGGTTTCCGAGGCAGTATCACTACGGAAGTAGGATTGCCCAATCTTCCTTCCGAGGAGTGGCTGGTGGGTTTGAACCGCCAGCCGTCTGGTTAGCAGGCAAGTGTCTTAGCCACTATGCTACCAGAGCTCCTACTACGTACAAAATGATGTTTAAAGAGAAAAAGACTAGGATTTACATTTTGATTCCTAAAATATTCAAATACAGAAGTAAGAACAATACTTGACAGCAAATCATATGTAATAAAAGCAAAATAAAATGAATGTTGTCCAAATTAAACTGAATTTGTGTCAGCAGTATAATATATGTGCCAAAAAGGCTGCAGTACTTAAGTCATTAACCAAATTATAAACCGAGAGCAATGGTAACCCTACTTTTTTCTTAAAATGTCTAGATCAGAGCTGGAGAGTCATGTGTGGTCCGGGGCAACACACTTGTAAAGGAAGCTTATCAAACTGATGCATGTCTAGAGGAAAATGACCAGCATTGATGTGGGGCCAATGACTAGTCATGAAATGAATGAGACTGTTTATTCTTAAGGACAGGAGACTTGGGCTGGGAGCATGGTCATGGCCTTACATTAGCTGAAGGGCCATCAGCAGCAGAAGGTGCGGCCTTGTTTGCCCCAGTTCTAAGGAACAAAGTTTGATCTGAATGGAATGCTCAGAAAGGTAGTTTCAGTTCAAATGAGAAATAGACATAAAAAAAATGTTACATGCTGCCCTAAGAGCATTGTAACATACTTTTCACTGGAAATGCTCCAGGAGACACAGAAAGACTGCTCTTCCTCTGCCACAGTAGGTATATGTTTATGATGTCAAAGAGGTGTTCTAAGACCGAGATGCTTATTAGAATAAGCTGGTAGCTATTGAAGCTTTTTAAAAATGTAGCTTCTCTGATGTCACCCCAGTTCTCCTGAAACAGAATATCTATATTCTAAACCCATTAGTACGTCTATGAAAATGATCCCAGGATGCAACACATCTAGTACAGATTGACCAATCTGTGTTTAGTAGCTATTCAGAGCGCTTAGCATGTTGAATTGCTAAATGAAAGGTACCTCCGAAGAAAGGGCTGGAGAGCTACTTCTGGAAAATCAGCCATTGAAAGCCTGATGGGGGACAGCTGTACTCTGATACACACGGGGTCGGCACGATTTGGAACTGACTACTGATTACTGTAGTAATCAGTTACTGATTAATGCAATTTAACTCTTAAACCAAAAATATCCCCTGAAGGATTCTTAAAACCAAACAGTAGTTTAGCTGAACTAGTAAAAAATGTCTGTTTGAAACTCAAAATCATTTGGAAAAAAAAGGGGGGGGGGCAGGTTTGCTGGTCCGATAGAGCCTGGTGGAACCACTGAGACTATGGCCCCTAGCTTCCCTTCAGGTCTGGAATTGAACCCATGCCTGTGGCTTCCAGCCAAATAATACACAGGCATGTGAGTTGAACATTTACCTGAGGTAGATACACTCCTTGCAGAGAATGAGCATGGGAGAAAAAAAGGCTGCTTATGCACAGGGAGACAGCTCAGGGGGCAGAAGCGCATGGAGGGATGGACACAGGGAAGAGGTAACTATCAGGAGGAAATTGGAGGGGAGATGTTTCATTGTGGTAAATTGTGGTCAATGTCATGAGACAAAGTGTATGTGAACTGCTGTATGGAAAGTGTATTTGCTCTGTAAATTTCCC
>NW_006921624.1:7626692-7643440 GCF_000298275.1 Orycteropus afer afer
CATTGTGGTAAATTGTGGTCAATGTCATGAGACAAAGTGTATGTGAACTGCTGTATGGAAAGTGTATTTGCTCTGTAAATTTCCCCCCAAATCACAATAATAATAATAATAAAATAATAATAATAATAATGTCTGTTTGAAGCACTGTGTTTTTTTAAGATCTGTCTATTGGGATCATATTGAGAACAGCAAATCTAAAGATCAGATAAAAAATTAGGAGTCAGTAAATTTTTGAAACAATTCACTAAAGGAGGGTGAGAATTGTTGCACAACTCAATGTAATCATTGTCAGTGAATTGTACTTGCAGACATTGTTGAACTGGTGTATGTCTGCTTTGTATATTCCCCACAATAACAAAAATAAAATAAAATAAAAAGATGCATTCCAATTCTTTGGATCTGTAATTCTGTAACATCAAATGATCAGACTAAAGTGTCTGGTGTCCATGAATACAAAGGCTAATTTTATTTTTGTTTGTGTGTGCATATTTCCCCAGTGGATGAAACTGTGTGTGCATCCCACAATGCAGATTTATGCATGTGGCAGTCTCCTGACTTATATGGACTGGATGAATCACACTACCTGTTAGAGTGTAAAAGAGCAAACATTAGTACAACTGATAATACGTCTTGTGGTGGTGACTCAACCAAAGCAAGCACATCTGTCACAGAGTAGCAGCCTGCCAGCTTTTCACCAGGGGAAATGCAATTGAATAATAATGCACCATACATAAAGCAACTTCAATAATGCTCTTTGCCAAGTTAAAACCCCTTAAGTTAGAAATGTGTGCATATACTGCACAAATGAACAGTTACGTAGTATAAGCGAGCCAAAGACTTTGTACTTAGATAACATCTTAAATTCTTAGACTCATCCAACTAGTGTCATAGTGTCAGGCACTATGTTGAGAACTGAAGATACAATGGTATCACAAAAGATTTAGTTCCTGCACTATTATGTCTTCAAGCAGAGTGGTGGAAACACAGATTCCTATATCTGGAAGCAAGAATTAAAGCTGGGAAGTAGGCAAAATGTAACTCATGTAAGACAAGACATATTAAAGAATATGACTTTTGACTTGAGGGTGTGAGGAGTGATAAGCTATAAAGGATTTAAAGCTAAATATTGATATTCATCATTTTGTATTTTAGAAGACCTTAGGCTCAGTTTGGAGAAAGGAAAAGAGCCAAGACTAGGCTGTGTAGAAGTGATATAATGGGACTATACTCTAGACTCAAGAGACGTGATTGTGTGCATCCAATTCCAAGTACAGTGACTTCAAGATGGTACCATGAAATTGACATTGTGGGAATATTTACATCCTGGAAATTGGCAAATGCTACAATATGGCCTTTCCCCCCAGAGACCTGGTTGCTAAGCATTAAATAGCATGCCACATTTCTGCCTAGCATATGTTTTGTGTCTACACACAGTGAAAATGAAGGCACAGATATAAAGATATAAAGTCAAAGGGACTTTCCTGTGAAGGCACAACAAGGGCAATGGGTTTAGTTGATGAGATTACCTATCAGAGCTCTGGTGGTTAGTGCCTAAGGCACTTGACTGCTAACCAGAAGGCTGGTGGTTCAAACACACCAGCCACTTCTAGGAAGGAAGATGGGGCAATCTACTTCCATAGTGATACTGCCTCGGAAAGCCAAGGAGGAGTTGCTAATAAGTCAGGTCCGACTCGATGGCACATAACAACAACAACAACAACATCGCTCATAAAAGGTTTGACCATTTGTATTTATTTGACCATTTTATACTTATTTTCTATTTACTTTTTTTATAATAGAGATAGCAGGATTTCTGAATGAGAACACTCATGCCAAACACTGAACAATGTCAGACACATAGTAAGTGTTCAAAAATTTTAGCTGCTATTGTTTTTCTTATCAGCAGCAATTCTCCTAATGTCAAAACAGTTTTAAAATCTAGGTATGGTATAGTTCTAGCTTATTGCCATGAGTTGGAATCTGCTTGATGGCAGTGGGTTTGGTATTCTCTGAACAATATATTTGGGACTCAAAAATTGAAACAAAATGACTGAGACCTAGATCAGAAAGGAGAGAACAGTGGCTTAAAAATAGATTTTCTTTTGAGTCCTGGCCCAGCATTATGTCTACAGTGTATTTTAATGCTTATGTATTTATTTTTTCATCCATTCAACAACAATGTATCAGGTGCTTATGCAAGTGCTGTGATGGAGAAGTAGGGATAAACTAAAAATTACTTTTGCTTTTTGGAGCAAACATTCTAGTGGTAAGTGACAGAATTAGCATATTAAAGAGAAATAAATGTATAATAAATGCCAGGTGGCCATAAGTGCTATGAAGAATAACAAATTACCTTTGTCAAAAAGATAGGGAAGGAGGGCAGTGTTTTAGGTTTGGTGGTTTCTGAAGATCTTCTGTGAAGATGTCACCTGAACAACCATAGAAGTGACTTGAGGAAGGGAGAGATCATCTTGAGAAGAGTATTCCAAAATCAGGTTACAGCTGGTGTAGAGGTCCTCTTCCATGGAGCTGTGGGAGAGTAGTTGGTATGTTTAACAAAGGCAAAGAGACCACAACAGCGGTAGCAGAGTAAGCCTGAAAGAGGAGAGTCGTAGAAGATAAGGCCAAATACACAGTCAGTATCCAGGTCACACAGGGCATTACAGGGAAAAGCAAGGTCTTGGGCTGTTGTTGTCATTGTTAGGTGCCACGGAGTCGTCTCCAACTCACAGTGACCCCATGCACAGCAGAACGAAACACTACCCAGTCCCACACCAGCTCTGTGATGCCTGCTGTACTTGGGCCCATCATCACAGCCACTGTGTCAATCCATCTCATTGAGGGCCTTCCCCTCCTTTGCTGACCCTCCACCTTAGCAAGCATGACATCCTTCTCCAGAGAATGGTCCCTTCTGACAGCATGACCAAAGTAGGTGAGATGAAGTCTGGTCATTCTCACTTCCAAGGAGCATTCCTGCTGCACTTCCTCCAGGACAGATTTGTTAGGTTTTTTAGCATCCATGGTACTTTCAGCATTCTTCTTGGGTGTCCTCCTTCAAAATGTGCATTGTGGTGAATGTAGATTGTTTGGAATGAAAGATGAAAGATCTCAGGTAACTTTCTGAAAAGCTTTCTTGTTAGGCACATAGAATTTTCCCTTCAGAGTATATAGATTGATGGTTCCTCTAGATCCACTCAGTTTCTCAGCCTTGATTTTTACTGGGTGAATGTGTATTCTTTCATTCATTCATTATCTATCCATGTCATTTATTGTTCATGACACTCTAACTGTGTGTCAGACGTTGTGCTACATCCTGTGAATAAATCAGTGAACAAAACAATAGGAGACCTTAGCCTCAAAACCTGGCCAACTCAATACAAGGTACAATCATATCCACAGGGAATAAAGTGCAGAGTGAAGAGTTATATTTACAAGAACGTCCAGAAATGCATGTGCCTATGTGTCCGCACAGTCCATACCACAATTAGCCAGGTTTAGGCCATTCAGAAGTAATCTGAGGGTTGTTGATCTCCAAGGATAATAAACAAAACTCACTGCTATTGAGCTGATTCTAACTTAACAGTAACCCTATCGGACAAAGTAGCATAGTGCCTAAGGCACTCGACTGCTAACCAGAAGACTGGCGGTTCAAACCCACCAGCCACTCCTCGGAAGGAAGGTTGGGCAATCTACTTCCGTAGTGATACTGCCTCGGCAACCCAAGGAGGGGTCACTACGAGTCGGATCTGACTTGACGGCACATAACAACAACAACAACAACATCGGACAAAGTAAAACTGTCCATAAGGGTTGTAAGGCTGTACATCTTTATGGAAGCAGACTACCTCATCTTTCTTCCATGGAGCAGCTGGTGGGTTCAAACTTCCAATCTCTTGGCCACCACTATGCAACCAGTGATAGAACTTGGAAATATGAAGCTCAGCTTTCTATGTCAAACCCAGAGAAATTTGCGATAAAGACAGGATAACATTATTTTGTAGTTTTATCTAAATTCTATAATTGGAATAATATGCTATAATGAGGATGAAGGAGCCCTGGTGGTGCAGTGGCTAAGAGTTCAACTGCTAATCCTAAATTCAGTAGTTTGAACCTATCAGCTGCTCTGCAGGAGAAAGATGGGCAGTCTGCTTCTGTAAAGACATACAGCTTTGGAACCCTATAGGGCAATTCTACTGTGTCCTGTAGGATCACTATGAGTAGGAACTGATGCCAATAGATCTTGTTTTGGTTAATGAGGCTGAGGAACTTACTCCAAGTTTAAAGCTTGATGCTATTCCATTAATTCTCCTTGTGTTTGGAACTTGGCACCTGGGCCAGAATGCATTATTAAAACAAAAACAAGTTTGCATGAAAGGATTATGTTTCAATGTTTCCCTAGTGTTCAACTTCAGAATATCCACAGATCTGCCATCAGGGCACGTATGCTTTATTAATGCTTTTGATCTTAAAATCATCCTAGATAAAATGCCATCTATGTTGCAGAGAGAGAGAAAGAGAGAGAGAGGGAGAGAGGAGATCAGCATACACGGTCAAATTTAACTGTATTAAGGATAGGATTGTAGGAAGAATCAAGGAGATAGAATGTTTTATGAAATCCTTCTGTAAAGTTCTATGCAAATGCCAAGTGTTAAAATGAGAGGCAGATGAATGCATGGATAAGCATGTTTGATACATGACCATGTGCCCAGTCTGGTGCTAAACAATTTGAAAGGGAAGCAAGAGCAAGCCGGGGAGAAATGACTGGCGACGTAAAGCAGTAAATTTATAATGCAAAATTAGAGCGAGTGCCAGAGTGGGCAGTTTAGCTTCTAAATGCTTCTTGGATTTCAGAGAAGGGAGAGACAATGCCTGCTGGAAAGGTAGAAAATATCTTTATCCTGAACAATGGGCAAGAACTGATCTTTGAAAACTTTGAAATATGCATATATTCATGTATCACATAACGTTCAAAATCTTTCTGTGAAATAGGGCAAATAGGGCGTTATGTGATTTGGACATTTTTGTGATTATATTATATATAGGCAGTCCCCAGATCACAAACAAATTCTGTTTCTAAATCTGTCTCTTAGTTGAATTTGTATGTAAGTCCGAGCAGCAGTTAGGTATGATTCTTATCTATTGCATCTTATCTAACGTCAGTCCATCAAATGTTTGTCAAGAATATAGTATCTAGTGAACCTTCCTATGCATAAATTAAAGAAACACTTTCACGTACACTAAAACATCATTGACATAACACAGTAATAATAATAATAATGTTTTTATGCAAGTTGTAAAGTAGCATCCACTTATTAGAAACATTGAATATGTGGGAGCTCTGGTGGTGTAGTGCATACTTCACATTTTTCGTATCATCTCATATATATATATATATGTGTATATATATATATATATATATATATATATACACACACGATTGTTCCCCCTGAAAGGTTAGAGATAATGGAGGGAATGGAAACACCAAGGAAGAACAACCTTAAACTGGATCTCAAGGATCACTGTTTCTTAAAGTTTATTACTCTCTCCTTGCTGTCTTCATAGGAATCTCTGATTGGTTTCTGGCTCTGTAAGTCTCAGCCTGTAACCTATCCTTGAAGTCTGTGCCACCTGTGGTCTTTGCCACACAGCCTAAAGTCAGGTCACCTAGGTTTATATGCAACAGCTACTACTTTCTAGTTGTGAACTTGAGCAAGTTACTTCATCTGTAAAATGGGAATAATAGAACTACTGCCTCAGAAACCCAAGGAGGGGTTGCTATGAGTTGGGACCGACTCGATGGCACATAAAAACAACAACCACCACCACAAGGGCTGTGCTAAGAACTAAATGGGTTCATATAGAAAAAACAATTATTGCTTGGCACATTTTCAAAAGTGTCAGAAGACAATTACCTATTAAAATTATTACTAACATTCATCATCAAATTACTTCTGGGACCCAATAAATTTCTTCTAGGAAAACATGAGGAATCAACACTCAGTTATTTTGACACTCAGAGTATTTTAGCTTCTTCAGTTTCAAGCTCTTCCTATCAGGTTCGTTTTAAAGTTTCAAAAGAAAGTTTTCTACGCCTAAAAAAAAAAAAAGAAAAAGAAAAAATGCAGCTCTCTTCCTTGTCTGTTTATCTTCCTACCAGATTCGCCTAATGTCATATAATCATAGAAAATAAAATGAGATCAGAATGACCCTAACAGATCAAACAGGTCAGCAACTGCTTCATTTTATAGATGAAACTGAGGCCCAGAAAGATGGACAGAATTTCCCAAGCTCACCCATGTAGTTAATGAAAAAGACAGGTAAAGGGAGCCTATTTCTGTCCCTTTTCACCAGACTAATGTCTTTGGCTCTCAGTCCTTACTTGCTATACTCTTTTCTTAGGATGAAAATAACTCACCCCCCTTGTTTTGAAACCAAGCAAGCTAGACTCTAAGCATGAGTGTCCACTGTTTTGAATTACCTTTTTTTAAAAAAATATTTTTGAAGGCCACAGAGTCCAGCTCACAGAGTTGCTCCAGCCCAGTTTCCTCTTTTGTTTAGAAAAACACATACAAGTTCACTGGAAGCAGCTCAAATACCAATTCATTTGCATATAAATTTGCCCAAATGGCATTTGGTAAGAGCTATTTGATGTCCAAGGAGGTTTTGGAGGCTTTTAAACTTCAAAACAGAAGGTCAGAATTGATCAGCAGGAAAAGAACCTCAGTGTAAAGTGGCAGGGTTGAGTTCCAAGCTTCCGACCTGGGAAGCTGGTTTCAGCCTGTTGCATGGGGAATAGTGACTCACCCAGATTCACTCCAGGAAAGACAGCAAAGGCCAGGCTGGTCTGCAGTCTCAGTGTCTTCCTTTCTAGAATGTTATGGGGTAGTCTCCTGCCCATTTCCATGATGAGCTGAGAAAATAGCAGAAAACAAAGCATCAAACATGGAGTCTCTAACTTTGCCTCTCCTAAAAATAACACACATCTAAATCTGCTTATCTTCATCTACTACAAGCATGTCATATATTCCCTGAAAGAATTTAACTTGGTGGATGTGTTTTATTGTTTGTAAAATGTGGGTATAAGTGTTTGTATTTCATAACATAGATATAAAGGACAACAACATTAATGATAATAATGCTAATATTATCTTCATTATTATTACTGCTAAGATTTGAGCACTTTTTATGTGCTAAGAATGTTTTAACATTTTTGAAGATTACAGAGTCTAGGTTACTCTAACCCAGCTTTTTCTTTTATCTATAACAACCTTATGCAATATGTGTCATTATTTGCATTTTGCAAATCAAAAACAAAACCTGAGGAATAGAGAGGTTAATGAAGTTTTCAAGGGTCAAGGGAGTTAACAATTTTTGTATTTTGCCCACAAGGGACACTCAATAAATGATAATTAATATCATTATCATTAAAAATAATGAATTACAATAGCATGCTTATCAGTACTGACTTTTCACATCAAACTTTGTCTCCAACTTCTAACTTCCTATCTAGTTTTGGCTATGTTGACTTACCTGTTGCCACTCCCTATACAACAGTCTCTAAACAAACTGTACACATAGTTAAGACTTTTCTGTTGTCACAAGTTCACTCAGCTATCCAGTTCAAATCATACCTTCTTTACTGAGCAAACTATGCAGGAAAAAACCCATCAAGAGTGAGAAATCTGAAAAAGAGTTATCAGAAGAAATAGAAAATGAATTATCTTGCTCACCCTTGGAGTGTGACAGGGAAGAAGTTACAGGCAGAGAAAATAGCAAGGACTGGGGCTTGGGGACAGAAGAATGAAAAGTAGGCATGAGACATGACAAGGCTGTTCTGATGAGCAGGAATGTAAGCAATTGGGGTAATAGTGATGGAAGATGATGCAGAAAGGGAAGTGGGAAAGGTATACATTGTGGAATTTTTTAAACATTATGCTGAAGGCTGCAGAAAGATTCAAGCATTGTTGTTCCAGACAAAAGACATTATTATCAATATTCAAGACATGAAGAAACCAAACAAAGAAGAAGCTTTGAAAACCCAGGTATCCAGGTTATTATAGCAGGCCGACTTCTGGATGAGGATATCATGCTTGGCAAAGCAGAGGGTCGGCCACAAAAGGGGAGGATCCTTAAGGAGGCGGATTGACACAGTGGCTGCATGATGGGCTCAGTGTAGCAACAACTGTGAGGAGGACACAAGACTGAGTATTGTTTCTTTCTGGTGTATGTGAGGATAACTGCAAGTCATACCCAACTGGACAGCAAACAGCAACAACAACAACCTTACAAGTCATGTAACTTCCCTAAACTTCTGAGATCCACAGTGTATTTATCTGCCCAGTTCTGGGCATTTATAATTTATCTTGTCTTGGTTCATAGAACAACAGTGCTAAAATAAAGCTTAGAAATTAGTCTATTTGTTTATTTTTTAATTTACCATTAAACACAATTTGATTTAAAGATGGGAAGTGAGGAAATTCTCCAAGGTTGCACAGCTCAGTAGTGACAGATCAGGGCTACAAACAGATTGAGGTTTTTTAGGCCAACTGAAATTGTTTGCATTATGTTTTAGGGATGTGCCTTATTTTCTCAATGGAATTCATAAATCAAAAATTTTAGGAACCATTACCATAAGTTTTTCCAAGAAGAGTTCCAGAGGAGTTAGTAAATTATATTTAGACATCATTGTTTTTCATTGACTCACCATAATGGGAGAAGAAATTTTGTATTCACACATGCTAAAATAAAATGAATAAACTCCTTACACACACATACACACACACTAGATCTTTCAATCCACTGACTGGGAAGAAGAATATATTTTCTAGACATACTACACCGAAACCAGAAAATACATAGTCAAATCTAATAAAAATGGAGGAATTTTTGCTGATGCTGCATTTAATTGAAAACGATTACATGTCTCCTCCTCTGACTATTTAAGCAGCTGAGCCATCTGCTATCAGACCTACCACAAACTTATTGCTGTATGGCACCAATCTCTGGCCTGTACATGTTACAGGAAACAAAGGTTTTACCTGCTTAGTCCTCTACTAAAAGGGATTTCTACAGTGATATAAAAGAAAATGGCAGTTAGGAAGGAAAAAAGATCATTATATTAGTGGTACAAATGATTGCAGAGTCCTCTCCAAACCCAACTGAGAGAGAGCAAGCTAGAATCTCTTTTCATTAGAGAGTATCACGCAAAATATAGAGATTCAAAAACTTTTTGTGGGCTTTAGTCAGAGAATAGATATAATGATGATGGTGGTGATGATGCTGATGATGACAACAGCAAGCAGAGACCCTGAAAAATGTAAAGGAATGAGCAAGGAACTATTTGTTGCTGATGGTATAGGAAGCTGAGTTAATGGTGCTACCTTATATTTTTATATACATTCATTTCTTTATTCAAGAAAAAAAGAGTCTAGAATCTTTGTGTACATCAAGTGTGTATAAACCCACTCCACCCTTATTTACATGGTTAGGTGTCAAAAAATGGTTAGGTTTCAAAAATTCACATCATGTGCAAATGAAGGATGGCCATATCAGATCACAAAATGGAAGACAATTTACATCATTTCGTAACTGCCAAACTACATCAATATAACTGCCAAATCACTGAGAATCATGGTCCAGGCAAACTGACATGCAACTTTAACCATCACAGCTAATGTTACTCTGTCCTTGCACCTTAGCATTTGTCACTGCCAGAAGTCTACATTAATGTGCAAAACAGTCAGATAGTAGATTTTTACTATTTTCATAAATGTCAAAAGTTTGATAATGAGATAGTTGATAAGTGAGGAGCACATGCATTATTTTTTATACATAATTCTAAATCTGCTCATGGAATGCGGTGAAGTTCACCAAGGTTGCACAGCTCAGTAGTGGCTGATAAGGACTATAAACATATATAGGTTATTTGAAGTGGCCAATCAACTAACTACTCATCACAGAGTGTGGAGGAAGAAAATTCTTAGATTAGCTTTCCTATGCTAATGAGGTAACAATGGGCAAAAGGAAAATTATATAGGTATTATCTAGTCAGTCACCACTCATCTGTCAGTTTTCTGTGCTTTGGTGGCTTGCATATTGGTGGGATGCTAGAAGTTATGCCACCATTATTCCAAATACTGCCAATGTCATCCATGATGGACGGGTTTCAGCAGAGCACCTGGAATAAGACAGACTAGGAAGGAAGATATCTTGGTATTTACCAGAGATTAGAATGTGAAATTTGGAAACAAGAAGAATTGGTAGTTGGAAAATATGAGCAGAGATCGTCCAGTAGAATTTTGCAAGACCAATAATCTATTCATTGCAAATACTTTTTATCAACAATATAAATTGTTGACATGGATAGAGTAATAAATAAGAATAAGTAATGACTGAAGACCAGTTGAGCTATGAGATAACTTCAAGTACATCATGCACAAAGTAAATAAAAAGGCCATTTATAAAGACACAAATAAAGAAAAGACAGAAATAGATGTCTGGAAAGACTCTGAAACTTGCTCTTGAACATAGAGTAACTAAAGAGAATGGAAGAAATGAAGTAAGGAACTGAACAGAAGATTGCAAAGGATGGCTCAAGAAGGCAAAGTAAAACATATAATAAAATGTGTAAAAACTTGGAGTTAGAAAACCAAAAGAGAAGATCATAGCTGGCATTTCTCAAGCTGAGACATAACCTACATAATAAAATGTGCAAAAACATTTATACAAAGCAAAGATTATGTAGTGTATGAGCAAGACCTTTTAGTTTGATGTCAGAAGTTCTACAAGTTCCAGATCTATCACTTCACGGTAGAATGCAAATCAATTAACTTCTACAGGCCTCATTTTCCTAATCTTACAACAAAGATAATAATAATAATAATAATAAGCCTTCCTATCATCATTTGTGTGGGAATTGGATTAATTGAACGGAAAAAAAATACTATTTATTTTTGGTTGTGAAGGAGCAAATTATTTAAGGTAAATCCATGGCTTCAGAAAGAGGGTGACTCCCACATAAAATGCCATTAAGGCATGGAATATCATGCAATATTATTGGGCAAGCATTTTAGTTTGGGAGGGGCTCTATTCCATGCACTCATTCATGGACCCAGGTTCCTAGCATCTTCTATTCCTTTATTATTACTGTCCTTGTCTGCACCATTAGAGCTGAATCAGTGGTTTGTCCATGTTCCAACTGGGGGAAGAAGAAAGTCAAGATAAAGTGTTTTGATTTAAGCCAAGTTAGGCAGAAGTCACATCACTTGTGCCCTCATTCCACCAGCAAGAACTTAGTTTCCATGGGCACACTCACCTGCAAGTCATGGAAAAAAGAAACCTAGCCATGGGCCCAATTTGAATTGTATTATTGTAATGAAAAGGAGTGCCTGGGTGGTACAAATGGTTCCGTGATTGCCAGTCAAAAGAACCCTGTGGAGCATAATTCTACTCTGCAGCACATGGGCTCACTATGAATTGGAATTGACCTTATGACAATTGGTTAAAAAGGAGAGAATGGGTTTGTGGATAAAACTAGTAGTTTCCTCCACAGTATGTAAAGAAAAATGAGATAGTATTGCAAACACTAGTAATCATCAAGATAATGAAAACCTGATGTGAACCTGACAGGTAGTTTATATGTAGACAGATGCATGTAGCCTACTCTAATCAGCACAGTTCAATATGGATGAGTTATTTGGAAAAATAGTAAACTATTTAAACTATAAAAGATATTTAAACTATTAAATAGTAAACATATTTGGATATGTTCCTCATGCGCAGCCATGAGTAAGCCTTGGTGACACTTTGAGTAAGTAAGTAGAGCTGTGGCTTATAGTACAGAATCAATTCAGATACTGCTACATTATTTTTTAACCTAATAATCTGTAAGAGGTGAGAAACTCCCAAAGTTTCCTGACTCCCTACATACACCTGCAATAATACTAACCTATTGAACTACTACTTAATAAAATTATGTCACTGAAGGAAATAAAAATAAATAAAAGCACTTTAGTTAGACATCAAGGATAGCTCCATAATGAAAGGGAAATGAGAGTTATTAACATTTCATTATTGGAAGGTACACAATATCGCTGGTTAGGAGCAGAAGGATTGATGGAATAACCTCATGATAACCTCATATATAACCAGAATTGAAAACAATAAGCAGGGATATGGAGCTTCTATGATGGAGACATGAAAGGTTCTAACAATAAATCTTAGAAACATGAGAAGATTGACACAGCTAGATGAAAGCATCTGTCTACTCAATAATGGTAAAAATTATTTTTTGTTTCTTGCTTATTTCCAAGGAAGAAATGTTCTTGGAAACTACTTGGTAAATTTTAATTATTAATGAAAGCAATAACAATATTTATAAGAAAATGACTATAAAGTGAATGAAAGAGCACACCAATGAATTAGCATTTAATTACCAAACATTGCAGGAGGGAGCAAAATACTGGCATGGTTTAACAAGCAAATAGGAGCATTGTCCCAAGGCCTGAGTGTGAATTCTGCCAGGAACAATTGTTATCCATGTGGAACTCTCTGGGAATTTGTTCCCACAAATAAAAAGGGGGAGCATTCTGTTTCTACTAATTTATAGGCAAATAAAACCTACCTTTCTATCTCATTAACAAATTCATACTTGAGGTAATTTATCAAGAAGAACTTCCTTTATCTCATGGTGACTTCCTACTAAAGTTTAAGAATCACCAGCCCTCCGAGTCTCCATGCTTTTGTTTTGTGAAATGGATACAGAGGTGATAGTCTAAGGAATTGGGGTATGAAATGACTTAGATGTTTTCAAATATATCAAGACCCTAATAGTTTGAGTCTATAATCTCTTCACTTTGTAATGTTTTAGATTATTCAAATAAATTTGCTATAAAAGACTGGCCCAAAGAACTGGTCAAACACACTGCTACTGAAGCTCTGGCTTGGGCTTTCAGGGACACATCAGACTGTGCTATCAGGGGAACCCAGTTACCACGAGCTTGTGGCTGGGTATTCCTGCAGCTAGATCTGGGGAGATAGTACCTGTGCACACTACACTATAGCAGTTAACAAGGAGCTCTGGTGGTGCAGTGCCTAAGGCATCTGACTGCTAGACAGAAGGATGGAGGTTCAAACTCACCAGCAACTCTGAGGAAGGAAGGCCGGGCAATCTACTTCCATAAAGATTTATTGCTTCGGAAACCCAATGAGGGTCGCTATGAGTTGGAATCCATTTGATGGCAGTGGGTTTGGTTTTGGTTTATAGCAGTTAATAGCCATGAATCTGGTGTCAGTCTGCCTCTTTCAAAACTTGGCATTGAAATTTTTGATAAGGGTCTTTGAAGAAGATATTATTCTCTCACTAACTCAGTTTACTCATACATATGTTGTTGCTGTTAGGTGCCTTTAAGTTGTCTCTGACGCATAGCAACCCTATGCACAGCAGAATGAAACACTGCCCCATCCTACGCCAGCTCCACGATCCTTGCTATATTTGAGCCTATTGCCACAGCCACTGTATCAATCCATCTCATTGAGGGCCTTCCCCTCTTTCCTTGACCCTCCACCTTACCAAGCATGACATTCTTCTCCAGGTAATGGTCCTTTCTGATAAAATGGCCAAAGTAGGTGAGAGGAAGTCTGGCCATGCTCCCTTCCAAGAAGCATTCCAGGTACACTTCCTCAGGACAGATTTGTTAGTTCTTTTAGCAGTCCATGGTACTTTAAGCATTCTTCACCAGCACCACAACTCAAAAGCATCATTTCTTCTTTGGTCTTCCTTACTCATTGTACACCTGGTACATGCATATGATATGATTGAAAATATCATGCCTTGAGGTTTTGAACAGCTAAAGGAGACAAACTTACCTGTCAGTTTGTCATACTGTGGTGGCTTGTGTGTTGCTGTGAGGCTTGAGGCTGTGCCACCTCAAACACCAGCAGGGTTGCACATAGTGTACAGGTTTCAATGCAGCTTACAGACTGAGACAGATTAGCAAGAACAGAGAGGCCATCCACTTCTCAAAGAATTGACAAGGGAAAACCTTATGAATAGTAGAGAAACACTGATACATTACTGGGCAACTTTATGAATAGCCTAGAAACACTGTACAATACAGTGCAGGAAGACAAGCCCCTTAGGTCAGAAGGCACTCAAAATATGACTGGGAAAGGGCTGCCTCATCAGAGTAAAACCAATCTTCTTCTTGCTGTTGTTATGTGCCATCGAGTTGGACCCAACTCATAGCGACCCCTCCTTGGGCTGCCGAAGCGGTATCACTATGGAAGTAGATTGCCCAACCTTCCTTCCGAGGAGTGGCTGGTGGGTGCTATGGATAAAGTAAAGCTTTTGGGACCTCCATTTGCTGACATGGCATGACTCAAGTTGAGGAGAAACAGATGCAAACATCATGCATGTGTGGTGATAATAATGCTAGTTTATAAGGGTGGTGTAAGGATTTAAAGGAATGACTACTTAAAAGGTTTAGTACATTGCCTGATCTTAATAACCACTAAGCAAATGCCTGTTACAATCATTTCAATTCTCATTGACCGAGACTCTAATCTAAAGATATCCCAGCAGACAGATGGAACCCAGGGGAGTACTTATGTAGTGAGGAATTCAGTCAACCTCAGGATAGTTTTCTAAACATTAGCAGGGCTCCTGTATTTTAAAAATATACATTTCATGGGTATCTGTCAGCTTGAAAAAGTTACTTCTCTGGAAATTGGTTTCTTCTTCAATGCATGAGGCTGGGCAACTAGCTTCTCTGTACAATTACCCTTCTCACAAACCGATACTTAATTTTCTGTTGTTGTTGTTGTTTTTGTTATGTGCTGTTGAGTCAGACCTGACTCATAGTGACCCTTCTTTGCGTTTCTGAGGCAGTATCATTATGGAAGTAGATTGCCCAACCTTCCTTCTGAGGAGTGGCTGGTGGGTTTGAACCGCCAGCCTTCTGGTTAGCAGTCAAGTGGCTTAGGTACTATGCTACCCACAGCTCTGGTGGTGTAGCAGTAAAGCACTTGACTGCTAACCAGAAGGTCAGCAGTTCAAACCCACCAGCTGCTCTGCTGAAGGAAGGTGGGGCGATCTACTTCCATAAAGATTTACAGCCTCAGAAGCCCAGATGGGGGTCGTTATGAGTTAGAAACCACTTGATTGCAGTGAGTCAATTTTCTATGGCACAACTATTAGATTCATGAGGGGCCAACCCAAACTCTTGTCATTTTAATGTGGAATTGGGACTGTGAGTCTCTTTGTGGTTGAAAACAACATTTTGAAAAGTTGGGAGTTGGGGTATAGGTGTATTTTCCATCTCAAGTACCTAGGACGTGAGAAGTCCTATTTTCAGACACAGAAAAAAATAAAGCAAAAATACAGTGATGAAATAAGAAAGGTCCCCAAAGGCTTTCCATATTCTGTTTCTAATCCACTGATTTCCAGATCTGTCTGCCCATTAGAATCACCTAGGTGTCTTTTAAAATTTCCAAGCCCAGATCAAACAACAAATCACATCACCAATGGGAATGAGACACAGGCATAATTATTTATCATTTTTTTTCTTAATTTCTCTGATTGATTCCAATGGGCATACATATTTGGGAACCATTATTTTAATCCTTCTTGACAGTCCATGTATAGAATCACTCATGGTTGAAATGAACCATCTTTGTTGTTGTTGTTATGTGCCATCAAGTTGGACCCAACTCACAGTGACCCCTCCTTGGGTTTCCGAGGCAGTATCAGTATGGAAGTAGATTGCCCAACCTTCCTTCTGAGGAGTGGCTGATGAGTTTGAATCACCAGCCTCCTTGTTATCAGTCAAGTGCCTTAGGCACTATGATACCAGAGCTCCCAAACGTCTTTATACCTTTAGAATAAATTTCCTCATTTTTGCTTATGCTGTTTGAATTTCTTTTAGTTCAAATAATAGCAAAGGAGACTCTACCTAAGGAGGTTCTTGGGAATTATGTACTTTACCAAGACTGGAAGCTATGGAAATTTAATTTTACAAACTCATGTAAAAGGAGAGGTTTCCAAAAGGGAGACAAACTTGTCTGTCGTTTTTTCCTATGATGGTGACATGTTGATGTGACTTTTGAGGCTGAGCCACTGGTGTTTCAAACCCAGCAGGATGCACATGGTGCACAGGTATCAGCCCAGCTTACAGACTGAGACAGACTAGGAAGAAGGAAGAGGCTATCCACTTCTCAAAGAATTGGCCAGGGAAAACTTTATGAATAGCGAAAAACACTGTTTGATACATTACCATGAATAGTCTTTATGAATAGTCCAGTTAGGTTAGAAGGCTCTCAAAATAGGACTGGGCAAGAGCTGCATCATCTGAGTAAACCCAGCCTTACTCATATGGATAAGGTAAAGCTTTAAAGACGTCCATTTGCTGATGTGGCACCACTCAAACTGAGTAGAAACAGCTGTAGACATCCACTAATCATCAGAACATGGAATGTACGAAGTATGAATCTAGGAAAATTGGAAGTTATCAAAAATGAAATAGAACACATAAAGATTAATATCCTCGACATTAGTGAGCTGAAATGGACTGTTTCTGGCCATTTTGAATCAGACAACCATATGATCTACTATGCCAGGAATGATAGTTTGAAGAGGAATGGCATGGCATTCATCCTCACAAAGGATGTTTCAAGATCTGTCCTGAAGTACAATCCATATGCATACAAGGAAGACCCATTAATATGACTATTATTCAAACTTATGCACCAAA
>NW_006921624.1:7643914-7644807 GCF_000298275.1 Orycteropus afer afer
CATCTAAAGAATAGATTTGATGCATTGAACACCAATGACCGAAAACCAGAATTGTGGAACGATATCAAGAACATTATCCATGAAGACAGCAAGAGATCACTAAAAAGATTAGAAAAGAGAAGACCAAAGTGGATGACAGAAGAGACTCTGAAACATGCCCTTGAGTGGAGAGTTCTCAAGGGACCTTCAAGTCACTTCCGACTCATGGCAACCCCATGCACAGCAGAAAGAAATGCTGTCCAATCCTGCACCAGCTCCACAATCCTTACTATACTTGAGCCCATTGTCGCAGTCACCATGTCAATCCAACTTGTCAAAGGCTTTCCCCTCTTTCATCAACCCCTCACCCTACCAAGCATGACATCCTTCTCCAGGGAATGGTCTCCTCTGACATGACCAAAGTAGATGAGGAGAAGTCTGGTCATCCTTGCTTCCAAGGAGCATCTCAGATGCACTTCTTCCAGGACAGATCTGTTAGTTCTTTTGGCAGTCCATGGTACCTTCAGCATTCTTCACCAGAACCACAACTCAAAAGCATCAACTCTTCTTTGGTCTTCCTTATTCATTGTCCAGCTCTCAAATTCATATGAGGTGATTGGAAATATTATGGCTTATGTCAGGTGCACCTTAGTCCTCAAGGAGACATCCTTGCTCCTCAGCACCTGAAACACTTCCTTCGCAGTTTACCTTCCCAGTGCTACATGTTGTCAAATGTCCTGACTGCTGCTTCCATTGGCATCGATTGTAGAACCAAGCAAGGTGAATTCTTTGACAACCTCAATCTTTTCTACATTATCATGATGCTGCTTATTGGTCCAGTTGTGAGGATTTTTGTCTTCTTTATATTGAGATGTAATCCATACTACAGACTGTGTTCCTCAATCTTCATCAGT
>NW_006921624.1:7646477-7648820 GCF_000298275.1 Orycteropus afer afer
AGTCCATTTCAGCTCACTAATGCCAAAGATATCAATCTTTATGTGTTCCATTTCATTTTTGACAACTCCAATTTTCCTAGATTCATACTTCGTACATTCCATGTTCTGATGATTAGTGGATGTCTACAGCTGTTTCTCCTCAATTTGAGTGGTGCCACATCAGTAAATGGATGTCTTTAAAGCTTTACCTTATCCATATGAGTAAGGCTGGGTTTACTCAGATGATACAGCTCTTGCCCAGTCCTACTTTGAGAGCTTTCTAAGCTAAATGACTCATCTTCCTCCTCTGTATTGAACAATGTTTCTGGACTATTCATAAAGTTGCGCAGTAATGTATCAGACAGTGTTTCTCTATTATTCATAAGGTTTTCCTTGGCCAATTCTTTGAGAA
Source organism: Orycteropus afer afer (assembly GCF_000298275.1). NCBI lineage: Eukaryota > Metazoa > Chordata > Mammalia > Tubulidentata > Orycteropodidae > Orycteropus > Orycteropus afer. The sequence goes on from NW_006921624.1 coordinate 7,646,869, forward strand.
ATGGATGGCCTTCTTCTTCTTCCTAGTTTGTCTCAGTCTGCAAGCCGTGCTGATACCTGTGTAACAGGTGACCCCACTGGGTTTGAAACATCAGTGGCACAGCCTCAAGACTCACAACAACACGTCACCAAAGTAAGACAAACCAACAGACCAGTTTGTGTCCCTTAGCTGTTGGAAACCCCTCCAGCCACACTTACCTGGATCCCTGCAGGTAACTCCTCAATCTATTCCAGTCTCCTTTGCCTTTTCTGTCCTCTCCCTTCTTCCAACCTCACTCCTGGTGGGGTGTGGCCTGGGTTCCCTCTCTTCACCTGGCTCCCTGTGGCTGACTCCTCGATCTTTTCAGGTCCCCTTTGCCTTTTTTTGTCTTCTCTCTGCTTCGCACCTCACTGCCTGTTCTTAGGTCCCTTTTTTTGTCCTCTCCTTGCTTCCCACCTCACTGCCTATTCTTAGGTCCCTGGAATCTGAATGAGAATGCTATCACTTTAAAATCCAAAATGGTTGCCACTTGTAAACATTCAAAATATCTGTGCTCTCAGTCACTTGAAATATCCAAAATGGTTGCCACTTGTAAACATTCAAAATGGCTGTGCCCTCAGTCACTTGAAATATCCAAAATGGCTGCCACGTGTAAACAATCAAAATGGCTGCGCCCTCCAGAAAAACAAGAAGGTCAGTGAAACAAATGAAAACACGCAATATCTGGGGATACAGCAATAAGAGAAAAAAGGCAGAGAAGGAAAATAATGAAGAAAAAAATGGGAAAAATGCAAAAAGAGAAACAAGGAACGGGGTTAACCACGAGCAAAAAAGAAGAAAAAAAAATTGCAACCAGGAACTGGGAAAAGAAAAAAGCTGAAAACTGGGACCTGGGAGGGAAAGAATAAAGAATAATAGTAAAAAGGACAAAAGTATTAATAATAGTAGTATTTTTAAAACAGACAAAAGCAAGCAAACTAAAAACCAGAAAAAAGAAAGAGAGGAAAAAAAAATCAGGGGATGGAAAGGCAGGGCACCCAGGCTCTGTCTGAGCACACAGAGTGAGATGGAGTTCCTGCAGGCCCAGAAGGTGGGTGGGAGTGGGGAATGGCCGAACCTCCATTCACCAAGTGGTTATGGGGTATTAGAGTAACAATACCCCTTGTTGCAGGAGTGGGATCACCTTTGAGCAGAGAGTAGCTAAAGCAAATGGAAGAAATGATAAATAAAAGAGCTGAACAGAAGATTTCAAAGAGCAGCTTGAGAAGACAAAACCAATTACTATAATGAAATGTACAAAGACCTGGAGTTTGAAAACCAAAAAGGAAGAACACACAAGGCATTTCTCAAGCTGAAAGAATTGAAGAAAAAAATTTAAGCCTTGAGTTGCAATATTGAGAGATTCTATGGGCAAAATATTGAATGATGCAGGAATCATCAAGAGAAGATGGCAGGAATACACAGAGTCACTATACCAAAAAGAACTGGTCAATCTTCATCCATTTCAGGAAGTGGCATATGACCTAGAACCAATGGTACTCAAGGAAGAATTCTAAGCTGCAATGGAAGAATTGGCGAAGAACAAGGCTCCAGGAATTGACGGAATACCCATTGAGATATTTCAACAAACGTATGCCCCATTGGATTTGAGATTTGGAAGACAGCTACCTGGCCAACTGACTGGAAGAGATCCATATCTGTACCCATTCCAAGAAAGGTGATCCCACACAATGTGGAAATAAAAGAACAATATCATTAATATTGCATGCAAGTAAGATCTTATTGAAGATAATCCAAAAACCTTTGCAGCAGTATATTGACAGAGAACTTCCAGAGGTGCAAGCTGGATTCAGAAGAGGACATGGAACAAGGGATGTCACAGCTGTTGTCAGATGGATCTTGGTTCAAGGCAAAGAATACCAGAAAAATGTTTACTTGTGTTTTATTGACTATGCAAAGGCATTTGATTGTGT
>NW_006921624.1:7649229-7653318 GCF_000298275.1 Orycteropus afer afer
CAGCATCACAATAAATGGAGAGAAGATTGAGGTTGTCAAAGAATTCACCTTGCTTGGTTCTACAATCAATGCCAATGGAAGCAGCAGTCAGGACATTAGATGACGTGTAGCACTGGGAAGGTCAACTGGGAAGGATCTGTTTCAAGTGCTGAGGAGCAAGAATGTCTCCTTGAGGACTAAAGTGCACCTGACACAAACCATGATATTTCCAATTGTCTCATATGCATTTGAGAGCTGGACAATGAATAAGGAAGACCAAAGGAGAGTTGATGCTTTTGAGTTGTGGTTCTGGCGAAGAATGCTGAAGGTACCATGGACTGCTAAAAGAACTAACAGACCTGTCCTGGAGGAAGTGCACCCGAAATACTCCTTGGAAGTGAGAATAGCCAGACTTCGTCTCCCCTACTTTGGTCATGTTGTCAGAAGGAACCATTCCCTGGAGAAGGATGTCATGCTTGATAGGGTGGAGGGTCAACGAAAGAGGGGAAGTCCTTCAATGAGATGGATTGACACAGTGGCTGTGATGATGGGCTGAAGTATAACAGGGATCATGGAGCTTGTGCGCAATCAGGCAGTGTTCATTCTGCTGTGCATGGGGTCGCTATGAGTCACAAAAGACTCCACGGAACCTAATAGCAAGAACAACATGTAAATGGTAGGAATTTAACTATTGGTGTAATTATTCATTTGTACTGCAGTATGGCAAAAACAAAACAAAACAATACAAAATAAAACTTGCTTTCAAAGATACAGGAAATGTTACAATATAGAATTTATAATTTGCTGAGTCAGAAATAAGGATAAACCATGCATCTGTTAATGGTGTTTTTTGAATTTGTGTCCAAATATCATAGTTGCCAAATAGAAAAGGACAACTAATTTAGTCATCCAATTCTATTTCTCATATGTCAAAAAGAAAAAAAAAAATTAGTTAGAGGAAATACAAAGCAGGTATTATTTATTTCCCTTCAGTTTTGGTGAAGGGCCATAGTAGAAGAAACATGGCAGAGGACCAAACACAACCGCTGAGACCACATTAAGCCGGAATAGCAGAGAGGAGAATCATACTGAATCAAATAATATGCGGCTAGAACCTCTTAAAATCACGAACTTTTCCATGACTGAATATTGTGCCAGATCCAATGCCCTTTTCTAGCGTTGAGAAGAAAAAAGTGGATTTAGAAGCAGGGATTGAAGACAGTCCTGGGAGCTACTCATTTCCAAGTCCATACCACACTAGATGATTCCCATCACATGGGAATTCTTACCAGGTCAATCTAGGTTGCATCCTCTGTTTTTTATCTAAAAACCCCACTAACTAGTTAATTCTGGTTTCAAAAATTTTGTAGTTCATCAATTAATCTCCTCCACTTAGGACTTAGGAGCTCTGGTGGTACAGTGCCTAAGGCCTTTGACTGCTAACCAGAAGGCTGGCAGTTCAAACTCATCAGCCACTCCTCGGAAGGAAGATTGGGAGATCGACTTCCACAGTGATACTGCCTCAGAAACCCAAGGAGGAGTTGCTATGAGTCAGATTTGACTTGAGGGCAGTGAATTTTTTTTTTTTTTTTTTAATTTCATAATCTTTTTTTAAATTGTGGTTTGGGTAAAACTTTACAGAGCTAATTCACTTTCCATACAGCAGTTCACATACACTTTGTCTCATGACATCGACTACAATTTACCACAATGCAACAGCTCCCCTTCTATTTCTTCCCCATTGTTACCTCTTCCCTGTGTCCTTACCTCTGTGCACTCCTGCCCCCTGAGCTATGTCCCTGTGCATACACAGCCCTTCTATTCTCTCTTGATTATTGTCTCTAAGGAGTGTACCTGCCTAGTGTAAATATTTACCTCATATGCCTATCTTTTGTTTGACTGGAAGCCACAGATACAGTTTCAATTTCAGACCTGAAGGGCAGCTAGGGGCCATAATCTCAGTGGTTACACCAGGATCAATCAGACCAGCACACCTGGTTCTTTTTTTTTTTTTTCAAATGATTTTGAGTTTTGTTCCACATTGTTCTCCCATCTATCCAGGATCTCCTACATAGATCCCCCTCCAAATGGTTGACAGTGGTAGCCAGGCACAATCTAGTTCTTCTGGTCTCATAGTCGTAAAGCCTGAGGATTGCTTGGTGTACCAGTTGCTTGGACTAATTGTTTCCATTAGTCATTAGTTTTCTTCATTCTCCTTTTCTTTGGGTGAGGAGAGACCCATCATTGCATCTAGATAGATGGCTGTTTTTTTTTAATGTATGTCTATTCTTTTTTTTTAATGCATTTTATTAAAATATAATTTATGTACAGTGATATACACAAACTAAACTGATATGGCTCAAAGCTTTTTTTTTTTTTTTTGCTGTGTTCCCTCCCCTCCCCTCCCACTCCTGGAAACCATATATAAACCTTTCTTTGACCCTCCACAACAACAAACTAATACTGTATTAGTCCTTCTGTGATTGACTTATTTCACTCAGCATAATGTCCTCTAAATTCATCCATATTATGGGGTGTTTTTCAGACTCTACATTATTCTTTAGTGCTGCATAGCATTCCATTATGTGTATGGACCATAGTCTGGTCATCCACTCTTCCAATATAAATCTTGGAGATAAGTCCTTTGCTATATATGTAATTATTGGCAAATATGAATCTCTTGCTGTCATTTTTGTTATGTGCTTTTTCGTGGTGTTGATTTCTTTGTTCCATATAATTTTCTATGCTGAGCTCACTTTGTTTTTGAATCCTGTTATCACTTCCTTCATTGTTATTGTTTTAGTATTTGCTGAATATTTATGCTGGTCCTCTTTTTTGATGAGAAGGTTTATAATTTTTCTTTAAGGTTACCCTGTGATTTATAGTTTTCTTCCCAAGCTTAGAACAGTCCATTCTGCTTTGTAGTTGACTTGACTTTCCTACCGTCTAGAAGTTCTGTAACAACAGAGATTTTTCCCTGTTTTTGATTTGTAGTTGTCCTCATTTGTCAATTGATGTCTCTGGTTCCCTGTTTAATAATCTTGTAGGCTTTTTTACTTTGGATACTTCCATAGGTGGATTTATTTCTGGGTTACATCATCTTGTGTGTTAATGGTCAGTTGTTGTTGGCTGTTGCTTCTCTGTCCAAAGGGCTCCCTTTAGCATCTCTTGTAAGGTTGGTCTGGTTTAACAAATTCCCTTAATTTCTGCTTATGTGGGAATGTCCTAATTTCACCATCATATTTGAGGGACTATTTTGCTGGGTACATAATTTTTGGTTGGAATTTTTTCTCTTTCAGTGTTTTATATATACCATCCCATTGTCTTCTTGCCTACATGGTTTCTGCCAAGAAATCAAAGCTTAGTTGTATTGGTTGCCCCTTCTAGTTAACTTCTCATTTTTCCCATGTTGCTCTCATGATTCTTTCTTTGTCTTTGGTTTTGGTAAGTTTGATAATGATATGTCTGGGTGATTTTCCTTTGGGGGTCTATCCTGCTTGGGGTTCATTGGACTTCCTGAATGGATATATTCTCATCTTTCATAATACCAGGAAAATTCTCTTCAGCAAATCTTTGACAATATTCTCTGTGGTTTTATTTGTCTCTTCCTGTTCTGGAATTCCGATAACACATAAGTTATTCCTTTTGGTGGTATCCCACATGAACCTTAGGCTTTCTTCATTTGGTTTTGATCTTTTTTTTCTGATTTATCCCTTTCCAAAGAAGTGTATAGGTATTTGCCTTCAATCTCCTTAAGTCTGTCTTCCATTGCATCAATTTTACTCCTTTGTCCTTTCAAGGTGTTATCTATTTCTGAAAATTTAGTATTAATCATCTGGATTTCTATCTGTAGATTTTGAATAATTTCTAATTTGTCATTTATTTTGCTGCTTTTGTTCTTGTATTTTCTTCCAAAATTCTTCTAGGGTTTTGTCTGTGTTTTCCTTAATTTTGTCAGTGTTTTCCTTGATTTTGTCAGTGTTTTCCTTGATCAGTCTCTTGATCCATTGAAGATGTTGTTGTTGTTATGTGCTGTTGAGTTGGCCCCGACTCATAGCGACCCCTCCTTGGGTTTCCAAGGCAGTATCACTACAGAAGTAGATTGCCCAA
>NW_006921624.1:7654147-7657165 GCF_000298275.1 Orycteropus afer afer
AAAAAAAGAAAAAAAGAAGAAGAAAATAATATCTGGGCAGGGCACCCAGGCTCCATCTGAGCACACAGAGTTGGGTGGAATTCCTGCTGGCCCAGAAGTTGGGTGGGAGTGAGAGATAGCTGCATGTCTATTCACCCAGAGGGTGTGTGGTATAAGAATAACAAGGGGAATATCACACCTTACCAGTCATTGGCATCCAAAATGTCTTTGCAGTTCCTGGGATATGGAGCCTATTCTTAAGTCCCTAGAATTTGGGGGAATGCTGTCACTTTAAAGATCCAAAATAGTTGAACCACTTGTAAACATTCAAAATGTCTGGCCCTCCGGACAGGCAGAAGTCCACAGCTCAGCCCACCTTCCTCTTCTCTGCTTCCCCTTTTATCCACCAGTCACCAGAGCAGTCCTCTGTGCAGTCCCTGGCTAGCAAGGCTGATTTTTAGGTTGATGCTCAGGTTGTAACACCTCTCGGCAATATCCAAGCTGTCTGCGCCATCAGGATCACTGCCACCCCGCAGCTCTGTATGTTTCCTTTTTGGGGTTTTCATGCAAATTCTTTTACTGGTTGGAGTTTAGTCCACTTCTATACCCTTCCCTTCAAAGTTCAGGGCTCCAAGATTATCATCTGAATCTGTGTAAACTGGTTCACCTTTTCTTTGTTGAAGAAGGTCTGTGCAATCTTTCTGCCTATTCTGCCATCTTACTGGAACCTGACCTGAGGTTTTTTTTTTTTTTTTCCCCCCCCGCCTCCGGTCCTTAATACTTACCTAAACTTTTGGAATACCTGATGAAGTGATTACAGCTTCACACACAGACTTCCTCATCCAAGTGCATGTGAGTGTCTCTAAGGAGATGATTCCTAGGTTCCCTTCCTAGAAACATGATTCAGTTCCTTTGAAAAGGATCATACAAATCAATTTAACAAAATGGCCCAGATATTACTGATTCAGGTGGAACCTGCATTAGACTTGGAAATCCTGCTTAGGAAGCTCTGAGGGTGTCTTAGCTACTCTACTTCTTTATTCTCACTTTCAGGCCATATTTGTTGAGCATTTATTATTTTCCTGATACTACACTAGGTTCTTTTCCATAAATATTATTCACCCATTTAAAGAAATAATAAGAAAAAACCTGGCAGTATCATTTTCTCCATTTTACAGAAAAGAGTACAAAGACTCAGAGATCTTGACATATAAAATAAATAAATGTGTCAAAGTTACAAAACATATGAGGGTTATAAAGAAAAAAAATAAGATGAGGTTTAGATGTGCAGGAATTCTGGTAGCAGAGAGTTGTAAATATTGTGGAGTAAACCAGGACAGTCAATATTTCATGCCTCAGTTTCTCTATTGTCAAATTAGGAAAGGCAATGGCTTTAAATGAAGTTAGAGGACTACAGGGGAAACATGGTTTCTAGGTGCAAAATAAGATTAACATGGCAAGAAGCATAACAAATTGATCAAACTGGTGGTTAGACACTCGGAGTTCTCACAAATCATCTTGCTACACTAAATGCCAATCAATGAGGATTAAGTGGATTGAATATTCCTTGGAGAAATGTGAATTTTTAAAAGGAAAAGGAAAAGGCTTGGATTAATAGCTACTAAGAGTGTTGCAGACACAATACTAAGGAAATCAGTCATTTGAAAACCTTTTATTGGCAGGGAAAGCATTTAGTTCAGAATCATGGAAGCAATGAATAAAGTCTGGAAGGAACTTAGTACATGAAATATCATGATTAGTGATACATGAAGATGAAAATTAGTCAGATTATTTCCCTAAAATTTCTGTTTCATGGGAAGATATGTCAGGGAGCTCTAAAGTAAAGATATATAATCTAATATTATACATATATACTATATATCAAATATATATATATCTTTAAAATACATGTATATATATATATATATTTATTTATTTATAATATACATATGAAAAAACAAAAATATAACTGGACCAATAAGCAGCATCAAAATAAATGGAGAAGAGATTAAAGTTGTTAAATATTTCAGATTTTGCTTGGTTATACAATCAACACCAATGGAAGCAGTGGTCAAGACATCAGACGATGGTGCACTGGGCAAATTTGCTGCCAAAGACCTCTTTAAGGGGTTAAGAACAAAGATGTCTCCTTGAAGACTAAGCTATGCTTAACCCAAGCCATGGTATTTTCAGTCAAGTCATCTCATATGAATGTGAAAACTGGACAATGAACAAGGAAGACCAAAGAAGAGTAATGTTTTGAGTTGTGGTGTGTCTAAGAATACTGAAAGTACCATGGACTGCCAAGAGAACGAACAAATCTGTCCTGAAAAAGTGCAGCCAGAATGCTCCTTGGAAATGAGAATGGCCAGATTTCGTCTCATGTACTTTGGTCATGTTGTCAGATGGGACCATTCCCTGGAGAAGGAGAGCATGGTTGGTAAAGTGGAGGGTCAGTGAAGAAGGAGAAGGCCCTCAATCAGATGGATTGACACAATGGCTGCAAAGATGGGCTCAGGTATAACAAGGTTAGTATGGCTGGCATAGGACAGCAGTGTTTTGTTCTATTGTACCTAGAGTCTCTATGAGTTGGAGCCAACTTGATGGCACCTAACAACAAATATTTATATATTTAAAGTCTCTAAAGTGTTTAAGAGCAAATATGTCACTTTGGAAACTAAGCTTTGCTTGATCCAGCCCTGGTATTTTCAATAGCCTCACATGCATGTGAGAGCTGAACAGTGAATAAGGAAGACCACAAAAGAATTAATGTATTTTAGTTGTGGTGTTGGTGAAGAATATTGACTAGACCATGGACTGCTAAAGAAATGAACAAATCTGTCTTGAAAGAAATACAACCAGAATGGCTTTTTAGAGGTGAGAATGGCCAGATTTCATCTCATATACTTCGGTAATGTTGTTAAAAGGGACCAGTTCCTGAAGAAAGATATCTTGCAAAGTAAAGCAGTTGTTGTTGTTGTTAAGTGCCATCGAGTCGTTTCCGACTCATAGCGACCCCATGCACAGCAGAACGAAACA
>NW_006921624.1:7660790-7721831 GCF_000298275.1 Orycteropus afer afer
GCGTCCCTGAGTTGTCTCTCCTCACCTGTAACCCTGGGGCTGACTGCTCTTCTGTCTGGGTTCCTGGCTTTTTATCCCCTTTCTCCTGTTCTTCCAGCCTGCTACTCTGGGCAGAGGGTCAGGGAAAAAGAAGACCCTCCATAAGTTGGTTTGACACAGGGCTGTGATGCTGAGCTCAAGGATGGCAATGATTATTAGGAGTATCATGCAGGACAGGACAGTGTTTCTTTCTTTTGTATATAAGGTTGCTATGAATTGAAATGAACTTGATAGCACCTAACAACAAATATCTATCTGTCTGTCTGTCTATCTATCTACCTATCTACCTACCTATCTATATATCACTGCTGTTGAGTCAGCTCCAAATCATGGAGCCATCTCCTTGGGTTTCCGAAGCAGTATCTCTACAGAAAGCGATTGCTCAGTTTTCCTTCTGAGGAGGGCTGGTGGGTTTGAACTGTCAGCCTGCTGATTAGTAGTCAAATGCCTTAGGGATGATTCCACCAGAGCTTATATATACATATACATATATGTATATATATATACATATACATATATGTATATATATATACATATACATATATGTATATATATATACATATATATATATATAATTTATTTATTATATATATATACACACACACACATATATATATATGGTTGTTGTTGTTGTTGGTATTTGCCGTCGAGTCGCCCCTGACTCATAGCGACCCCTCCTTGGGTTTTCGAGGCAGTATCACTATGGAAGTAGGATTGCCCAACCTTCCTTCCAAGGAGTGGCTGGTGGGTTTGAACCACCAGCCTTCTGGTTAGCAGTCAAGTGCCTTAGGCACTATCCTACCAGAGCTCCTAGCTCCTATATATATATTCTCCTATTTTTCTTTTGATGTCTCCATAATATAAATGAAAAATCAATAATGTGATTAATAACAAGATAAATTGGTGATACCTCTGACATTTTCTTTTGAATTCAAAGCTATCTTCATTATGTATTTGGTAGCCATCAGATGTATGACAGGCAAAGGGGTGACCTACTTTTTATTATAATTCAGGCTATTAAATGTGGAAAGGCAAACCACACAAGGGCAGAGTAGTTAAACTGCTGAGGCCACTGGGAATGTGACAATTTGATTTATCTTCACCTTACAGTCCCTAAGCAAAGGCATTCCCATCAGTTTTGGGGAGAGTCCTTTAAGCCACCCAAAAAGTTTGGGAAACCATGATGCAGTGGGGTTGAACTACTCAGGTATTAAACCTGGCTCCCTTACAGTCCTCGGCCCATGGCTCCATTGTGTAATCTGGTTCTCTAGCCTGAGGTTCTGCTTTCATAAAGAGCTTTCGTCACTTCCTGGTCTGAGTTGTAGACAATTTTTCCTATTTCTGATCTCATGGCTCCAATGGTTTTTAGATCATAGTTTAAAGCTACCATCTAGATATTTACCTCTTGACTCCAAATTCCTGCTGCATCTTTGTTGGGGTTCATATCCAATAACTGATTTATTCAGTCCAAACTATGCATATTTATTAACACTTCAGGGCTCATGGGGAGTATTCTGGAGATGCCACTCTGAGTGAGGTGAGCATATTTTCTCCCCTACAGTTTAATAGGAAAGATAGAAAAAAAATCAAACAACCTATTCCCATTAACATGGTAAGCAATCTTATGAGAACGGTGCAAAGGAAGGGACTTTGATGTACCCTAGAGAGGTTGGGAAGGACTTCTGAGGAGGTGATGTTTATCCGACACCGAGGGGTCAGAGGGGAAGCAAAAAGATGCCTTCAAGAAGAGAAAAATAAGCATGTATTCAGACCTGGAGGTAAAAGGGAGCCAGTGACTTAAAGGCAGGGAAGAAGACTATATGTGGGTTGGGAAAAAAATTCTACAGGAGAGGTAGCAGAGAAGGATGCCAGAGGTGTTGGCAGAAAGGGGAGCTGATGGAGCCTTTAAGTACCTGTTAAGGAATTTAAATTTCATTCTGAGGGCAAGGAGGTCTTGAGAAAGAGTTTTTTGCAAGGTTGGGTAAGGTAGTAATTAAAAATCATTTGGAAAATTTAGTCCAAGAATAAAAGGCTTCCTCTTCTTTAATCTTGCATCTGGGAATATTGGAACACATCCAAACATGTGTTACTGTGAAAGGAACTTTTCCACATTGAAGCCGGCCCATTCTGGTGCCTTGAGTTCTGCTGAAGAATGGTGGGTCTAGGCCCAGTCCCACTTTTTCATCACTATTCTGGTGACAAACTGAGAGGACAAGTGGTATCTCTGAACAGGGATAATCCTCAAGTGAGATACTCCATCCCTTACGTAAGCAAACAAGAAAAGACTGAGACAGGAACCAAGAAACAGACATTTTATATATCATCCCAAATACCACTGAGGGTAAGTAAAACTGTAAGCCATGCCATTCATCATCCATCCAGGCAATTGTCTGCTCTGACAGCTTATGCAGAGACCAAGGATATATTGCTAGAAAGCAATATAGGGGCTTCTGTGTCCTTAAAAGTGAACTTTAGACTGGCGACAATTCTCAATTTCTCTTTTTCTACAAGGATCCATTCATTCAATAATCACATAAGAATTTTCTAAACTGATTTGTATTTTTAATGTGCATTGAAATATTATGAAAGTGTGGATTAGCCCTATGCATTTCAAACAGATTTTCAGACCCCAGGCTTCAGGAAGTTTGCTTCAATGATGGAGTCCCAAGTCCTGCACCAGTAAGAATAATTGGGGTTGAGTAAAATTTCACTAAACATAATTCAAAAGCAATTGTAGCAGTATATTAACAAGGAACTGCCAGAAATTCAAACTGGATTCAGAAGAGGATGTAAAATGAGGGATATCATTATGAATATTAGATGGATCTGACAAAAGGCAAAGAATACCAATAGCATTTGACTATGTGGATCATAACAAATGATGGATAACATTGTGAGGAATGGGAATTCCAGAATACTTAATTGTGCTCATGAGGAATACTTAGATGAAGAAGCAGTCATTCAGACAAAGCAAGGGAATGTTGATGTTGTTAGGTGCCGTCAAATGGGTTTCAACTCATAGTGACCATATGTACAACAGAATGAAACACTGACTAATCCTGCATCAGCCTCACAATACTTGCTATGCTTGAGCCCATCGCCGCAGCCACGGTGTCAATTTGTCTTATTGAGGGTCTTCCCTTTCTTTGCTGACCCTCTGCTTTACCAACCACGATACCCTTCTCCAGAGAATGATCCCTTCTGACCACATGACTAAAGTAGGTGAGACGAAGTCTGGCCATTCTCACTTCCAAGGAGCATTCTGGCTGCACTTCCTCCAGGATAGATTTGTTCATTCTTCTGTCAGTCCATGGTATTTTCAGTATTCATAGCCAACACCACAATTCAAAGGCATCAACTCTTCTTCAATCTTCATTGTCCAGCTTTCACATGCATGTAAAGCAATGGAAATACCATGGGTTGGGAGAAGCCTATCTTAGTCTTCAAGGTGACATCTTTGCTTCTTAACATTTTAAAGTGGTCTTTTGCAGCAGATTTGCCCAGTGCAATACATGATGTTTGATTTCTTGACTGCTGCTGCCATGGGTGTTGATTGTGAATCCAATTAAATGAAATCCCTGATAACTTCAATCTTTTCTCCATTTATCATAATGCCATTTATTGGTCTGGTTGTGAGAATTTTCATTTACTTTATTTTAAGGTGTAATCCATACCATCCACTCCTCGGAAGGAAGGTTGGGCAATCCTACTTGCGTAGTAATACTGCCTCGGAAACCCAAGGAGGGGTCTCTATGAGTCGGGGGCAACTCGACGGCAAATAACAACAACAACAACAACAACAATCCATACTGAACACTACTCTTTGATCTTCATCCCTGAGTGATTTATTCACAATGTTATCCACAATTTGTTATGATCCTCATAGTTAAGTGCTTTTGGATAGTCAATAAAGCACAGGGAAACATTTTTCTTATACTCTTTGCTTTCATCTAACACCAGCAATGATATCCCTTGTTCCACATCTCCTTCTGAATCCAGCTTGAATTCAAGGGAATATTGTATGGCTTAAATTCAGGAGGAGTGTGTGTTAGGGTTGTATCCTTTCACCATATTTATTCAATCTGTATGATCAGCAAATAATCCAAGAAGCTGGACTATATGAAAAAGAATGGGGCATTAGGATTGAAAGAAGACTCTTTAACAACATGTGATATGCAGATTACACAACATTGCTTCCCGAAAGTGAAGAATATTTGAAACCTTCAGTATGGGTTATACCTCAACATAAAGGAAATGAAAATCCCCTTAACTGGACCAATAAGCAACATCATGATAAATGGAGAAAAGATTGAAGTTGTCAAGGATTTCATTTTGCTTGGATCCATAATCAACCCTCATGGAAACAGCAATTAAGAAATGAATGACATATTGCATTGGGCAAATCTGCTGCAAAAAAGATCTCTTTAAAGTGTTAAAAGGAAAAGATGTTACTTTGAAGAGTAAGGTGTGCCTGACCCAAGCCGTGACAGTTTCAATAGCCTCATATATGTGTAAAAACTGCACAGTGAATAAGGAAGACTACAGAAGAATTTATGTACTTGAATTGTGGTGTTGGTGAAGAATATTGAATGTATCATGGACTCCTAGAAAAATGAACAAATCTGTTTTGGAAGAAGTACAGACAGAATGCTCCTTAAAAGTGAGAATGATGAGATTTCATCTCACATACTTTGGTCATGTTGTCAGAAAGGACCAGTCCCTGGAGAAAGATATCATGGTTTGTAATGTAGAGGTTCAGTGAAAAAAGGAAAGACCCTAAATGAGATGGATTGACACAGTTTCTGTGAAAATGGGCTGAACCATGGCAAGGGTTGTGAGAGTGGTGCAAAACTGGGCAGTGTCTCGTTCTTTATATATGGTGGTAACCAACTTGACAACACCTAAAAACAATAACAACATATATCATTAAAGGGAAGGTCCTAATGATTAAGGGAAAAAACAAAAAGAGCACGAACTGGCCTGGTAGAAAAAATGAATTAGATTTGACTTTAATGGAAGATTTGAGCTTAATTTTCTATGTGACTTTTGCCAAGTACCTTCCTTTTCATCTCTGGGTAACTGTTTCCTTAACTGAATATTGACAAACCAAATTGGATAAAACCTCAGTTTCTGGTATATATAATAAAACTCTCTTGAAGACAAAATAATAGTATACCTACTTTGTTTCTAAAGTATGCTTTCCTGGGAGAAATTGTGATGCTATTGTTTTATTCTGAACCATCCTTTTATGGTAAACTTATTAAGTTATCACAGTTAGACTCTACCTCATGATATTATCCCCCTTATTGTGAAGTATAGAACTAAAGTCACATTTTTTTTTTAAGGCAGTGGTTCTCAAAAGGAGATGAAATTGTGAATGTGTTGCCCAGGGATATCCACATATGGCCTGCAGTTTGCATGCAATTTCAGATCCCAAGAAGCTCACTCTTGTCCTGTCCTAAAAGAACTCCATTCATTAGTGTATCCATTCATTAAATATTTGTAGTCCATCAAAAGTTGGCCATGCACTACCCTAATTATACAGATATAAAATAGATGTAGTTCTTTATACAGGATTGTGTTTTTTATTGTATGGGCTCATAGCCCAGAGTAAGAAACAGATATGGAAACAAGTCAAAACCCAAACAGAATGGCAGTTGCTTCATACTCTAGAGGTCAGAGAACGGAAGTGACATATCCAGTGCCAGACAGCTAATAAATTCCACAGCCAGATGCCCAGGTCTGTTGGCCATTTACCCAATACTCTTTTCTTTTCACCTAAAGATTACAAAAGCACTAACATTTGAGTTCTATTTCTTTCTTACTCAAGGACATCGGAGGCTTTAGAAGACATTTGATTGTCCTTGACTAGGAGCATTACAACATTAAATTACACTGACATGGTCCATGAATCCGCAAATGAGTGAGATCTAGGCAGTGGAGCAGGGTGAACAGGACACCTCAAGAAAGACAGCCACTAAGATTAGTTTGATTTGAAGACTAGGTATGGAGGATGGTCAACATGCAAGATGTTTCCTCTTTTTTGTACCTTGCCTAGGAAGGAGGAGGGAAGAAGAGAGTTCTTTCAAAAGTCATGATGAAGACTGTGACAAAACTCTTTGACTCTGGAGCCAGGCTCCCTGGCTTCAAATCCAGGTTTAGTTATGTGATGTGTGTTTTTAAAATCTACTTTGAAGGGTGAGACTACAGATTTAATGAGATAATATTTGAAATATTTAGCCTAAAAATTAGTAGAGTAAGAGTTCGAAAGATGTAAAATATATAACTATAATTACTCTAACTTTATATTTCACATTAGGCCTATTTCACTTTATAATATTACTCTAGAGATTGGGCACAAGAGGGAGGATTATACCCCAAGGGGAGGAATATTTCATCACCAATATTGTCAGAATTTCTCATAAAAAAAAAGCAGACCAAATTTAGTCTGTTTCATTGCTGTTTTTAAATTCTTTACAGACAGCGTACCAGCTTGTTGCCTCTACTTGGAACAGACCTCTCCCACCACTACCCTTGTCACAGCACTGGAATTTTCTTTCACCATCATTCATTTATTAGTTTTTCAATAACTTTACTAGTTAGACCACCTTATCCATTTCATAAATATTAAACTGTGGCCTTGAGAAATAAAGTAATGATAATTATAATATTCTCAACAATAACATATATAATTAATAGTATTTATGTTTGGAATGATACTTAATATTTAAAATATAATTTTACAATGAACACTCTCATAACTCTATGAAGTAGTTGTTTGTGCCCCCTTCTGCTGATGATGAGGGAACTGAAGTTCGTAGATATTAAGCACCTTGCTGATGATAAGGAATCATGTAGAGTCTGTCTTACTCTACAGGTGGAGTTCTAGCCAACCAGACCTGAGAAATCTTTCCCTAGGCTACTCAGAACCTAGTGGTAGTCTCTCTGCCAAAGAAAATGTTCCAGTTATTACAAATATCCCCATGTTTCAGAAATTGCATTAATTGTGATCCAAACCAAATGAAAGTGCCAACTCATAAAAGGAGTGGTCTTACATGTAGGAAGTTAAGAAAGGATTGGATAATGAGTCCCTAAAAACAAAGTCATTTGAAATGTACAGTCACTATTGTAAACAACTTTATAGGTATTAAATTACTAACATTTGTGATTAGTCTATGACATAATTGCTGTGGCAGTATGCTGAGACTGGGGAAAAAATTGTCTTATAAAAATCTTTATTCAATATTTGTAATTGGTAGGAGATTTAATATTCATTGATCAAATATCTGTGAGGTACTACTCCTCATGCGAGGTGTAGAGGTGGGTGAGGACTTTCAGACATAGAATATTTGAACAGGATTCAGGGTAAGGACAGGAAGGAGTACAATCTCTTATGAAGGACTAATGGCCAGGAATGCATGCATACATTATAGCAATACATGTAAACAGGTTGAACAATTGATCAATTTTATTTATTTATTTTTTCCTTATCACAAATGTTGCTTAAAATTCCTCATTAATTGAGACAAATGAGTTTGTCTCATTTAAATGAGTTTAACACAGCATTTACTGGATCTCTTGGGAATTGGTAGAAAGCTTATTATTTGGGATCATTGTTCCCTAATCCTTTATACCTTATCACACTATGTTGTTTGCTTACATTAATTCATGTTATTTTCCTATCCTAGGCTCCAAAGTCAATAGCTATAATGAAATTAAGCTGGTGGTAGGATTCCATTTCACTCTTGTATATCTAATGAGTGAGATTAATTGTCACCCAAACTTTCATGTGACCGTAGAATCAGGACAGGGCCAGCTGATTAGGATGTCTCTGGTAGAAGCCACAATTTTAAGCATGCCATGGTATCATGTCCAGGGTGGTCAGCTCAGATAAAGGGAAACAGGTAGGGTTCAGATCATGGAGATAAAGGAGGCAATGGGACTAGAGTAGTGAACTGCATTGGGGGTCATAGATTCTTGGAACTCTTGGACAGACATAATTTACTTACGTTCTAGTTGAAGTTCATCATTTTTTGCATAAATTGTTTGAAACCTTTTAAAATTCTTAATCATGTATGTAAGTTTGTGGGCTCTGAATAAGATAGCCTTTAATATAATACAAAAATGGTCTTGAACTTGACGGGTATTAGTTTACCCTATCCTTTCTTCTTAAACACTTTAGCCTGCTTACATTTATGGTGCCAACTTTATCTTTCTAATTACTAATACAGTGAGTGATACTTAAATTCTTGTGTGTTCCTATGTTGAAGCTTTGCACACAGCCAGGCCCATCCGACATTTAATTTGGGAAGTTTTGTAGGTCATTCCAATACAAAATGCTCTGTGATTTTTGTTATTAAATGTTTTCATTTCAGAATAAATTTGTCTTTCAAATTGGTCAAGGTTGCTTGCAATTCTAATATGTTTTCCCAAGACTATGACAGTAGTTTGCCACATTCTCTGCTTCAGATTGTGTCTTATTTTAAAAAAAATATTGGGGGCAAGCATCATTAAGAATAGGATGAATAGATTCTTGCTGAGGAGGTAAGTCACTCCTATGGGAAAAAGACATTTATGATCTGACATATGGTGAACATTCTCTTCAGTGCTGGTGATAGTAGATGTTTCTTGGGTATAATTCACAATTAATTGTGCCCAATAGTTCAATAATAATTCAGAAGAAAACAGATATGCAAAAGGAGTCTTAGTTCTTGGGGCTGTATATTTGGTAAAAAAAAGCCAGAAACACTTTCACTTTTGAAAATTCCTCTGTACTTTTTCCCTCCTCCTCTCTTTGTCCTTCCCCACTGCCCCCTACCATTCTTGGATTTTAACTTTCTTTCTCTTTTACTCCCCCTTCTCAATCAACCTGCGAGATTCTCCCTTCAGCTCCCTAGTCTCCTTCTTCATCTTACAGGCCACTGAGCTGTCTCTGACATGAAGATTTCTCAATCTGGAAAGGCAGACCAAAGATTTCAGCCAAAGCATGTCTCAGTGTAAGATAATGGCAATGGGAAGAATGTGATTTTCTGCCTGCATCAACATGAAATATGCACACACACACATATACACACACTTACTTAATGATTATTCTCCCCATCTTCTCTGTTCTAAATTTCCATACTGAGAAGGTTGATAGTAGTTGGTGCGTATGTGGGGGATTTCTAAGGGATGGTAGACAACCAACAGACATCTTTTACTCTGTCTACAATCTGCTGTGGGGAGAAGAGCAAATTCAGCAGTTTTTGCAAAATTACCAACACAGCAAGAAAGGCAGGCAAACAGATTGCTCAGATGGACTGATTCTTAATAACTAGATCTATCAAGTCCCAGATTTGCTGCTTGCTGGGAGACTTCAAAGTGGGTCTGCTTTTAAATATTTGAATCTTTCAAATTAGAAATAACCCTCTGAAACATTTAGTAGTGTGAGACATACTTTGAGAGACATGTAGAGGCGAATTGTTACATCATCTTCAGTAGCATATGTCCACAACTTCCCCAAAGAGTTGTGTTCTCATCTTGACTCCTTTTACCTACCTAATAACTGAATTGGTTGTCAGCTCACCATTGTTTGTACCTGCAGACCTGCTCCCAAACTTCTCTATCTGCCACCATGCCCCAAGAGGATAGCAGTTATGAATTGCATCAGTAGGCTCCTTTTCTCTGTAGCTTCTGATGAGTTTTGCCAAAGGGAGTATCAGCAATAGATCTAGAGATCAGGAGAAAAATAAAATTGAGGTCTCTTCCTTCTGGTTTACTGTGCGTTGGCCGCATCTCACCAAGAGAAGCCACTGATCCTGTTACTACTTTCTTCAGGTTTTTTAACTGCTTTATAAAACTCCCCTTGCACCCTGCTCTGGCTGTCCCTGGGATTACTTCTGCATTCTTCTTAGGTTCCCTTAACTCTTTCTATCTGGTTGTTAATAATATCTTTACTGAGTTCCCCTAAAAACTCCGTCTGAATGTCCCACTTGTCCCCTATCAGTACACTGACCAATAAGATGCAAGGATAGGGACTATTAAGCTGTATGAAAATATAAAGATACTGATATTATATCTAAGTAAATTTGAATTTAGACTCCTCTTGTATGATCTTGGGTATATGACAAAACTTCTCTAAGACTCTGTAAAGTGAGAACAATAATACATGACTCATAGGGCTATGATAAGCATTTATAAATATCTAGCACACAGTAGGCACCTAGCTCTTGCCTTCTTTCCCTGAAATATACAAGAAAAGAAGAGGTCTTGGTCTCATTGTTCAATACCCCTTCAGTGTGAACTTTATGTTCCAATCAAACTCAATGAATTTCAGTTCTTGGAATGCACAGAAATTGCATTCACTTTTATGTCCACCTATTATAGTGCATCCCTCCCTGGAATATAAAGGCTTACACAGGTCAAGTGCTTCACCCAAGGCCACCAAGTAGGTCAATGAAATCAAGATTATACTCAATCTTCTTTAGGCACTATATCACTATATCTCTCATAATTCCTATGTATGTTTCCTGGAACGTTAGCCCTATGGGTGTGCCATGGCTTTAAAACAATGGAAATAACTATATATAGTATAAATACCTTTGAGAGTTGCAAAATACATTACAAATTTTGTGGGCTTTGAGAAAGTCTGTATTAAGGAAACTGGTTAAGGTCTGTTTTGTTTAAACTAGAATTTACCACATATATCTAACTGCAGGGTCTTTCTTTTTTTCTTTCTTTTACTTTCTCATAACTACCATTCACATCCTTTGGAAGTAATGGCCCGTGAAATCCAGATTGGATTTCTTTGCTCCTCTAAGCATATTTGAAAAGAGGGCCACTCTAGTCTTCCTGAGTTTATTTCTCTTCCTTTCAAGATCCCAGAACAGAGTAACTTTTTCATTTCAGCCCAAATTTAATAATGGAGAGGGGGGTTTTGATTGAGACTGGCTGGGGTTAGATCCAATCTCGTGTGCTGATGGTTGTGGGTCAAATAGTTGAAACATGACCACTGGGACTGAGACCTTGGTTTGGAAAAAATGGTAAGCAACAGCAACTCATTTTGACTACGACAACCCCTGAGAGACATTTGTTCCATTGTCATTAAAAGACATAGCTTAATGATTCTTAAAGTCCAAGAAGACAACTTTTTGTTTGGGTATCTAGATGTTTTCATTTTCTAACAATGAAGTCAACACATATCTCAACCATAAATGAATGTTTCCTCTAAAAGAAGATATTTTATTTTCTCTCCCATTCAATAGAGAGATGATTATCTTTCAACAACACACACACACACACACACACACACACACACACACACACATGAGGTACTTTGGCTCCTTACCCTTGAACCAAAACCAAACCTGTTGTCATCAAGTCAATTCTGATCTATAACAACTCTAAAGGACAAACAGCCCATGGTGTTTTCCAAAGTTGAAAGCTTTATGGAAGCAGACTGTCATTTTTTTTTTTTTTTTTCCTGCAAAGTATCTAGTGGATTCAAACCACTGATCTTCAGGTTAGCAGTCAAGCATTTAACCACTGAAACATCAGGCCTTTGCTCTCTGTTTCTCTGTGGTCAATAATGCCACTTCACCACACTTAATGCCATTTCTATTTTGGTCATCACAGTTCAAGGTGAGGGCAAAAGAAAGGGGACCAGCAAGTATTATAATGAATACTTATACATGCCACCTCCTGTATATCTCAGTGTCCTCATTTACTCTTCAATGCTCTTCACATGAGGCTCAGCACATTGATGTCACTTGCCTGAAATTATGAAGCTAATGCAGGTTTCAAATTGCCTGCCTTACCAATATTCATTCCTTTTTTTTCTATAAATATTCAATGATACCTGCTATTAGGTATGTATTACTGTAGGCACTGAAGATACAGAAATGTTTTTTTTTTTTTTAAACGCAATAATGGTGAAGACTTAGATGCAATAATTAAAGCATACCCATGGGATTGCAGAAGCCACAAAAAGGTAGTGGCTAATTATATAGAGCAGCAAAAAAAAGGTGAGTTTTGAAGTAAGTTTTGAAGATGGAGAATCTATTGACTGGACAAGGCGAGGCAGGACACTCTGGGCAAAGGGAAGCACATGAGAAAGGGCAGGTGGCATGTTTAGCATAGCTTGTTTAGGAACTTACAATTAATTCCCGTTTGTTGAAATCCAATGTGTAAAAAAGCCATAGTGAGAGATAAAGCTTGTGATACGAAAAAAGGTTCTAAATGCAAAGGGCCTGATAGACCAGACTAAAGATCTATTTACATACAAAACACACTGAGGTAGACCAGAAGAATTCAGACTGCGTGATTATCATGAAGATCCAGGAGAACCTTATGGAGAACATTGGATTCTGAACGTGGCATGATGTAAAACAAAAAAAAGAAGAAGAAGAAGAAGAAACAAAAGAATGGAATAGTTACAGAAACAAATTTACTTTCAGTTGCTCAGGTGCTCTTTGGCTAAAAGTATACATACATAGAATACTGGATGGCATATGCATTTCTTTTAAGATGATTGTCATTTGCTTCGAATAGAGTATTTACCCTGAACTTTGAACAAATGACCTTCCCACAATTAACATTTTGTCAGGGTCACCTTACAGGTCAACCTACAGAGTTTAGAAGGGTGACAGTTTTCCTTTAATAACACCCAATGAGTTTTCTCCCAAATCATGCTGTTTTCCAAGTAAGTTTGCTTTAGGACCACTAATAGGGAGCTGATTGCTCAAGCTTCCCAAAGGAGTTGTAAACATGTATGTTTAGCACTGTTCCTGGCTATGGGCTGTTGAGCTCTCTCAGGACCTCTTATCCAGAAAGAGCTTGTGCAGTTCCATTTTTGTATGCTAAATTGATAATAGTTATCTTTTAGTAATGCTTCTTTTTCTGTGCTATTTGAATTTGGTGCACAGTGAATTAGAATGGAGAAAGTGAGCAGGACCAAACATTTGCAGCTGGATGCAGCTCTCCAAAGAAGGCAGTTTGGAAATGGCTTCAAAAATCTGCTGAGAAAATTCGGCCTTTGATTTTAGGTTTCCATCTCACAAACCAAAGAGAACATTTTTCCTAGGAAATTTCAGCTA
This sequence comes from Orycteropus afer afer, assembly GCF_000298275.1. NCBI lineage: Eukaryota > Metazoa > Chordata > Mammalia > Tubulidentata > Orycteropodidae > Orycteropus > Orycteropus afer. Next base: position 7,673,903 of record NW_006921624.1, read on the forward strand.
ACTTCCTAACCATACAAAATGGAATTTAGAAGAGGAATAAAAAATAATAAAAACTTTTGTTAATATCTCGCAATTAGGTATTTGCTACTTTACTTACTCATTCACTAATGACTCCATACATTCAATATATAATGAATTCATTGCACTTTGTTGTTTGTTGTTAGGTGCTGTGGAGTCGTCTCTGACTCATAGTGATCCTATGCACAGCAGAACAAAAAAAAAAAAGCCTGGTCCTGTGCCAGCCTCATGATCCTTGCTATACCTGAGCCCATTGTAGCAACCACTGTGTCAATGCATCTTGTTGATGGCCTTCCCCTTTATCATTGACCCCCCACTTTTCCAAGCATGATATCCTTCTCCATGGAATGGTCTCTTCTTACAGCTTGACCAAAGCAGGTGACACAAAGTCTGGCCATTCTCACTTCCAAGAAGCATTGTGGCTGCACTTCTTCCAGGGAAGATTTGTTAGTTCTTTCAGCACTGCATGGTACTTTGAGTATTCTTCGCCAAAACCACAACTCAAAAACATCAAATATTTTTTTGGTCTTCCTTGTTCATTGTCCCACTCTCACATGCAGATGAGGTGATTGAAAATACCATGGCTTGTGTCAGGCACACCTTAGTCTTCAAGGAGATATCTTTGCTTTTCAGCACTTTAAAGAGGTCTTTTGCAGCAGATTTGTCCAATGCCATATGTTGTCTGAGGAGCTCTGGTAGCATAGTGCCTAAGGCACTTGACTACTAACCAGAAGGCTGGAGGTTCAAACCCACCAGCCACTCCTCGGAAGGAAGGTTGGGCAATCTACTTGTATAGTGATACCACCACGGATACCCAAGGAGGGGTCGCTATGAGTTGGGGCCGACTCGATGGCACATAACAACAACAACAACAACATACGTTGTCTGGTGTCCTGACTGCTGCTTCCATTGGGGTTGATTGTAGAACCAAGTAATATGAAGCTTTGACAATTTCAATCCTTTCTCCATTTATCATGATGCTGCTTATTGGTCCAGTTGGGAGGATTTTTGTTTTCTTTATATTGAGGTATAATCCATACTGCAGGCTGTACTCTTCAATCTTCATCAGTAAGTGCCTCAAGTCGTTCTAACCTTCAGCAGGCAAGGTTGTGTCATCTACATATCGCAGATTGTTAATGAGTTTTCCTCCAATCCTGATGCCACATTCTTCTTCATATAGTCTAGCTTCTCAGTTTATTTGCTCAGCATACAGATTGAACAAGTATGGTGAAAGGATACATATGCACTCCCTTCTTGATTTGCAGTGTCCCCTTGTTCTGTTCAAATGAGAGCATCCTGGTCTATGCACAAGTTCCTCATGAGTACAATTAAGTATTCTGGAATTGCCATTCTTCTCAATGTTATCCATAATTTGTTGTGATCCACACGATCAAATGCTTTGCATAGTCAATAAAACACAAGTAAACACCTTTCTGGTATTCTTTGCTTTGAGCCAAAATCCATCAGACATCAGCAATGACATCCTTCATTCCACATCTTCTTCTGAATGCAGCTTGCATTTCTGGAAGTTCTTTGTCAATATACTGCTGCAACCGTTTTAAGTTATCTTCAGTAAGATTTTACTTGCATGTGATATTAATGATATTTTTTGATAATTTCCACATTCTTTGGGAACACCTTTCTTTGAAATAGGTATAAATATGGGTTTCTTCCAGTTAGTTGGCCAAGTAGCTGTCTTCCAAATCTCTTGGCATAGCCAAGTAAGTGCCTCCAGTGAGGCATTCATTTGTTGAAACATCTCAGTGGATATTCCATCAATTCCTGGAGCCTTGTTTTTCACCACTTCCCTCAGTGCAGCTTTGACTTCTTCCTTCAATACCATTGATTCTTGATCATATGTCACTTCCTGGAAAGGATGAATATTGACAAATTCTTCTTGGTTCAGTGACTCTGTTTATTCCTTCTATCTTCTTTTGATGTTTCCTGCATCATTCAATATATTGCCCATATAATCTTTCAATATTGCAACTCGAGGCTTAAATATTTTCTTCAGCTCTTTTAGCTTGAGAAATGCTGAGCATGTTCTTCCATTTGGATTTTCCAATTCCATGTCTTTACACATTTCATTATAATTATTGGCTTTATCTTCTCGAGCAGCTCTTTGAAATCCCCTGTTCAGCTCTTTTATCTTGTTTTTTTCTTCCATTTGATTTAGCTGCTCTTCAATCAAGGGCAAGTTTCAGAGACTCTTTTGACATCCATTTTGATCTTTTCTTCCTTTCCTGTCTTTTTAATGACCATTTGCTTTCTTTATGGATGATGTTCTTGATGTCATCACACAATTTTTCTGGTTTTTAGCCATTGGAGTTCAATACACCAAATGCATTTAGATGTATTTAGATGGTCTCTAAATTCAGGATGGATATATTCAAGGTCATATTCTGGCTCTCATGGAGGTTTTTTTTTTTTTTCTCATTTCTTCAAACTGTTGTGATTTGGATGAAAGTTTACAGAGCAAATCAGTTTTCCATTCAACAATTCATAAATATTTTGTTTCATGTCACCCCTTCAATTATTATTTTTTTTTTATTGTGATTTGGGTGACAGTTTACAGAATAAATTCACTTTCCACACAGTGGTTCTCGTACACTTTGTCTCATGACATTGATTACAATTTACCCCAATGCAACAGCTCCCCTCCCACTTCCTCCTGATAGTTACCTCTCCCCTGTGTCCATCCCTCCATGCACTCCTGCCCCCTAAGCTGTCTCCCTGTGCATAAACAGCCTTTCTTTCTCCCATGATTGTTCTCTCCAAGGAGTGTATCTACCTCAGGTAAATGTTCAACACATATGCCTGTCTTTTGTTTAGCTGGAAGCCACAGGTGTGGGTTCAATTTTGTGGACTTGTTTTAACTGTCTTCAACCTCAACTTGAACTTACATATGAGCAGTTGATGGTCTGTTCCACAATCAGCCCCTGGCCTTGTTTTGGCTGAAGATATTGAGCTTCTCCATTGCCTCTTGCCACAGATGTCAATCTGTTTCCTGTGTACTCCATCTGGTGAAGTCCAAGTGTTTAGGCACCATTTGTTTTGTTGAAAAAATGTATTTGCAATGAATGTCATTGGTCTTGCAAAATTCTATCATGTGACCTCCAGTGTTATTTCTATCACCATGGCCAAATTTTCCAACTACCAGTCATTCTTCTTTGTTTCTAACTTTCACATTCCAATCACCAATGATAATCAGCACACTTTAAGTGCATGTTCGGTCAGTTTCAGACTGCAGAAGTTGGTAAAAATCTTCAGTTTCCTTATCTTTGACTTTGGTGGTTGATGCATAAATTTGAATAATAGTAGTATTAACTGGTCTTCTTTGTAGACATATGGATATTATCCTATTACTGACAGCATTATACTTCAGGATAGATCTTGAAACATTCTTTGTTATGATGAATGCCATGCCATTCTTCTTCAATTTGTCATTCCCAACATAGTAGGTCATATGATTGTCTGATTCAAAATGGCCAAAACCAGTCCATTTAATCTCACTAATGCCTAGGATATCAATCTTTATGTGTTCCATTTTATTTTTGACAACTTCCAATTTGCCTAGATTCATAATTTGTACATACCATGTTCTGATTATTAATGGATCTTTGTAGCTGTTTTGTCTCAGTCTCATTTTGAGTTGTGCCACATCAGCAAATGGAGGTCCTGAAAGCTCTACTTTATCTGTATCATAAAGGTCAGATATACCTCAATAAGACAACTCTTTCCCAGTCATATTTTGAGTGTCTTCCAACCTGAGGAGCTCATCTTCTGGTGTTGTATCAGACAATGTTTCAGGGCTACACATAAAGTTGTCTAGTAATATATGAGACACTGCTTCACTGCTATTAATAAGGTTTTCACTGGCCAATTCTTTGAGAAGTAGATGGCCCCTTCCTTCTTCCCAGTGTGTCTCAGTCTGGAAGCTCCATTGAAACCCATCCATTATGGGCAACCCCGCTGCTGTCAACAAGTGACACAGCTTCCAGCCTCACAGCAACACACCAGCCACCTGAGTATTTCAAACTGACAGACAAGTTTGTCTCTCTTAGATGTTCCAAACCATTCTGCTCACTTCCTGGCTTTTCCCCTAGTGTCTAGTGTAATGAAATTACAATTTATTTCAATTACTATACTGCAATAGATTAGGTGTAAGTGCTGTCTGTAAGAATTGCTCCACCAGACAGTAATTTCTCTCACAACAGGTATTATGTCTATATTGTCCACAGGCATACCTCATTTTGTTGTGTTTCACTTTATTGCACTTGACAGATATTGAGATTTTTACAGATGAAGATTTGTGGTAAAACTACCTCAAGCAAGTCCATCAGTACCAATTTCCCACAGCATGGGCTTACTCTGTTTTTCTGTTTCACATTTTGGTGATTCTCACAATATTTCAAATTTTTTTTTCATAATTTTATTCCATACTTACTAGAGTACATTATATGGTAAATATAACTTACTTACTCACTGGGAAACCAAGAAATTAATGAAACTCACTTTATTGTAATATTAGTTTTATTCAGGTGGTCAGGAACCTAACCCACAATCTCTCTGAGGTATGCTTGCACTGTAAGTCTTCATAGTCTACCAACATGCCTGGGATATAGTATATATATTAGGAGCATTGAAGGGGAAACAGGCTTTATGAGACCAAATATGTTCGTCTTTGCTTTCTGACAGCCCACTGCTGTTTGCTAAATCGCTCCTCTATAACTTTTAATGGGGTGGTCATGGAGGTCTGAAGTCCTAGTATAGAGAAACCTTTTTTCACCAAAGCCATAAAAGCCCCTGCCTTCCACCAGGGGCATGTAGAGTTGAACCAGTCTCTGTATTTCCTGGGACCAGTCTCATATGTAAATCTTGTAATAAACTCCTTGCTTCCATCCATGACGATGTCTGCCTCCTTCATCAGTCTTCTAATGCTTAGGTTACTTTCACTTTACTGGTCCAGGTCAAGACAAGCATACATGTGGCTGGTTATTCTACCACTCACCTTTCTTATAGTAGAGGCATGATAAAATCTCTTCAGGGTCTCAACTGGAAGAGTAGAAGAAAAATACCTGAATGTTAAGAGTATTCATGTTTTTCATACTTGGAAGCTCAGATAATCTTTAGGGTAGAGCTTTGACATAAGTTGCGTGAGAGAACATGAATTTCATCCCATTAGATTAGACAGGAGGTAGCAACAACAACAACAATCTTGAATTTAGGGGTCGCTGGGTAGTGCAAACAATTAATGCATTAGGCTGCTTAGGTTCATGTCTATTCAGTGATGGCTCAGAAGAAAGGTTTAATGAACTACTTCTGAAAGTCAGCTATTGAAAACCCAATGGAGCATAGTTCTACTCTGACATACATGGCATCATCATGAATCATAATTGATTCTATGACAATTGTTTTTTTTTTTTTTTTTTTCCACCCTGGATTTAAAATGACCTCTGTGGAGGAAGGCCCTGGGTGACACAAACAGTTAAGCTGTTGCTGTTGTTATGTGCTGTCGAGTTGGCCCCGACTCATAGTGACCCCTCCTTGGGTTTCTGAGGCAGTATCACTACGGAAGTAGATTGCCCCATCTTCCTTCCAAGGAGTGGCTGGTGGATTTGAATCTCAGAGGCAGTTAGGAATATAGGCCTGGCAATCTGCTTATGAGAGGTCACATTTCTACTCTGCACACATAGGGCTGCTATGAGTTGGAATTCACTTGATGGTAACTAACAATAATAACTACGGGGAAGATTCCAGCTCAGCTCATCGATTCAGTTTTAGGCAAAGTAATTGAAAGGAGGAAACCTGAGAGTGGCAGACTTGCACCAATTTTCCAGGTCCTTTCAAAATGTTCTTGCCATACCATGTGTCTGAAGAGGAAAATACTACTAGTAGAGAGTGAGGATGAGCAGAAGTACTCTGCCAAAGTAGGTCAAATTCAGGAGGTCTCAACACATAGGCATTAATCCTCTAACTCACAGTGTTCCTACACACTGGTAAACCAGGACCTGATAAATATTTTAAGTGTTTCCCATTCAACTAAGTAACTCCTCCTTTTGAAGAGACTTAACTAACAAGTGAACGTCCCTTGGTGATGTGAACTGTTTGCACTCATCTACTAGGCTAAAGGTTATCAGGTTGGCAGCTTAAACCTACCCAGTGGCACCATGGAAGCAAGACCTAGTGATCTGCTTCTGTAAAGATTACAGCCAAGAAAACCCTATGGAGTAATTCTACTTTGTAGCACATGGAGTTGCCATGAGTCAGAATTGACTTGACAGGAAGTAACACCACATTTGGTTTCTTTAACTAACAGGTTACATTTAAACTTCTTTGCAAAAACAGAACTATCTTACTGGGGCAACATGCTAATGGGGCAGCATGAGGGAGTGCTTTGTGCTGATGGAATAATGGTGTATCTTGATTGTGTTGGTGGTAACACAACTATACAATAGGATGAAATCTCGTAGAAACACACACACATGGTGAGAACTGAGTAAGGTCTGAAATATAGTTAATAGCATTGAACCAAAGGTGATTTCTTGCTTTTGATGTAATTATAGGATTGTATATGATGTTACCTTTGGGAACATCTAGATGAAGGGTTCTCAGATTCTACACAGTATATTTACAACTCCTTTTGACTCCATAATTCTTTCAAAATAAAAAAAAGTTGAGACAGATAGAGGGAGACTATTCCTTCTTCCTCTAATTAAATGCTAAGAGGTATGTTTGTTTTAGGAAGCTCAGACTTTCGGCTGTGATAAGAGTTGGGATGAGGAATGACCAGAGGCTAAGTGTCCATATGGAATCTCATGTCTTTTCTCCTCAGTTAATACATTAGAAAATTCCATTTTACTAATCCAAAACTTTGACCCTGGGGAGAGAGAAGCAAACATATCATAGTAGAAACAATTCGAATGCAAAAATAATTCTTTTAATTGTGCCTTCAAGTTTGGTTCACACACTGCAAGAGAGCAGCCTGAAGCCAGAAAGAATATGTATATGCCAAGGAGGCAGCATTTGGACAACTTAGAATGGATTCCTTTGAAATGTAAGGATGAAGTGATGACAGTTGTCAAATTCTCTGCTTCTTAGTCTTTACTACTCCTTAATAGTGCATGACCTTTAGTCAAATGCTTTATGGACACAGGATAAAATATAACCTAGGAGGGAAGCAACAGACAAGAAAAATATCTTTATGCCTAGAAATTTTAACATTATAGTGAGCTGTCACTATTTTCCCATTTTACTTTTATAATAATGATATCAGAGAAATAAACTGGTTCTTCATTAGCTTCATTTTACTCTCAGAAAAATGAGGCACATATCATTTAGATGAGTCTGTCATTTATCTCATAGTGAACCAGAGCAGGACTGAGATTAGAATCTAGCTCTGTGGAAAAACCACAACCTTGACATTATATTCTGTGATAAGATTGAGCTTTGGTTTCCAGCAAGCTTCAAACAAACATGTTATGTCTAATGATGCATGCAGTAAATATGGCAACCTATATATTCTCAGAAAAATATGAAGGTACATATTTTTCACACATTTGGCAAATGAAATTGCCACCATTTGCTTTGAGCTTTTGAATAGACCTCATTCCAAGAATGTTAAAGTAACAGAAGTTGCAACTTCTGTTCAGATTCAACCTTCAGGGCTTGCTGAAAACTGGGGATATTCATGGAGAAACAAACAGCAAATACTACATCAACCCTTCTCAAAGATCCCTGCAAAACAAAGGCAATCATTAGATAAATTTACCAATGGAATTCCACACATTATATGATCAGTGAATTTATAATAACAGTGCCATTACAGTGTTAGAAGGAAATATGATCTTGCCAATAAAGGGTTCAGGGATAACTGAACATCTTCATGGGAAAAAAAAACATTATTGAGTCCCTACCTCATACCTTATACAAAATTAAATTTTGATGGATTGCTGATCTCAAAATTCAAAGGAAACAGTAAAGATTTTAGAAAACTTATAGAAGAACTTTTTAAAAATATATATATGTATATTAGAACAGGTAAGGATGATCTGAAGCAGAAAGAAAAAAAAGAAGAAAATCTGTTTACCAAGAGATAACATCAAAAAAGTGAAAATTCAATGCCTGGGTTGGGGAAGACATTTGCTTTATGTATTTCCAAAAATGATTCTTAAAAGTGTCCTACAAATACATTATAAAACCTACAAATAACTAAGAAAAAGTATACTAATTGGCAAAACACTTAAATGGACACTTTACAAAAGATATTCATACGACCAATAAACAGAAAGTCAGATAAATTAATATTCAGGGAAATACAAAATAAAACCATAGTGCATCACTACCAGAAGAATGACTAAAATTTAAACAGAACAGAAAATATCAAGTGTTGGTCAGGATGTGGAGCGATCAAAGTCCTGATACACTGCCAATGAGAGTGTAAATTGGAAAGGCCACATTAGGACCACATCAGTGTCAATTAAAGCTGAATACATGCATACCTTATGACCCAGTAACTGAACACTCAGGAATGCACTAAATGGAAATGCATTCTTGTGTCTACCAGAAGACATGTCTCTTATAGATTGGATTGTGTCCTTCAGAGAGATATGTTGAAGTCTTAATCAAACTTAACTATGAATGAAACTTTGTTCAGAAATAAAGTATTAGGAAATTTTCTACTCACATTAACTTTAAATTATACTGGAGTATATGGGCTTGGTGATAGAAATAACACTGGAGATCATGTGATAGAATTTTGCAAGACCAATGACTTATTCATTGCAAATGCCTTGTTTTTTCAATGACACAGATGATGGCTATACATATGGACTCTGCCAGATAGAGTACACAGGAATCAGATTGACTACATCTGTGGAAAGAGGTGATGGAGAAGCTCAATATCTTTAGCCAAAGCAAGGCCAGGAGCTGACTGTGGAACAGACCATCAAATGCTCTTATGCAAGTTCAAGTTGAAACTAAAGACAATTAAAACAAGTCCAGGAGAGTCAAAATATTACCTTGAATATATCTTTCCTGAATTTAGGGACCATCTAAAGAACAGATTTGATGCATTGAAAACCAGAGGAATTGTGGAATGACATCAAGAACATCATCCATGAAGGAAGCAAAGAGTCATTAAAAAGACAGGAAGGAGGAAAACACTAAAATGGATGTCAGAAGAAATCCTGAAACTCGCCCTTGAACAAAAAGTAGCTAAAGCAAATGGAAGAAATGACAAGATAAAAGAGCTGAACAGAAGATTTCAAAGAGCAGCTTGAGAAGACAAAGTCAATTATTATAATGGAATGTGCAAAGACCTGGAGTTAGAAAACTAAAAGGGAAGAACATGCTTGGCATTTCTCAAGCTGAAATAACTGACAAAAAAAATCAAGCCTCCAATTGCAAAATTGGAGCTCTGGTAGCATAGTGCCTAAGGTGTTTGATGGCTAACCAATAGGCTGGTGGTTCAAACCTACCAGCCACTTCTCAGAAGAAAGGTTGGGCAATCTACTTCTGTAGTGATACCACCTCGGAAACCCAAGGAGGGGTTGTTATGAGTTGGGTCTGACTTGACTGCACATAACAACAGCAACAACATGGATAAAATATTGAATAATGCAAGAAATATCAAAAGAAGATGGAAGGAATACACAGAGTCTCTGTACCAAAAAGAACTGGTTGATTTTCATCCATTTTCATCTTGGCATATGATCAAGAACCAGTGGTATTAAAGGAAGAAGTCGAAGCTGCACTGAAGGAATTGGCAAATGACAAGGTTCCAGGGATTGACAGAATACCCACTGAGATGCTTCAACAAATGGATGCCATGCTGGAGGACACTCACTTGCCTATGCCAAGAAATTTGGAGGACAGCTATCTGGCCAACTGACTGGAAAAGATCTATGTTTGTACCCATTCCAAAGAAAAGTGATCCCACAGAAAGTGGAAATTACCAAACAATACCATTAGTATCACACATAAGTAAAATCTTGCTGAAGATAATTCAAAAATGGTTGCAGCAGTATATTGACAGAGAACTTCCAGAAATGCAAGGCGGATTCAGAAGAGGACGTGGAATGAGAGATATCATTGCTGATATAAGATTGATCTTACTGAATGAAAATAATACCAGAAAAATGTTTACTTGTGTTTTATTGACTGTGCAAAGCATTCAGTTGTGTGGATCATAACAAATTATGGATAACATTGAGAAGAATGGAAATTCCAGAACACTTGATTGTGCTCATCAGGAACCTGTACATAGTGCAAACATAACAAAGGAATACCACTTGTTTTAAAAATCAGGAAGAGTGTGTCCAGGTTGTATCCTTTCACCATACTTATTCAATATGTATACTCAACAAATAATCTGAGAAGCTGGACTATATGAAGAAGAACATGGCATCAGGACTGAAGGAAGTCTCTTTAACAACCTGTGATATGCAGACAACACGACTTTGCTTGCTGAAAGTGAGGATGACTTGAAGCACTCAATGATGAAGTTTAAAGACTTCAGTCTGCAGTATGGATTACATGTCAACATAAAAATAACAAAAATTCTAACAACTGGACCAATAAGCAGCATTACAGTAAGTGGTGAAAAGATTGAAGTTGCTGAAGATTTCATATTACTTGGTTCTACAATCAACAGCAATTGAAGCAGGAGTCAAGACATCAGACAATGTATGGCACTGGGCAAATCTGCTGCCAATGATCTCTTTAAAGTACTGAAGAGCAAAGATGTCTCCTTGAAGACTAAGGTGCACCTAACCCAAGCCATGGTATTTTCAATCACATCATATGCATGTGAGAGCTAGACAATGGACAAGGAAGACCAAAGAAGAGTTGATGCTTTTGAGTTGTGGCTTTGGCAAAGAATACTGAAAGTACCATGGACTGTTGAAAGAACTAACAAAACTGTCCTGGAAAAAGTGCAGCCAGAATGTTCCTTGGGAGCAAGAATGGCCAGACTTCATCTCACATACTTTGGTCATATTGTCAGAAGTGACCATTCCCTGGAGAAGGACATCATGCTTGGTAAAGTGGAGGGTCAGTGAAGAAGGGGCAGGCCCTCAATGAGTTGGATTGACACAGTGGCTGCAATTATGGGCTCAAGTAAAGCAAGGATCGTGAGGTTGGAACAGGACTGTGAAGTGCTTCATTCTATTTCACCTTTGGTCACTATGAGTAGGAGCCAGCTTGATGGCACCTAGCAACAACAACATACTAGAGTAGTGTGGATACTAATTCAACATGAGTTATGTCCTTATAAAAGAGAATAGACAGAGGAAGGATGTCAAGTGATGAGGGTGGCAGAGACTGCTACAACTCTAAGTCAAGAAACACCTGAAGCAACCAGAACCTGGAAAAGAAAAGAAAGAATCCTCATAGAAAGCATGGCCCCACCATCACCCTGACAACCATTACTGATCATTTTGATCAAAGATTCTATAGAAGAACTCTGATCAAAAGTGGGAAAAATACAAAACAGAATTCAAAATTCTCATAGAATCCAGACTTTCTGGAGCCACTGAGGGTAGGTGAACCCCCTAAACTATTGCCCTGAGATAATCATTAACCCTGAAACCTTAAATCTAAATATCCCCTGAAGTCTTCTTTAAACCAAACAGTACTCTATCTTGACTAGTTAAAAAAAAAAAAAAACTACCATGGGCATATGTTCTTTTGAAGAACTATCTAAATGGGACCAAACTGATAGTAGAAAGTCAAAAGGTTAGGCAGGAAGTGTAGAGGGTATTATTTTATCTCAATAAGGAGAAAAGAGATTAGAAAAGGAGGATGAGAATAGCTGAGGATCACGTTTGGAGAATGCAATCAATGTCACTGTATTGGACATGTAGAGATGTTAAATGGATATCTGTCTGTGTTTATTTTCAACAAATATTTTTGTAAAAAAAAAAAAAAAAAATCAGGAAAAAAGCTAAAACAAACCAAAAAGGAAACTTCCATAACCCTTCTTGCTTATTGGTTAAAATCCAATTTTATATTTAAACATATTGACCCCTTACATGATGTGACCCACCTTTTTCTACATATCCCTCATTGTTCTCATCCTCCCATTATATTCTTCCTTCAAGTTAAATTATTTTTTTATTATCTTTTCATTTCCCACACCTTTGGTCCATTAATTTCATTTTCTTTAATCCCCTTCCTCTGTCACTAGAGGTTCAAATCCTACTTCTCTTCAAGGCCTTCTCAAACATTGCTGTCTTCAAAGTCTTTCTTATTCTTCTCATCTGGTTTAGATGCCCTTCTAGTTTCCCTTTGCACCTAATATTTCCATCTATTAATACTTCAACTATTTCTTTCTATAAGGAGCTCTTCTTTTTTTCTTTCTGTAAGGTGCTCTGGTGGTGTAGTGCTTAAGGCATTTGACTGCTAACCAGAAGGTTGGCAGTTCAAACCCACCAGCCACTCTGCAGAAGGAAAACTGGGCAATGTACTTGCATAAAGATTTACTGCCTCAGACACCCAAAAGGGGTCACTATGAGTAGGAAATGACTCAATAGCAGTGAGTTTGGTTTGGTTATTTCTTTCTATAGTCAGAGAATAGTACAGGGTATTGACCTATAGGAAACCCTTTTCCCCTATATACATGCACAACATTATCCTTAATGCCTAAAACACAGTAGATTTCCAGTTGAAGTCTGTTGTACTAAAGTGAAATGGAGGTGTTATAGGAGCCTGATTTCAGTCTGTGATGGGCAAAAACAGGCACATAAATTTACACAGATCTTTATGGTTACAAAATAATTTTCCCATGCCTTATCTCATATGGCCTTTCGTTAACCTGAAGATCTGCGATTCTGGAAGTGCCTCAGAAGGAAAGCTTGGCAATATACTTCAGGAAAATCCGTCACTGAAAATCCTCAGTTCTGCTCTAACACTCATGGGGTTGTCGGGAGTTGGAATTGATTGGATAGTTCTTAGAAATTACTAAGAAAGAAAAATTTAAAGTAAAACATAATTGTGAAAAGAAACCTAGGTCTTCCCTGGCAGTGAACTACAAAAATACTAGAAATGTTACTTTTGCAGGACCACAGGGGGAAAATATATTGAGGGGACACGTTTTTGTTTTCAAAATGATTTTCTTGTCTTTAGTTATCTCCCACATCTTTCACAACATTGTTCTACCAACTTGCATATGAAAGGTTAAAACCAAAACCAAACTCCCTGCCCTTTCAAACCTGACTCCTAGTGGTATCACTATGGAAGTAGATTGCCCAGTCTTCCATCTGAGGAGTGTCTGGTGGGTTTGAACCACCAGCCTTCTGCTTAGCAGTCAAATGCCTTAGGTGGTACAGCACCAGCGACCCTATGTAGAACAAAACAAAACATGGCCAAGTCCTGCACCATTTTCACAATCCTTGCTATGGCTGAGCCCCTAATCACATCCACCTTATCAACCCATCTCATTGAGGGTTTTCCCCTTTTCTGCTGGCCTTCCACTTTACCAACAATGATATTCTTCTCCCTGGTCCCTTCTGACTACTTGACCAAAGTATGAGAGACAAACTGGCCATTCTCACTTCCGACTCACAGCAACCCTCTTTGGGTTTCTGAGGCAGTAAATCTTTATGGAAGTAGATTGCCCAGTCTTCCTTCTGGGGAGTGGCTGGTGGGTTTGAACCACCAACCTTCTAGTTAGCAATCAAATGTCTTAGGTATTACTCTATCATAGCTCCTAAGGAGCACTCCAGCTGTACTTCCCCAAAGACAGATTTGTTCATTCTTCTAGCAGTCCATGCATGATACATTCAATATTCTTCACCAACCACAAAATTCAAGTGCATCAATTTTGTGGTCTTCCTTATTCATTCCCTAGCTTTCATATACATATGAAGCTATTGAAAATACCATGGCTTGGGGCAGGTGCACTTTAGTCTTTAAAGAAACATCTACGCTCTTTAACACTTTAAAGAGGTCTTCTGCCATTATAGGTCATTTTGAAGGTTGGTTCTTTAATCTGTGCATTCTTAAAATGCTATTATACAAGGAATGCCTTAGGTTAACTCTGACTGACTCCAGGCGAAAGAACTACTTCCATTAGGAATTCCAAGGGAGTGATTTTTACTAGAACTTTCTAAAACTCAAAACTTTCTAAGCAGTTTTTCATATGGGATTATAATATAAAGTAATGAATATCTATTTATGGAAACCTTCATTCTAAGACTGCTTCATCATTGTAACATAGGGCATAGAACAATTAGAAACAAAATTGAAAAAGGTTTTATCTATGTCTCCTTTCCATTTCTATGAAATTATATCTTAGTGTTCATCTTGTAAAGGATTAAAGAAAACAAAGGCAGACAACATTTTGGGACAGTCTCTGGACACATCATCTGAGGTAGATGTAGGAAATTGTCCTAGTGAATAATCATAGCATTCCAACCGTAAAACCCTGAAGTGTGATTAGTGATAATAAGCCTGGCATCACAGAAGTTTCAACCATGGATCCCTGATCCCTGGTCCCTGGGGTCATCTCCTCCTCTGGGTGGATGACTCCTCCTTTAATGGTTTGCATTGCAGGCTACTCATTCTGGATCGGGTTATAAACACAAGCCCTCCTATTAATTTCAAATGATGCATTTCTATCTCTAGCTATGAATAAAACAGATCAATGCCACCCGCATGTTTTATTGGGCCTCCTATGAAATGAATCTGTAGGGAGACAGCCAGCAGGATGGAGTTGACATGCAGATGAGATTTGTAAGTGAGGACATATTGATTATTTCCATCTCAGCTCAGGCAGTAATTCCACCCAACGCCACTTCCCCTGTTTGAGCTCATTATTTATGCCATAAAAACACTATCTCAATGATAATAACAGGCTTCATTTACAAGCCAGAACATAAAGCATCAGCGCTTAAGAACTCAGGAAGTAGAAGAAGAAAGAGAGAAATTTAACAAGTCCTACAGAGGCACGAAACTGCCAAAGCTCATCTTGCAGCTTTTATTCCCTCAAAAAGCAAGCCTGAGAGCAGGTGCTAGATTACTGGGCTCTTTATTAATAACTCCAGACTTGTACAAGGGTTGGATTGATGGAGCACTCAGAACTTTCTCCACTGAGAACACTTCCTTATTGACATCTGATTTTAACTGTGCCATCCAATTGCCTCCATTCAAGGTGTGGAGAGCCCTTTAAGGTGTCCTCTGGCACTTGCACTTGGCAATTCTTGAATACCCTCTTCAAAGTTCACTGAGATGAAATCACATTCAGAAATCGAACAATTCTTCAAAGTAAAGTTTTAATTTGTTTTGTGGAGTAAATTATTTCAGTTCCTTTCATGGCCTATGTCTTTTGGTTTGTCATCAATACTTTGTCAAATCCTTAATGCAAACTAAATACTGATCATTCAATCCAGATCAACAAGAAGTTATTTTGAATGCATTTTCCTTGCATTGCTCTTGCATGATACAGGGCTTTCATAGTTGAATAAAACGTGGTCCCTGTAATCCAAGTGTTTATAGCCTAGTACCTCAGTCACACACACAGCAACATGGGCAGGGATGGCCTAGGACAGAGATAATTAATTACAGCAGAGAAATATGGAAGATTCCCAGAATAGATGGCTCCTTAGATGGATCTTGACGTGGATAGTATTCTTCTGCTACATTTCTTTTGTTGTTGTTTATAATTCCCTTTAGTGCAGGAGTTAGTGCAATAGTGCTATATGTTTATTAGAAAAATCTGTGGAAATATTGCTATGAAGGAAAATAAAATGAATAGAAAATGATGCGATCTCATCATACAGAGATAACAACTATTAATATTTTAGTGTCTATTGTTGTTCATCCTGACTGCTGCTTCCATGGGTGTTGATTGTGGAACGAAGTAATATGAAATCTTAAACAACTTCATTCTTTTCTCCACTTATTGTGATGCTGCTTAATGGTCCAGTTGTGAGGATTTTCATTTCCTTTATGTTGAGATGTAATCCCTATTTCAGACTGAAGTCTTTAATCTTCTTCATTAAGTGCTTCAAGTCATCCTCACTTTCAGTAAGCAAAGTTGTGTCATCTACATATCGCAGGTTATTAATGAGTCTTCCTCCAATCCTGATGCTACATTCCTCTTCATGTAGTCTGCCTTCTTGGATTATTTGCTGCAAAGACCTCTTTAAAGTGTTGAAGAGCAAAGATGTCTCTTTGAAGACTAAGTGGCGCCTAACCCAAGCCATGGTATTTTCAATCACCTCACATTCATGGGAGAGCTGGATGGTGAACAAGAAAGACCAAAGAAGAGTTGATGCTTTTGAGTTGTGGTGTTGATGAAGAATGTTGAAGGTACCATGGACTGTCAAAAGAATGAACAAATCTGTCCTGGAAGAAATGCAGCTGGAATACTCCTTGGAAGTGAGAATGGCCAGACTTTGTCTCACCTACTTTGGTCATGTTGTTAGAAGGGACCATTCTTTGGAGAAAAATTCCGTGCTTGGTTAAGTGGAGGGTCAGCAAAGAAGGGAAGGCCCTCAATGAGATAGAGTGACACAGTGGCTGCAACGATGGGCTCAGGTATAGCAAGGATAGTGAGGCTGGCCCAAAACAGGGCAGTGTTTCGTTCCATTGTCCATAGGATTGCTATGAGTTGGAGCCGACTCAGTGGCACCTAACAACAACAACAATTCTTGTTCATGGAGCTTTTGGTCTAATGAGAGGGACAGATGTTAAATATTCATAAATAAATACATCATCATTGATTTTGATAAATGTTATGAGGAATGCTAGTTGAAGCTATGAAAGTGACAACATTGGCTTATCCATTAATAAGAACATAGTTTGGAAGCTGACATTACCCTAGGATGATTCTATACTACACAAAATATTTTAATTAGATAATAGGCTAAATTATCTATCAAATTTCTCTTTCTCAAAAGAGATAAAGAGAAGTGGTAGACATTAAAAAAAAGTAGTAATGGTGTACATTAAAAATGTTCTGATAATTAGAGTCATTTTCAACTCCAAATTAATTCAATCCTTGGAATTTTCTTAGAGGAAATATATGCATCAACTCCCAGTTCTAATTAAAAAATAACCTATTTAGATTTCATTCATAAAAACAGATGAGTATTTTACATAATGTTTTGTACCAATGTGTATATTTCTGCTTAAGATGTTACTTGAACATCTTTTTCGGGTCATTGCATATTCTCCTCCATCTTTGTAATGACTGTGATGTTTCCTTCTTAGGGATGTCTTATACTTAATTTTTTAAAAAATCTCTTAATACTGGGTATGTTATACTAACAATGTCATGGCAATTAAAAACAATTTTCCAATGAATACTTTTTACTCACATCCATGATGATTGCTTTTGGATAAATTCCTAAAACCCAAATAACCATGTTAACAGTATTTTTCAAGTTGTGGATAGATATAGCTATACCCTTGAGCATTGATCTATTAACCTTCTTGCCCAACAGTGGTATAGCAGTGTGACTTCTTAGACAGATAGATTTTTGACAGGAAGAGTTGATGGAGAGTGTTTTGGCAACTGGTCAATACAACTGTGGTAATATAAATATTTTATGGAGGATGTGTTATTCAGGGTTCATATCTAGGTGTTTGCTGAAAGCAAGGTTAGAAATATGTTTTGGAGAAAACAGTTGAAGAAAAAAAAAAATGCTTTTTTAAGTTCCATAGCAGCAGTCAGGCACTGTCAAATGCTTTAAATTAGTTTTGCTATTGTTTTTATTAGGAGGTCTGCTGGTGTAGTGCCTAAGACATTTGATTGCTAACCAGAAGGCTGGTGGCTCAAACCCACCAACCACTCCTTGGAAGGAAAGTTGGGCAATCTACTTCTTTTTTTTTTTTGCAATCTACTTCTATAGAGATACTACCTCAGAAACTCAAGGAGAAGTTGCTATGAGTGGAATCAACTCGAAGGCAGTGAATTTATTGTCACTATTATTATTAAAAACAAAATATGCATTTGATAAAAACATAATTGAAGAGTACAAAGAATATAAAATGAACAGTAACAGCTTTCTGGAATCCTGGATCCAGTCCCCTTTCACAGATGTAACCAATGAATAGTATTTCATTCCTTTTTCCAGAAGGATTTGGATTAAGCAAGTATCCTGTGTGGGCTTAGATGGTTTTTAAATGAATGATATCACTTGTGGGATCACATACTCTTCTGCCCTTTGTCTTTTGTAAATATCCCACTTGTGTGGGGATTTTTTCTTTTTTTTTTTTAGACAAATCCCTATTACCATCTATACTTTTGGGGAAGGGAGAAACTCCAACTCCAGTCCTCATTTTTCCTGCATTCTAGATGGAGTCCAAAGAGTGGAACACTTCTAGCCTCTCTCTGTCCGATTGCTGGGGTCAGTCTCTGGAATGAAGTCACTATCTGATTGATTAGTTTGGGAGAATGGACTGGCATACTTACCTCAGTTTCTTCCTTTCTGCTCTGTGAAGAGTGATCCTCCAGAGAGGAAGCACTGTTCTGAGTCCCTCCAGGGCCTAGCTGTGCCCTGCTGGAGCCCATGGTCTGAGGCCACTGTATGTAGTATTCTAGAAGCTAAACTACCTGCAGTTATAAGCCATGTCCTCTGATAAAGGCTCAATTGGCTTTAAAGGAGATTTGCTTTTCTCTTATGTTATTGCTTGTCTTGTTTCTCAATAGTTTCTGAACTCAGACAGGGGAAATGGGAGCTATTTTTGGGCACTTGAGCGAAGAACCCAGAACATATCACTGTAGGAGATGGAATTAATCAGTCTTCTGGGGATTGACATTTATGGTTCTATTTTTTAATTTTTAAAAATTTATCCACACACAATGTTGCAATATATTTTCATAAATAAATGAATATTAATATATCTGTAGTGTATATCAAAGTCATAGAACTACACTTTGAAAGAGCATGCATTTAAAAATTTGATAGAATCACATTGGCCTCTAATCTTTTTTACAAATTTATAATCTCATCAATGGTTTATGCAAAAGCTGGTTTAATCAACCATTGCCGATAAGGATTATTCTCAAACTCTGATCTATACCATTTTGATAGGTGACAAATGGCACCTCATTACAATTCAAATTTGCATTTTCTTACTTATGTGTGAGATTATGCTCTTTTTCATGTTTATTGGCCATTTGTATGAGTCTTTCTGTGAAATGCCTGTTCGTCTTCTTTGCCCATTTTTCTATTGGGTCATTTATCTTTCTTTTATTGATTTTCAAGACCTCTTTGCATATTACAGCCTTTTTCTGTAATATTTACTCAGAATTATGTCTCTATTTTTTGGCTCTATATTCATGCAGGCATAATTGTCTTTTGTTAAAGTATCAGATAGTCAAATTTTCAATTATTTTTATGACTTATATACATTTAACTGTTACTGATCAAGAAAACAACATTATAAATGTTGGTCAAAACAGAAAAATTACCTTGAAATCAAATATACTTAGACAGGAAGAAAAAAATATTAGAAACACAAGCATGAATTAGATTATAATTCAATGACTCTGATAAGTGGTAAAGACCCCTGCAATGATAAAGAAATAGAAATAAATGAGTGTGAGCTCCTTCAGAAATAGGTTCTGTTACAAAAGAAGCCAAGGTGAGTAGAGATTCAAAAAGGTAAATTCCAAGGTTATTTTGTAGATAGAACTGGGGGTTGATATGTGCATATTCTCTAAGAAAATTCTAAGGATTGAATTAATCTGGACTTGGAAATGACTCTACTTTTTAGAATATTTTTAATGTACACCACTGTTCCCTTTTTTGGATGTCTACCATTTCTCTTTACATCCTTTGAAAATAGGAAATTTTATAGATAATTTAGTGTATTATCTAATTAACGATCTTGGAGTAGTAGAGAATTGTCCTAGGATAATGGCAGCTTCAAAACTATGTTATTTCTCATTAATGAATAATAACAATAATAATAAAACCCACTGCCATCAAGTTGATTCTGACTCACAGCAAAGCCTCATAGGGGTTCCAAGGCTGTAAATCTTTATGGAAGCAGACTGCCTCATCTTTCTCCCAATGAGCATCTGGTGGATTTGAACCACTGATCTTTTAGTTAGCAGCCAAGTACCTTAACCATTGAACCACCAGAACTCCTTTAATGAATAAACCAGTGTTAAGTCACTTTAATAACCTCACCTAGTATTCCTCATAACATATGTCAAAATCAATGATGATATATTTATTTATGAATATTTAACATTAAACCAAAAGCTCTGTGAAGACATGGACTCTATCTATTTTGTTTACTGTGTCTCTAGCACTTAGCACAGGATTACACATTCTAGGTTCCTGTCTTAGTTTCCTAGGGCTGCCATTAAAAAAAAAAAAAAAAAAAAAAAAAAACCCACAAATGGGTGATTTTATATATTGTGGATTGTGAAGCTTATCTGTTATATAATGCAACGCAATGCAATACACTGCCGTCAAGTCGGATCTGACTCATAGCGACCCCTCCTTGGGTTTCTGAGGCAGTATCACTATGGAAGTAGATTGCCCAACCTTCCTTCCGAGGAGTGGCTGGTGGGTATGAACTGCCAGCCTTCTGATTAGCAGTCAAATGCCTTAAGCACTAATTTCCCAAAAATGGTATGCCAGTCTATAGTTTGTCTTTCACTTTGTTGTTAAAGTCCAAAGTACTTTGCTGAACAAAAGTTTTTAATTTTGCTAAAGTCCAATTCATCTATTCTGTCTTTTGCTGCTAGTGATTTGGACTAAGAATCCATTATTAAAAATTAAGTCCTGGAGCCAAAGCCCTATGTTTTCTTCTATAAGTTTTATGTTTTTAGTTCTGACATTTAGGTCTTTGACCCATTTTGTGTTAATTTTCATATTTAATATTAGTTATGTATCTAGCTTCATTCTTTTGCATGTGGATATCCAATCGCCAGAATGAGAAAGAGAGAGAGGTTTTAAAACATTGCCTCATGCCATTTTGAGGGCCTGGTAAGTCCCAAATCTGTAGGCCATACAACAAGATGAAGATCCTGGAGTCTTGTGTCCCCGAATCCATAGGTCAGGTGATAGAAATAGTGAAGAAAAAAGGACTTCTAGAAATATGTCTTAATGTAGTCTGGAGGCAGAATATTATAGGAAAAAGTCTTATTTTGCCTTTAAGGCTTTAAGCTGATTATTGCAGACCCATACCCAATATGGGACAAAATCTACTTTACTTAAGGCCAACTGATTTAATTATACCTAAATACATCATAATAGAATCTAGACTATTGTTTGACAGCACAAATTGGCACCATAACCTAGCCAAGTTGACACTTTAAATGAACCATCACAATGTTCAATAAGTGTTTCGAAATGAATGAATAGTAGCTTTATTTCAAACCCACCAGCCACTCCTCGGAAGGAAGATGGGGCAATATATTTCTGTCGTGATACCATCTCGGAAACCCAAGGAGGGGTCGCTATGAGTCGGGTCTGACTCAAAGGCACATAACAACAAAACAAACAACAAGCTTTAGTTCAAATAATATTCCTTTAAGTTTAAATAAGTTTTTGGTATTTATATAATGCATTCACATGCAGTATTTTATTTGGATGTTAAATGTCACAACAATTCCATGGTTTAGGTTTTATCTCCATTTTATTGAGGAGGAAATTTAGGCTCAGATATGTGATGTGACATTTCCAAGATCACACAGAGATTGAAATAATTACTCCAAGCCAGAACTTCAGATCCAGGGCTTTTTATACAATGTCATGCTTCAAGTTTAAAATCATATAAACTTCAATATGCAAAGGTTAAAAAACTTTTATAAGAATATGTTTTTTATACATAAATAATGAAATGATAATATGTCTTCATTAGGTGGTTATTCCAAATGCTGTGGTGACCTGAGTGTTCAAGGTCAAGGGTGTTGTTTACTGGGAGTAAATTATTGAGAATATACTCTTAGAGTACCACTGTTTTTGTTTTTGTTTTTTTCTGAAGTCCATATGAAAGTAATGTGACCAAATCATGGCGAGAGAAGGATTCAAGTTACTTAGTAAGATGGCAGTACATTCTGAGCCACCATGACTAAGGACAATTTTATTAAGTCAGACAAGTGTACCAAGAAGGTAGAGTTTCGTAGAACTCTTGACAGTTGGACAAAGGCTATTTCTGATTTCAGAATAGTCTGATTGGTGGGAAAACCTACCACACTAAATTACTCACTCAACAGATATATATTGAATGCTTGGCAGTGCTACTCACTTTGCTGGAAGCCAAGGATTGTTCAGGATTGAAGAGGAACAAAGTATCTGCCCTCAGGAAGCACATACTCTATGGAAGTGACAGGTCACAATCAATAAATATACTAATAAGCAAGATTATAACAGTTTTGATCATTACTGCAAAGGAAATAAATTAAGTAATTAGCTGAAGACTTAGAGGGTATTGAGGAAGACATAAAACAGATGTATCAGGGAAATCCTCTCTAAGGAGGTGATGGATCTAAAGACTGAGCTAAGGGATCTGCTAGAAAACTACTTGAAGCAGAGTAAAAATAACATAAGAGTTAAAGTTCAAAGGAAGGAATTTGTGCTCCTAAAACAGAAAGAAAATGTTGAGGCTAGAGAACAATAAAGAATATGATGCCTTAAAAAGGCCAGCTGGGGCTACATCACACGGGAACAGGAAGATGAGAAGTTTGCTTTTTCTTCTTCATTAGATGAGAAACCATTGAAGAGCTTTTAAATGATGAGATAGTATAGTGTGACACATTTTCTCTTAATCTATGATGCCTGAGATCTAAAAAGAGTGTGGCGGTATGATAGATGGGCATTAGCAAATTTTTATACAATACTTACTTAAGGAAGAAGCAGCCATAGTCAAATAGGACTCAGCAAATTTAGAACTAAATCAAACTGGGTTGAGAAGGAAGGGAATGTGATCTCACTGTTAGGGATTCGCCTAAGAGGCAATGTTGCTACATGGTAAGCTCCTGGAAACACCCACGCTTTGCAGAACCTTTTCTATCCTCTTGTCTCCTAAAATGAGCACAGCGCATCCTGGCCATTCACCTGTGATAAGCCTGAAAATTTGCAAGTTATTCTTTACTGAAATAAATCTGTGAATGAGTAAATAAACACACAAACAAGCAAACAAAACTACTCTTAAGGTTTTGGCTGAAGATGGAATATAGATCAAAGCCGTGATTCTCAAACTTGTCATCAGCATCATTTGTAAAGGAAAAAAAAAAAAAAAATTGCAGATCCCACAGTGTATGTTCTAACCTACTGTTCAGTAGGCTTGGTGCCCAGGGATCTGTATTTTAAAGGTCCCCATTAAATGTTCATGTTCAGCCAGGTTTAAGAAATATTGAATTAGATAAGCTCGCCAAGCCTACGAGTCTGTGAATTATCAAACTGCAGTGGAACCAACATGGGACTGTTGCTAGATGGTGCTAATGTGGATTGCCAAACTGTTTCATTTTAAATCTCATTTGAGGAGAAAGCCAAGTGATATTAGGAAAAAGAAAAAAAAAGTCTATTGGCACCAAATTCTCCCAGCTGCTGTGCATCGAAGGCACAAATTACTATATATATTCTAATTGTCTAAGAGAATAAATGCATCTTCCCAGGAGATACATCTTACAGTCAGGGAAGCACTTAGGCACAGGGAGTAGGAGTATAGGCTTACCATATATTATTTCTGTAACATTTCTTTATTGTCATATTGGAAGAACTTTTGTTCATTTGTTGCTATGTTTCCAGGCTATAAATTGTACTAAGTGATAAGGAAACTAACGTCAAATGCATATCATGGTTCAAAGTTACACATTGTGTCAATGACCAAAAAACTTTCTTAATTTTATAATTAATATCCCAAGAAAAAAAACGACAGCAGAAACCAACAGTACAGAAATATGTGATTTTTTACATAGAGAATATATTGGTTTTCTGTATCAAGGGGAGCCCCTATGAGCAAAAATGATGGGATTTAGGGTTAGTAGGTTTTTGGAAAAGTCTTTTGTTCACATGTATTTTGCTTTTTCTACCCTAATATCGACGGCACATAACAACAACAACCCTAATATCATGATATCTGAAATGCTCCTATTAGTGACTCTTTTCTGGGGAGTAAAACTATACCCACACTTTTGTAGAATTCCTAGGTATGATAATACAGTAAGTATTTTGTACATGCATTTACTACTTAGCATTCTTTCAATAGAGTTTGAATGAATTTATTTGTTTCTTCAACAAATGCTTATTATGACCCAGCCACTATAATAAGCACTAAAAGTACAGTAATGATTAAGACACAAATCTTGCTCTCAAGGATATCCTAGCTAGTATGATATCTCGATCCTGTGCTTGTACCAATATGTTACAACAGACTATGTAAAACTGTCCAGGCCTTGTGTCTTTGTTTACAAAAGAATCTTTCTTTCAGGGAAGGCCTTGCAGATTATAACTCCCAAAGATGGGCACAAAAACATTATCCGTCTCACCAGCTACCTGCAGGAATGTTCTCTCGCAATCCAGCTGCCATGTTTTGCCTGGCCTAAGCCACATGATGAGGCCCATCTCTGGTCCACAGTTTCAACTGATGCCAACCTGGGAGTTTTCCCTGCCCCGGTCCCAGATATGTGATAAATGAAGCCTCTGGGTGATTCTAAATCCTCATCTTTAAATTCTTCCCAGATGAGAGGCCAGAACTCATGGAACAGAGATCAGCTTTTCTCACTGTACTCTGCCTAAATCATTATTATTTTAAAAAATAATAATAGCTAAGATTTATTCATTATGGAGGCACTTACTCATTTATGCCAAGAAATTTGGAAGACAGCTATCTGGCCAATTGATTGGAAGAGATCGATATTTAAGCCCAGTCCACAGAAAGGTGATCCAACATAATGTGGAAATTATCTAACAATATCATTAATATCACACGTAGGTAAAATCTTGCTGATGATAATTCAAAAATGGTTGTAGCAGTGTATTGACAGAGGACTTCCAAAAATGCAAGGTGGATTCAGAGGAGGACTTTGAATGAGGGATATCATTGCTGATGTCAGATGGATCTTAGTTGAAAGCAAAGATTACCAGAAAGATGTCTACCTGTGTTTTATTGGCTATGCAAAGGCATTCAACTGTGTGGATCATAACAAAACAGATCACATTGTGAAGAATGGGAATTCCAGAACACTTAAATATTTTCATGAGGAACCTATGAATAGACTCAGAGGCTGTGGTTAGAACAGAACAAAGGAATGCTGCATGGTTTAAAATCAGGAAGGGTGTATGTCAGGTTTGTATTCTTTCACCATACTTATTAAATCTATATGCTGATCAAATAATCTAAGAAGCTGGACTATATGAAGAAGAATATGTCATCAGGATTGGAGGAAGAACCATTAACAACCTGTAAATGGAGATGACACAACCCTGCTTATTGAAAGGGAAGAGTATTTGAGCACTTACTGAAGAAGATCTGAGACTACAGTCTTCAGTATGGATTACACCTCACCACAAAATTAAAATCCTCACAACTGGACCAATAAGCAAGATTATGATAAATGGAGGAAAAAATGAAGTTGTCAGGGATTTCATTTTACTTGGATCCACAGTCAACACTCACATCAACAGTCAGGAAGTCAAATGTCTGTCATGTTGCCCTTGGAAAATCTGCTGCAAAAGACCTCTTTAAATTATTAAGAAGTAATGATGTCACTTTGAAGACTAAGGTGCACCTGACCCAAGCTATGATATTTTCAATCATCGCATGTGCATGTGACAGCTGGACAATGAATAAGGAAGACTGAAGAAGAGTTAATGCCTTTGAATTGTGATATTGACAAAGGATACTGAAAATGCCATGGACGTCCAGAAGAATGTACAAACATGTACTTGAAGAAGTACAGTTAGAATACCCCTTGGAAGAGAGAATGGCCAGACATTGTGTCACCGATTTTGGTCATGTTGTCAGAAGGGACCATTCCCGGGAGAAGGATATTATGCTTGGTAAAGTGGAGGATCCGTAAAAAAGGGGAAGACCCTCGATGAGATGAATTGAAACAGTGGCTGCAACAATGGGCTCAGGTATGGCAAGGATTGTGAGGATGGCACAGGACCAGGAAGTGTTTCGTTCCGTTGCATACAGGGTCGCAATGGGTTGAACCCACTTAATATCAACAGCAACAACATTTACTGAACTCTAACAACTTGTCAGGCAATGTGCCATAAGCTTTACAGAACTTACTCATTGCTCATTTCATCCTCAAAATGACAACACAAATGTTGGCTACTCTTCATATTCCCATTTTACTGATGATGAAACACAACTTGCCTAAGTTAAAAGGCTGGTAAACTGTACAGCTCAAACTTAAACCCAAATACGGTTGTCTGCCTCCATGCTGCCCCATAATTTATTTTAACCAGATATAAAGTTAATTTATCAATCTGTATGAGTATTGTGCTGAACTCTTGACTCCTTAAAATAATGTGCATAAGGAAATGGTTGACGTTTTATGCTACAGAGTTTGTAGTGGTTTATTATGTAGCAGTAGTTATCTAGAATAAGCCCCCTCCCAATCTACCGTTCATTATAACAAGACTCCACGTCCTTCAACGACCGGTTTATTAGCTGTTATGATAATAGTTTATAAACAGATAAACTACAACTGGCCAGAGTGCTTTACTTTTGGGACATCAGTCATTTCCATTCTGTACTTTCTTTTATAGGTGACCCTATTTAATTTAAGCATGAAGAAATGCTCAAAGACATTACCTACAGTGTTCCCTTTGCCTGAATTTATGTCTTAATGTCCACTATCCTCTTTAGCTTCTCTACCTCCCATTCATCCTTCAGGTATCAATCTAGATTCAATTTTCTCTGGAAAGTTGACCCTAAGATTAAATTAGATGGACTCCTCTGGCTCCCAAAGCACCAGGCAACTTATCATATCAAGTGTTTCTGAATTATAACCTTTTAACCTGTCTCTTCTTCCTGCTAAACTGTAAGATTCTTGAGGATAGAGATGTCATCTTTGTCACTCTTGTCTGCTTGACTTATCATAGTGCATAGCAAATGAAGATAGTGACAAAGTCACAACTAGCATCCAAGTCCCCAGTATCTTGCCTCCAATGTCAAATCTCACCACTTAACCTTTTTACTTCTGATCAGGGAAAACCCCCAATGATATTCTATTGTTATTATATCCCTCTCACTCCCACAATCATTTGAATTGGAAGCCTGGTATAATGGATGATGGACTGGTATTTAGGTCAAAGTGGAACTGGGGGAGATGACCAGTTGGGTGGGATGAAACAGACTGCTTACAATCATGGGCACTGAAGTGGGATTATCTTGATTCAAATTCTGGCTTCATCACCTTCTAACTCATAATTTTTGTCAATTTGCTTAACCTTATTGTAATGGGTTGAGTTTCATTCCCCCAAAACATGTCATAGAATCCTAAACCCTCTACCTGTGGATACAATCCTGTTTGGGAATAGGATTGTTGTTATGTTAATGAGTTCTAAACCCAATTTATACTTCTAGATTATATCAAAAAAAGAGCAGATTAGACACAAAACAAGCACAAACGGGAAGACACATTCCATGTGAGGATCACCAAGAAACAAAGGAATTCTGGGGGTACAGAAAATAAGAGACAAGGAGCTTCCCCAGCACTGACAGGTGGAGATTTAGCCTAGAGCCAGGGCCCTAAATTGGGAAATCTGGCCTCCTAATCGGTGAGAAAATAGAGTTGTGTCCTTTTAAGCCACCCACTTGTGGTATTCTGTTAGAGCAACACTCAGAAACCAAGACATTTATCAATCCTAATTTTCCTCATTCTTAAAATGAGGTTAATAGTAGTACTTTCCTCAGAGAATTGTTGCTGGAATTAATGAAATCATGATGCACATTTAGTGCTTGTCAGTGTGCATAGCAAATGGTAAGCGTCTAGTTAAATTCACAGATTTTCATCATAGGGACAGTTGTAGAGCCAATGGTAATACCAGCATTAGCATCAGACTGTGTTTGAAAGTCACCATTTAAATGACTTCTTTCCTCAATCCAAGTCTTGCAGTTTTATTTAGGATTAGCCCCATCTTTGTTCCTCTCACTGATTCCCTTTTTTTTTTTTTTTTTTTTTTTAATGATTTTGAGTTTTGCTCCACATTGTTGTCCCGAAAGATAACTTTCAATGCAACACACTGCCGTCGAGTCTGATCTGACTCATAGCGACCTCTCCTTGGGTTTCTCAGGGGATATCTCTATGGAAGTAGATTGCCCAACCTTCCTTCTGAGGAGTGGCTGGTGGGTTTGAACCACCAGCTTTCTGGTTAGCAATCAAATGCCTTAGGCACTACGCCAGAGAAGGGAGACTTCCATTTATCTTCCGTAGTGATACTGCCTCGGAAACCCAAGGAGGGGTCGCTATGAGTTGGGGCCGACTCGACGGCACATAACAACAACAACAACAACTATGTGTCAGGCACTTGCTATGTGCCTTTGCATGGAGGATTTTAAATTAAAATTCTAATTACTTATCCAAAAAAAATGAGACTGAATAAGAAAATTTCAATATGTTATTCTGAAGCTGGAAGCTATTGCTCATGTAAGGAAATATTTCTAAAGAAGCCAAGGTAAATGAAAGAGGTGTGCCATGCTTAGACTGGCTGATGGTAACCCACAGATCACAGGCTAGTCAGAAATTCAGTAGGAAGCTGAAAAATGAGAATAGGAACTTAAACTCACGAGGAAGGTTTTGACTAGCTTTTTTCCCTCTTGAGGAATTGATGTTGTAATGATGTAAAAAGAACCTCTAAAAACCAGCATCAAGACGATTATTAATTAGAGATACAGTCATTGGAGATGGAGAGGAACTATTATGCAGCTCCTCTCTGGGGTCTCAGCTGGGATGATTCTCCACAGGGTTATTTCCAGTTCTGTGTGAGTTAATGATACCAGTGTAATCAACCCCAGCCGAAGAGAATGCAACATAAAGAACAAACAAAAGAAAATTGTTGGGATTACACAAAAACTCTCTTTGGACATATGCAAGCTCACAAAGCTAATGAGCTCCCCATTCAGACTCTCTGGTGGTGCTCTATTGTAATAGCCCTAAACATTCTGAGAAAAGTGCTCCCAAAATTGGGGAGGGAGAGGCTATTACAGCTGAATGCTGAAGAAGTGAATTTGATGAGGGAATAAGGTCTTCCTCCTGCTGCCTGCCTTTCACTGATAGGAAAATGCAAAGCCCAAGGAAGGCGAGCCAGATGCTTGCCAAGACCCATGTTAACTTCTGTAAAGTCACAGAGAGGATATAGAGGGGAAGGGCTCTTGGAGTAGGCAGGCTATCCTGCTTCAAGAGAACTGGTGCCTCCTCTGAGTCTTAAACAACAAACCTGTGAAAAATTCAACTGCACTCAAGGAAGGGCAGTAAACATGCAAAACTCACTACACATGGCAAATAGAAATAGCACCAAGAAAAGAGATGAATCTATTGATTACAACTTCCATTGTTCGTTAAGGGAAAGGAGAGATATTTTAGGTATGTTAAGTATTATTCTTCTGCCTGGATGTAGTGAAGCAGGATAATGTATATCAGGGTGTTTCACACTTTAAAAAATATCAGAAACCACCTCTTTATGAAAACTCGTACAGACATCTAAGACAAAACACATTAAATGGATATCCTGTGCTCAAAGAGAAGCTAGCTGCTTGAAATCCCTCCCCTCTCCTTACTTCCGGGTTACATGACACCACAAGAGATTCAAGAAACACAGTTTAAAAATATCTTGGAGCTGACTTAGCCACGTTCTGTCCAATACACAATCCTACTCAAACTTTCTGAGCCTTACCTTCTCTATCTTTCAGATGGCAATAATGGAAGCCTACCAGAGCTCCATTAGTAACTGAAAGGTTGGCAGCTTGAATCTACCCAAACGCTCCATGGGAAAATGACCTAGAAATCTGCTTCTGTAAAGATGACAGCCAGAAAAACCTATGGGGCAGTTACACCTGTCACGTGGATTCACTCTGAGTCAGAATCAACTCAACACCACCTAGCAACAATAACAGCAAACAACAGTGTAGGAAATGTTATGAGATAAGCAGTTCAGTAGCTGGCACATACCAAGCTTTTAACCAATATTATTTTCCTTCTTTCAGTATAGTCAACATTAACTTTGTATACTTTGAAATCTTTCATAGAATTTGGTCACACACAACCCTATTTCTTTAAATCTTATTGTACTTCTAAATAGTGGAACACTTTGCCATTTGGTCCAATTATTATTATCATTACCATCATCATCATCATCATTAAAAGTAATAATAACAACTAGTTTTTTATCATGTACTATACACACAGTGTAAGATAATTTATGCTGATTTTCTAAAACTACTACTACTCATCAGTATAGATTTTTTTACACTGTGCACAAAGAAAAAAAATAATGTTGAGAGGTGGAAATAAGTACTCTCTCAAGGTCACACAAATAGCAATTGGCAAAAGCATTTGTATTTGAACCAAGATCTGACGCCAAGTCTCAGTCTCACTTAGTAAGACTTCACGTTTTATCTCTTTGATAAAGTAAATTCCTTGAGGTTAGGGAATTCCAGGTCATGCATTTATTCTTTCAACAAATATTTTATTGAGCACTTAGTATGCACAGGTGCTGCTCTAGGCATTGGAAGTGCATCAATGAACAAAATAAGCAAAACTGCCTGCCCTCACCAGGTTCATGAAAATAGGTCCATAGGGGAAACACAAAGTAAAACTAAAATGAAGTATTGTTGTTTCATGTCGTTGAGTCGGACCCGACTCATAGCGACCCCTTCCTTGGGTTTCCGAGGCAGTATCACTACAGAAGTAGATTGCCCAACCTTCCTTCCAAGGAGTGGCTGGTGGGTTTGAACTGCCAGCCTTTTGGTTAGCAGTCACGTGCCTTAGGCACTGAGCTACCAGAGCTCCTAAAATGAGGTAGCACTACATAAACAAAATCATGGGGAAAAAAAATGACGATACAAAGTGCATATTTTTATGATGTGGAAGTTCTGAAACTGGTGGTGGGAATATAAAATGGTACAGCTACTTAGAAAATACTCTGCAGGTTTGTTTGTTTGTTAAATACGTTCCTGGTGTTGTTTGGTGCCATCGAGTTGACTCCAACTCATAGAGCCTCAGTGTGGCAGAGTAGAACTGTCCCATAGCGTTTCCTAGGCTGTTGTCTTTATGGGAGCAAATTGTTGGATCTTTCTGCTGAAGAGGCACTGGGTAGGTTCAAACTTCCAACCGTTCAGTTACCAACCAAGTGTCTAATGATTATGCCTAGATACTTATTCAAGGAAAATGAAAACACATGTTTACAGAAGGCCTGTTTATAAAGGCCTTATTTATAATATTCTAAACCTGAAAACAACCCAAATGTCCATCACCTGATAAAAGGATAAACCAGTGTGGTAAATCATCCAATGGAAATACTCAGGGATGAAAATGAAGGAACTACTGCTAAAGGCAACATCATGAATGAATTTCAAATTTCTTATGCTATTTGATAAACAAACTACATAGTGTTTGATTTCAGTTTTATAGTCCAGTGGGGCGAGGTGTAAAACTATAGATCAGATGTTACCAAGGGCTGGAGATAGAGAGATTTGACAGATATTTTTTGGATGATGGAAATATTTTATATTAATTTTGTGGTTGTGGCTATTACTGCATATATTTGTTAAAATTAATCAAACTTTATAACATAAAAGGATGTAGATTTTATTATCTATAAATTATATATCAATGAACTTGACTTTTAAACAGAAATTCAAGAGCTAAAAACAAATTCTTATACTTACTAAAAGTTTTTTTTTTTTTTTCATCCTAGTTCTTTATACTGTGATGACTTATATTTCTATGTTACTGAAAGCCATGCCACCAATATTTAAAATGCAAATAGGGTCACTCATGGTGGACAGGTTTCAGCAGAACTTCCAGACTAAGACAAATGAAGAAGGCCTGGTGAGTGTACTCTATGGATCAAAAAGAATATGATCTGATATAGTACCAGAAGACTAGCCCCCTAGGTTGGAAGGCACTACACTGTAGCTGAAACAATGGACTCAAATGCATCAGTAGCAATGAAGATGATGCAGGGCCAGAAATTGTTCCTTTATGTTATACCTAGAGTCACCAGAAGTCCGAGCTGACTCAATGGTAACTAACAACAGTTTGTTACACAGCCGTGAACAACTAAAAGAGCAAGGTAAGGGGAGTATGCACTGCATTTAGTACTAAGGGTGCAGTAAGTAGGTTACTCAGATATGTTTTGAAAACTATGAATTGATTGATATCTTTAACTATAAGAATTATATCAGGAAAGACTTGACATAGTCTTCCTGATCTTCCCTAAACCCACATTGATCTTTTTGGAAGATTATTGGTAAGAATTAGGAGATGTGCCCAGAAGAATATGTTTTTATTACTTTTGCACTGCTATATAACTTCTCTTCTAAATATCAAAAGTTAGAACTTCAGCAATAAGAAACAAATTCTTACATGAACCCAACCTAATAAGAACACATAGAAAACAATCCTAATTAATAATCAGTTGACATAAGCAATCAAAACTACAAATGCATTTTTTCAATTTTGAGATTTTTTGAGGATGTTAGTATGGATTATGAAGCATAGATCAATTAAAATATTTATTGTGCCACTGTTTTTAATAGTGAATTATAATTTAGAGAATAGGGAAAACACAAGTCCTTAGATTGGAGAGGTTGTCAGCCCTCTGTCATTAGAGGTGTTCATGTGTAAATTAGACTACTACTTGCAAAGAAAGTTGAAGAGGAGATTCAAGCATGGATAATGAGTTAGATTTAATAACTTTTACATCCCCTTCCAACCTTGAAGCCTATAGGCTATTCAGAATACTTACTATGTATGTGGTGATTTCATTAGAACAAACACAAGTGGAGGACAAGAAAATATCCACAAGTTTGCAGCACACTATACATGGTTACACTTATTTTGTACAACCAGTGTTTTTGTGATAAGTTCCATAGAAATTATAATTGGTGTATTAAATCTCATTTAACTTTTACTAAAGATACAGACTATTTAAAAGATAATTGTGGTGGGTCCTCTTGTAAACTAAAGAATCATTTAGTAGCAAGAATACTGATTTACTGATAAGTTTAAATTTTCAAGTAAAATTAGGTTTTAAAGTCAGTTCCATTTTCTGCAATGTTTAATTTTTAAGGTGTCATGGGGAAAAGAGGAAGTTATTTGGTTCTGGGAAGAATAGAATTTAGTCTGTCTTTGCTTTGTACTAGCTATAGGACATTGGAAAAGACATTTAAAATCTGAGCCTCAGTTTCTTCATCTATAAACACACCTGCAAGGTGTACATATGAGGAAATATAGCGTGGAATGCAGTTCTTGCTAATGAGCTTCTTCCTCCTTGGAAAGCTATAGGAACATCTTCAAAATGGAGTAAGATTGATTCTGACCAAGAGAACAGCTAAAGGACTGAAGATTGATTCTGACCAAGAACAGCTAAAGAACTAATCTGGAGAAGTTTAGAAGATGCCCTGGGCCTACAAAGACAATGCATTGAGTCCAAAGACACTGGACAAGGCTGGAAGAACAGATGGAATAGTCCATGTTCCAGGGACATGAAAGAGGTGCTGGGTGGAAAGAGCAGAGTGAGCTTCTACTCCTAGGATAAAGGTTATTGGCTCACTGCAGTGCTTTACTGAACTGGCCAGAATATGGAGAGACAGAGGCTGTTTGGGAATGACTACAGCAAAGTCATCCAGGTTTTAGCTCATGAAGATTTACAGTCCCCATTCTAACTACTGATCTCTGGAATGCCTACCTCCACTACAACCACAGGAAGCACAGTCTATGAGATAAGTTCCAACTTGGATGTACAGGTAGAAGGAAAGGAAACAAACAAAAATAAGTGGGACACAACACTGCTAGATGAAAAATCATTTGAGAGCTTGTAAAATGCAGTCTTATGGGCTCTATTTCAAAGATTCTGAGAAGACTGGAAACATTCTTAAAAAACACATACTAGATAATTCTGGCCAATGTGTCTCCAAGAACCTGAATTATAGAAATCAAGTTCTAGGATAATTGATTCAACCATGTGCTATTCCCTTGATGGAAAAGGGGTAGAGTTTGTGGACCAATAACAGTTCAAGGTGGTAAGGTAAATGTGGACATAGTTTAGTCTAGTGAGACCAAGTGTCAGGAGTGAAATGTATAATCAGGAGCACAAGCAGAGTGACAACTGAGGATGATCAATGACGTTGAAATGATACCCTGCCATGAAGCTTATCATGGTGGGGATTCCTCATCTCAAGCACAGATCACAAATATGCATACATATATATATACATACATACATGTATATGAGTGACCATTTTCTAAACTCTTTCAAGAATTCATACATAGATTCTAGATAGGAAAGACATTAATCCATTGCATCCTAAAAATTTCTTAGGGTATCAGACCCTGGTTGAAAAAACATAGAGATAAAATGATTTCTCCTGCTATGGGACCAGAAAGATAGTAAGGAAGGCAAAGATTCCCATCCTCAGGTCAACACATACCATGAGTATTTACTCTAAGCCAGAACTCTTCAAAAATCATCTTAATTTGATTTTCTTTGAGTTATTATATTGTGCATTCTCTCTGAACCTATAACTTAAAACATACATTTGTTTTTGCACATTTATTGTGTGTGCATAAAAAGAAGGTCTCCCCCTCTTTTGTCAACCCTCCACCCTACCAAGCATGGCATCCTTCTCCAAGGAAAGACCCTTTCTGACAACATGACCAAAATAAGTGAGACAAAGTCTGGCCATTCTAGTGTCCAAGGAGCATTTCGGGTGCACTTCCTCCAGGACAGATCTGTTAGTTCTTTTAGCAGTCCATGGTACTTTCAGCATTCCCTTCAAGCACCACAACTCAAAAGCATCAACTCTTCTTTGGTCTTCCTTATTCATTGTCCAGCTCTCTCATGCATACTAGGTGATTGGAAATATCATGGCTTGTGTCAGGTGCACCTTAGTCCTCAAGGAGACATCCTTGCTCCTCAGTACTTGAAACAGTTCCTTCACAGTAGACCTTCCCAGTGCTACATGTCGTCTAATGTCCTGACTGCTGCTTCCATTGGCATCGATTGTAGAACCAAGCAATGTGAACTCTTTGACAACCTCAATCTTCTTCTGTACATTTATTGTGATGCTGTTCATTGGTCCAGTTGTGAAGATTTTTGTTTTCTTTAGATTGAGATATAATCCATACTGCAGACTGTATTGTTAAACCTTCATCAGTAAGTGCCTCAAGTCATCCTCACTTTCAGCAAGCAAAGTTGTATCATCTGTGTATCTCAGGTTGTTAATGATTTTTCCTCTAATCCTGATGCCACATTTTTCTTCATATAGTCCAGCTTCTCGGATTATTTGCTCAGCATATAGATTGAATAAGTATGGGGAAAGGATACAAGCCTGAAGCACTCCCTTCCTGATTTTAAACCATGTAGTGTCCCCTTGTTCCATTTGAACAACAGCCTCCTGGTCAAGGTACAGGTTCCTCATGAGTACAATCAAGTGTTTGGGAATTCCCGTTCTTCTCAATGTTATCCATAATTTGTCATGATCCACAAAATCTAATGCCTTTGCATAGTCAATAAAACACAAGTAAACATCTTCCTGGTATTCTTTGCCTTGAGCCAAGATCCATCTGACAACAGCTATGATATCCCTCATTCCATGTCCTCTTCTCAATCCAGCTTGCACCTCTGGAAGTTCTCTGTCAATAGACTGCTGCAACGGTTTTTTAATTATCTTCAGTAAGATCTTACTTGCGTGCAATATTAATGATATTGTTCTATAATTTCCACAATCTGTGGGATCACCTTTCTTTGGAATGGGCACAAATATGGATCTCTTCCAGTCAGTTGGCCAGGTAGCTGTCTTCCAAATCTCTTGGCATAACTGAGTGAGTGCCTCCAATGGGGCATCTGTTTGTTGAAATATCTCAATCGATATGCCATCAATTCCCGGAGCCTTGTTCTTCGCCAGTTCTTTCATTGCAGCTTTGACTTCTTCCTTCATTACCACTGGTTCTAGATCATATGCCACTTCCTGAAATGGATGAAGATCAACCTTTTGGTACAGCTTGATGCTGGTTGTAAGAACTTAAGTCATCATGAATATGAGGCAATTGAAAATACCATGGCTTGGACATGGCACAACTTAGTGCTCAAAGCAAATTCTTTGCTTTTTAACACTTTAATGAGATCTTTTGTAGAATATTTGTCCAATGTAATATATTGTTTGAGCTCTTGATTACTGCTTCCATGGGCATTGGTTGCAGATTCAAGAAAAACGAAATCCTTCACAACTTCAATATCTTCTTCATTTATCCTAATGTTGCTTATTATTTCACTTGTGAGGATTTTTGTTTTCTTTATGTTGAGGTATGATCCATACTGAAGGCTGTATCTTTTATCTTCATCAGCAAGTGCTTCAAATATTCTTTGCCTTCAGCAAGCAAGGTTGTGTCATCTGTATTTCACAAGTTGTTAATGAATTTTCCTTCAATTCTGATGACACATTCTTCTTATAGTCCAGCTTCTCAGATTATTTTCTTAGCATACAGATTGACTAAATATGGTGAAAGGATAAAGCCCTGATACACACATTTCCTGATTTTACACCACACCTTATCCCCCCATTCCGTCTGAATGACAGCCTTTTGGTATATGTAAAGATTCTACATGAACACAATTGAGTTTTCTGGAATTCCTATTTTTCACAATGCTATACATAATTTGTTATGATCCACACAGTCAAATGTCTTTGCATAGTCAGTAAAACAAAGTTAAACAATAACCTTAGACTCAGTCAAAAGACACTAGTAATCCCCTAATGTTAGTTGTGTGAGCAAGACTCTTGGGCAATGAATTCCACCCCTACTCACCATTGTGTCTTTGCTGGTTGCCCTTGAGTGGATTCCAACTCATGCAGATTCTGATTAGTGGGCTGTGGTGGGTCCTGAGATTTTGCATTTCTCCTAAGTTTTCTAACAAGGTGCTGTTGATACTGGTGGTTGATGTATCCTACTTGGTGTAGCAAGGATAAAACAAGCATAAGTTATCACCCAATCTTCTTCAGTGAAAGGAATGAACATCTCTCCTCAAAGAAAATTCCAGCATGTTCATTACTTTTCTGCTCACTCTTAGATAATGGTCCTTGGCTCATCTTAAGACGCATACAAAAAAAAAAAAAAAATTCAAATTGTCACAATTCATCCAAGCTCTTAATGAAAGCCCTGAACTTAATTTAACATCAGCTCTCCTCTCTCCCATCTCAGATCTCCTTCCACCCAGAAGCCTGTATTAGGAAAGGGGAGTGCACATGGGTGGTTGAAATCTTCTGTTTCTCTATCCAGCATTTTGCCTCCTATTTGTCAGGAGGTTTTCTTTTCTTTCATCTGGGTGATGTTTGGAATTCCTTCCTCATCCTCTAGGCACTCACCTCCAGCTTGATGCTGGTTCTAAGAACTTAAGTCATCTTGACTTTCTCTATCTGGTCCATGGAAACACTTGTATATCCTTGTCCTGCTCATCTGGGGAAGTGCAGGTCACATTCATCACAGTCCCTCTTTCAGATACATCAAAGCAATTGCTCAACTCATGCTCACCCTATAGATATTCTGGGCAGGGGTCTGACTTAAGTCCACAGTGTCCATCAATCACAAGGACAAGCATATCAAACTCTCTAGGTGATTCTAACAACCTTTGGCAGCATGGTTGTTAAATCATCCAGGCTCTAACCAAAAGATCAGCAGTTCAAACCTACCAGCCACTCCATGGAAGAAAGATGATGCAGTCTACTTCCATAAAATTCTACAGCCTTTGAAACCCTGTGGGGCAGTTGTACTCTGTCCTATAGGGTAGCTATGAGTTGGAGTTGACTTGATGTCAGTGGGTGATTTTTAGGTTATTCTAATGAAAACTACTCTCTCTAGACTTGGGGGTAAAGGAGGTAGTAATCCCATATCTCTCTCACTAGTGAATCCTGGAAGGAAATTTGGCCTCACCACATTGCACTGCAAAGATTTTCTATAAAGAAACCTCTTCACCAATGCCTCATCTGCCCACACTTCTGATTCCTTTATGTCCTTCTGTTTGTAGAGTCTAAGCATTGTAGACTCAGTTCCCTTACATTTCTTTTGAATATAAATTCTACATATTAGGATAGTGAGGATTTGTTGGACTCTCACTTCTTTACTGATCACCCAGAAACTTACACAGAAAGTGATCTTGCTACATGTAGGAAGCTTGGTAGTTACTGGCTCTGGTATCTTGTTTTCTTTTTTCTTTTTCTTTTTTTTTAATTTGGGAAGGATTAGGTGGACCTGACCCTAAAGATGGTCTTTTCAGTCATCTCATCTGCATGTGAAAGCTGAATGAAAAAGGAAGGCAAAAGAAGAATTGATGCATTTGAACTGTGGTGTTCATGAAGAATATCAAACATATGGTTGATTGCCAGAAGAATGAACGATTAAGTCTCAGAAGAAATGCAAGCAGAATCCTTCTTTGAAAAGTGAGGGCTAGACTTCAGCTGTCTTACTTTGAATATGTCACCAGGAAAGCCCAGTTGCTAGAAAAGGGCATTGCATTTTTGTAAAGTAGAGAGTCAATGAAAATGTGAAAAACTCTCAATGAGATGGATGGTCTTAATACCTGCAACAATGAACTCAAGCCGACTATGATGAAGATGGCGCAGGACTGGGCAATGTTTTGTTCTGTTTACATAAGATAACACGAGTCGGCGCGCCTCAACAGCCTCTAACACCAACAACGAAGCTGTGTGCTCTTGGGCAAGTAAGCTGGTTTACTCAATTTACTTCCACATGTATAAAAAGGGGAAATTGTGGTTGTCTTCCTTTATTACAGAGGATTTTAAATAAAAAACAACCATGTATTTGCTAACATGAATCTCACTCCAACCTCGGAAGGACTGTGAGGCTCAAATGATATAATATATGTGAAAGTGCTTTCTAAATTCTCAAGGGTTATAAAAATGCTCATTAATGCAATCACAACATCAACAAAATTGTTAATTTGGGAGGGGGAATCAATTGGTGTGTTTTTTTTTGTTTTGAGTACAGGGTCAGGGTGTGAAGTGGCAAACACGCCCCTCTGCCTGTCAGCAACTGGCAATTAATCAGTTTCAGGGTGTTTTTAAACATCAGGAATCATGTATTTTCCATTCACCAGCTGGAAATCTGCCATATAAAACAGCCAGCATCAGCTTACCAGC
The DNA here is from genome assembly GCF_000298275.1 of Orycteropus afer afer. Taxonomy (NCBI): domain Eukaryota; kingdom Metazoa; phylum Chordata; class Mammalia; order Tubulidentata; family Orycteropodidae; genus Orycteropus; species Orycteropus afer. The sequence continues at coordinate 7,713,224 of NW_006921624.1, forward strand.
TGAATTAATACTTGCTGCTACTGAGAACTCAATTCCTCCACCCTCTCCTTCACTTTTGGCTCATGCAAAGCATGCAACATAAAGTTCCTTGGAGATGGGTCTAGACATATTCATGACACCTGAAACTCGGACTCTGTCATCCATTCTGGACGGTGGCATAGATCAGGGATCCATTATCTATAGTTCATGTAATATGTGCCAGGAAATGTGCTAGACGTCTGACATCCATTACTATAGGGATTGATAACTCCACTTGAATTTAGGTATGTTGACGCTTATACAGGTTAGCAATTTTCCATTCACTCATCTAAAAAGTTATTAAGTGATCACTTCCTGTTTACTAAGCCTGAGGATATCCTGGAAAAGAAAACAGGGAACATAAAATCAAATGGCAGAGGGTGGGCAGACCATAGAAAGTAAACAGCAAATGCACATAAAATTTTATTCTAGAAAGCAAATCCACACCACAGAAACTCACAACATGGAAATTAAAAATCTTAGTGGGGGAGTAGAAAATAAATACTTAAGGCACAAAGAGTTAAGTGGTAGACTAGCAGATGAAAGGTTGGTGGTTCAAACACACCTATGGACACATCAGAAGACAGGCCTAAAAATCTTCTTCCAAGAGCTCACAGCCTTGAAAACTCTACGGAGTAGTTCTACTCTACACACCTGGAGTTGCTATGAGTTGGCGTCACCTGGATGGCAAGTAACAGCAACAACGAAAACAGGGACTTCACAGCAGTGGTAAAAATTCAGGTGGGTGGGTGAGGAAGGGTATCTAATCAGAAAACTGAAGAATGAATAATAGTCAATCTGTACAAACGGCAGAGTGTGGACAATGTGTTGACATAATGTAAGCCTCTGGTCCATCCATGAAGGACCTTGGTATTTTCTGATACAGAAGCTGATACAATCTTTTCACTGAATTTAAAGTTAGGAATCTTAATATGGACCCAAGCACAGAACCAAGTTGTGAGAACTTTTTGTGACACTTACCAGCTGGAGTCTTTAGAAAAACGATTTCCTCTTTTCTGAGCTTTGGCTTCCAAATCTGCCTTTTGTTAAACTTATAATGATGTTCTGAGGATCGCTGGGGTTGTATATGTGAAGGTGCTTTGAATGAGCTACCCAAAGGTAAATCCAGTTTACTAAAACTGCTAAAAAACTTCCTTTAGGAAAAAAAACTTTATGCCTGTCATTTAATGTTGTTGTTGTTGTTGTTATGCCGTCGAGTCGGCCCTGACTCATAGCGACCCCTCCTTGGGTTTCCGAGGCAGTATCATTACAGAAGTAGGATTGCCCAACCTTCCTTCCGAGGAGTGGCTGATGGGTTTGAACCGCCAGCCTTCTGGTTAGCAGTCAAGTACTTTAGCCACTATGCTACCAGAGCTCCTAATTTATAAACCTAACATTTAATGTTAGGTTTACTCAACAGGTTAAACCAAGATTACCAAGTCAAGATATCTAAGGACAGCCCTAATCCCAAACCTGCTGACAAACCGTAGTCAGCTCCCAATTACTCTGCCCTAAAGGGTTGCTATGAGTCAGAATTGACCCATGCAGTGGGTTTAGTTTGTTATCATTTGCTGAGTCAGAATCACCTTGACAGAAGTGGGTTTGGTTTGGTTGGGACAGGAATGGAGCACCCAGTAAGTCAAAGAAGCACAAGCTTACTTGTACTTATTTACTGATCTGCACCAAACAATTACGTGAAGTGGTTCAGTACAGCTTAGTAAGTAAGCAAAGTAAGCAAGTGCTTATCTTGCTTATTGGGTAATCTTCTGCTGCACCTCAGTATTGTCACATTTCTCCGCTCCCCTGCCATGCCATCCTTTATCACTGCTTCCTGAATTCCCAGCATTTTAAGAACCATCCAAAGGGCTGTGAAGACTTGGCAAATATCTATAATTCAAGACCCAGTTCCGGTCTTCATCTGAATCTTTGGTCAGCTTGTTTGGAGAAACATTACAGGTCATTTCTCCTCAGATAGGTGTGTGTATAAGGATCACTTCAGATTTCTGTGAAGACAGACTTCTGGCAACAATATTCAACACCTTTATTGTAGGGTGTCCAGGAGAAGACCCAGGAGTTGCGTTTTGAACATGTACCACTCTCCGTAGCTGATTTTGTTCTATGTAGCTCATTGTTACATAAGGAAACATTGGTCTGGAATGAATGAATCACCATCTGAACTCTGCACTTCCATCTTCCTGTCTTTGTCCTACGGTGTCCTATCAGTTTAAATTCCAGTTCTTACAATGACCCTGGACTTATCTGTTCTCTCCTTTGCTGGTGTTTTTGTTAGCTGCTGTGGAGTCAGTCCCTCAATTGATGGCAACCCCATGTGCTGGAGAGAACTGACTGTGATCTTTATGAAAACTGATCACCAACACTTTCCTTCTGCAGGGCCAGTGGGTGAGTTCAAATTGCCAGTCTTTCAGTTGTTGTTGTTGTAATATGCCATTCAGTCGATTTTGACTCATAGCAACCCCTCCTTGGGTTTCTGAGGCAGTATCACTACGGAAGTAGATTGCCCCATCTTCCTTCCGAGGAGTGGCTGGTGGGTTTGAACTGCCAGCCTTCTGGTTAGCAGTCAAATGCCTTAGGCATTATGCCACTAGAGCTGCTGGTGCCACTCATTTTGAGAAAGATAAGGACTTTCTTAAGACACTTCATGTTGTGGCTTGGATTTTTATTAGAAATTGGAATGAAAAGTGGAGACTATGGTGACAGAAAGGAAGAAAGGAAAGTATGAAATCTGTAACAGTTTGAGTGCCAGAAGTGGAAAGGGCTGTCAAATGGCCCTGGATTCAGAAAGTTCAAGTGTCATGAATCTCCCACATGTTTGCGGGAGAATAAACATTGCATATCCCTCTTCTCAAGGAGCCCTGGTGGCATCATGGTTAAGTGCTCACCTGCTAACTGGAGTGTCAGCAGTCTGAACCTACCAGCCACTCTGCAGGAGAAAAATGTGGCAGTCTGCTTCCTTAAAGATTTCAGCCTTGGAAACCCTATGGGGCAGTTCTACTCTCACCTGTAGAGTCACTATGATGGCAATGGATTTGGTTTTTGGATGCCTCTTCTCTGGTTGTTGTTGTTGTTGTTGTTATGTGCCATCAAGTGGACCCGGCTCATAGTGACCCCTCCTTGGGTTTCTGAGGCAGTATCACTACAGAAGTAGATTGCCTCATCTTCCTTCCAAGGAGTGGCTGGTGGGTTTGAACCGTCAGCTTTCTGGTTAGCAGTCAAGTGCCTTAGGCTCTATGCCACCAGAGCTCCCCTTCTCTGGTAGTATAATAAAATGTCAGCGTCCCTTACAGGAATTCCTGGCTTCTAATAACAGAAAGGAAAGACATTTAGGTAATCCTGAGGTATTTCCCCAGGGCTCCTCAACTCATACTTATTATAATGATTTTAATTTTGCTGAATGAATATATCTTCCCCTCTCAAATGTGCAACCTGGGAAAAAGAAAAACAAAGGTGTGCCTGTTTGGGGGAAGAAAACATTTACCCAAGCAAACGATAACTTTTCCCGAATCCAGTTCAGCTAACACTGACTTTTCTGAATCATTAAACCTCCCACTTTCCTGTGTGTTACTTTCTCCAACTCAGCTACAATCATCAATGAGAGAAACGTGCCTTAACACAGATGTGTTAAGTCAGCACAAGAGGAGCAGAGGGTGGTGATACTGAGACAACAGCGCCTGCGTGTTTTACTGCACGCCAGCACGTTCAGCACAAGGAGGGTCTCAAGGTTTGTGCCGGTACCACTGACATCATGCAGCCTTCAGCTATGCTTTCCCTCCTGAAAGCTTTCTGCTTTTCCTCCTCTCATGTGAGCCACTTCATCCCTCTCTCTTAGAGTCTGAAGTGTAGGAAAATGGGGACTAGACTCAAGTGCTCTTTGTATCTCATTTCTCTTTGAAAACCACCATTTCCCTTCAAGCCAATTGTGACTCAAGGAGAACCGATGTGTGTCAGAGTAAGACTGTGCTCCATAGGGTTTTCTAGGTCTGATTTTTGGAAAACAGATTGCCAGGTCTTTCTTTTAAGGCACCTCTGAGTGGATTTGAACCTCTAACCTTTTAATTAGCAGCTGAATGCATTAACCAATTACACCACCTGGAGACTCCCATTTCCCTTTAGATTCAGATTAAAAATGGTACCATTTCCCTGGTATCTATGAAGGCAGTGTAGGAGTTGTTCCTAGGCCTTGGAAAATCACTGAAGATTGAGTGATTGACACTAAGGATCCTTTCAAAAATACACAGGGGTTCATATTATACACAGGCCTGGACCCTTTCTTCTCATATCCCTCATGGACTCACAATTGTTAATGGCTTCCAATGCTCTTAGAATATAGACTGAAATAATTAAAGGGTCTACAAGTGTACACAGTCTGACCTCTCTAGCCATTAAGTCCTCACTGCTTACCTATGTTCCTCTCACTTATGACACATAAATCTCTCACCACCTACTCACTAACAAAGATTCAGCCCAATTGTCTTTTCCTCAAGAAGCTTTCTCCATAAGAATGCAGGCTGATGGTCTTTTAGCTCCTACATTTTTCCTTTAGATAATATACATACATATATATGTTGTTGTGTGCTGTCAAGTCAGCCCCAACTCATAGCAACCCCTCCTTGGGTGTCTGAGGCAGTATCACTATGGAAGTAGATTGCCCTACCTTCCTTCCGAGGAGTGGCTGGTGGGTTTGAACCACCAGCCTCTGGTTAGTGGTCAAATGCCTTAGGCACTATGCTACCAGAGCTCCCAAATATAATTAAAATCAGAACAATTGCAGTATTAGTTGTTTAATGTTGCTGTTGGTTGTTAGGTGCCCTGGAGTCAATTTTGACTCATTCTGACCTATAGGACTGCCCCATAGATTTCCTAGGCTCTAATTTCTACAGAATGAGATTGCCAGTTCTTTCTCCCTCCGAGTGGCAGGATGGGTTGGAACCACCGATATTTTTGTTAGCAGCTAAGTACTTAACCATTGGGCCACCAGGGACCCTTTGTTGCTTAATACTTATTATTACATTCTCTGGTAAAATGACAGCTCTGAGAAGGTCAGAAATTACTAGTGTTTAGTGCATCCCTAGTATTTGGTAGAATGTCAAGGGCCCAAAATTATTTTTTAAAGCAATGGTTCACAGAGAAAGCCTCTGTATTTGCTTCCTTTGATCTTGATTTGCAAATATGCCTCAATCAATTCAATTGATCTTTGTTTCATATTTGCTGTAACAATTTAGATCTTTAGTAAATAATGCTAATGATTTTACTAATAATAAAAGTGATTATTATTGTACTTTTTAAGTAATCATAAAATACTTTAGGATAGTTTTAATTTCATAATTATCTTTCATTTATATCATTTTAAAATATTTTATTATGATAAAATATTTTATAGATTATGATAAAATATATAACAAAAATGTGCATTTTAGCCACTTTTCAATGTACATTTCAGTGCCGTTAATTACATTCAACATGTTGTGTACCCATTCATTACCTCAAACAGAATCTCAGTACCGTTTAAGCAATAACTCAATTTTCTTTTCCCCTAGCCTCTTGCACCCAATAATAACCTTGTATCTTATGCATTTGCTCACTCTATTTCACAGAAGCGGGATCATACAACATTTGCCATTTTGTGTCTGATGCATTTCAGTCTGTGTTATGTTTTCAAGGTCCATCCATATCATAGCATATATCAGAACTTCAGAATTTGTGTCATTTTTTTCAATAAAATTATAATTACATATACATATTTGTGTCTTGCTTGCTTATCTAGCACCTTTTCATCTCAGCATTCAAATAACACTGAGCTTTTCCCTTGGAAACCTACCGTTTTCTATTGCATAGCAAACAGGTGAAGGATAGGATTAACCTTATGCCCAAATCAAAGGCAAACTATGCAGTGGATAGCACTGTACTGCCCATAATACTAGTTCATAAAAGGTCCAGTTAGACCTAAGATAAAGCTAGGTTAGAGCTAACACGTTAGGTCAATAGCTATGGAAACCCACCTGGCCTATTACTTTGAAGTTAATAAGGAAATACGGAGTCCTGATTGCTGATGGTGACTATCATCTTGCTATCATGAGGAAATCCAGTCTGAAATCAAGCTGACATAGGCAGGAAGGCAAGGCCAAGATAACCACAGACATGACACACGGGCTTTAAACCCCTGAGCAAGGTATACCTGAAGCATTATGTGTATTATGTTTATTAAGGGTATTATGAATGATTTTTAAGTTTATTAATTTCAGTTGGCTTCATATATGTATGAAGCCATATATTTTGGTTATATAAAGTGATCAATCCCCTTCATCCTTGAAGATTGTCACAAGTGGTTATAGTAACAACCTATCAAAAGCAAGATAAATAATACACTGTTATTACTCTGTGTTATCTTTTCCATTAGATTACATTGCGTTATGTTTCCATATTTGCAACAATATCATTATTTTTTTATCATCTGATAAATCTAGATGACTCTTATTGATCTTCTTTTATTGAATATTGAAATTTTTCACCTCCTTACTTTTCCAAATGAATATAAAATCATTTAATTCAGTTTCAAATATAAGATAGTTTGCATCTTGACTTGAATTAAATTAAATTAAAAAATCAAGGTTAATAATAGATAATTTTCCAATATTTTTTCTTCCCACCCAGGCATCTAGTGTATCCAACCATTGTAGCAAATCTGCTTTTAAATTCTCTCTAATATGATTTTATAGATTTATTTATGACTGCATCGACCCATTCAATCATGCCTCAATCTTTCACATTTTATTACTATTATGAATGATTTTAAAGTTTATTTTCCAAATAGTAATTGTCATTGTGTTAATATTCTTCTTGGCAGTTGAGAGTAGTTGTCTGAAGCACAGAAGCTTAGAAGCTCTGAAAACAGAACACCTGGGTCTATAATTCATGAACTTTTATATCTTTGGACAATTTTTCTACCCCTATGTTCTTCAGAGTCCTTAACTGTAAAATCAGACATAACTGAAAGGGATGTTGTGAATATTAAATGAGTTAGCACAGGGAATGAGTTTAGGGTAAGCAAAACAAACAAACAAACTCTGCCACCAAATTGATTCCAACTCCTAGCAACCTCCATTGGGTTTCCAAGGCTGCCAATCTTTATGGAACCTGACTGTCCCATCTTTCTTCTGTTGAGTGACTGGTGGGTTCAAACTACTATGTTTTTGCTAAGTAGCTGGTCTGGTCCTCGGGTGCTGCTATAACAGAAACACCACAAATGGGTGGCTTTAACAAACAGGGATCTATTCTCTGACACTTAAGGAAGCTGTAAGTCTGAGTTCAAAGTGCCAGCTCAAGAGGCTGGGTGAAAGCCCCTTGACCTTGGGCTTCAGCTCTACCTCTCGGCCTTGGCCCACTGAAGCTGGAGGCATCTCTTAACTCAGACAGCTTCTGGCTGCTGAGGATGACAAACCCAAGGCAGACAAGTAAAATGGCACAGTCCCAAAATTATCAAGCAATATGGCAGACCATTTGTTCAAGTCCAGAAACAGTCTCAAGATCAACAGACAACATGGCAGGCCACTAAGATGAAGACTCAGCCAAATGCAGGACCCAGATGTGCCAAAAAGCTCAAGACCTTTCTTGAAGCATCTTCTTATACACTAGAAGCAGACCACACTTCTAAGGCAGCTACTCAGCTGCTCATAGTATATTCTACCATGGAGTTGATTACTAGTCTCATCATAGGGAATAACTACAGCCAGCTGTCCAGCCACTGAAAACCAGGCCCAGCCAAGTTGACACATAACCTTAACTACCCCAGCAGCCAAATGCCTTAACCACTGCACCATCAGAGCACCTTGCATTTAGGATAGTATCTGACACATAGGAAACCTTCAGTCAATCTTGCTGTGTTCTCTAGAGGAACAAAACCAGTGATATGTATATATGTATAAATCAAAGCCATTGCTGTTGTGTTGATTCCAACTCAGAGCAACCCTATGTTGTTGTTGTTATGTGCCATTGAGTGGAACCCGACTCATAGCGATGCCTCCTTGGGTTGCCGAGGCAGTATCACTATGGAAATAGATTGCCCCATCTTCCTTCCAAGGAGTAGCTGGTGGGTTTGAACTGCCAGCCTCTGGTTAGCAGTCAAGTGCCTTAGGCACTATGCTACCAGAGCTCAGAGCAACCCTATAGGACAGAGTAAAACTGCCCATAGGGTTTCCAAGGCTGTACACCTTACAGAAGCAGACTGCCTCATCTTTCACCCAAGGAGTAGTTGGTGAGTGCAAACAGTAGAACTTTTGGTTAGCAGGTTTAGATAGATAGAGAGAGAGAGAGAGAGAGAAAGAGACATATAGACAGATATAGATATAGATACAGATACAGATATAGCTATACATGTAAACCAAAACAAACACACTCTCATTGAGTAAAATCCGACTCATAGCGAACTACACTGGGATTCTAAGCAGACTGCCTTATCTTTCTTCTGGTGGATTCAAACCTTTGACCTTTTTGTTAGCAGCCAAATGCCTTAACCACTATCGCACCAGAGCTTCCTGTATATATATATATATATATATATATATATATATATATA
>NW_006921624.1:7722891-7727281 GCF_000298275.1 Orycteropus afer afer
GAAGGAAGGTTGGGCAATCCTACTTCTGTAGTGATACTGCCTCGGAAACCCAAGGAGGGGTCGCTATGAGACAGGTCCGACTCGATGGCACATAACAACAACAACAACATGTGTATATATGTATATATATTGTCAACATCTACTCTCCCCTTTAAAGTTTTCTATATCAATGCATTTGTGAGCATGTATAAAATATAAAATTAAAAATATTTTTAATAATATATAATATTATGACAAGGATCTGTCAGAGGATATGTGATTTATTTGACTCGACAGCAGTGAGTTTGGTTGGTTTTGGTTTTATATAAATTTAAAGAGAATTTCTTCATTGATTAGGATCTTCATCATGATATTTGGCCTCAAAGTGGTGCTCTTTGCTATACTGATGATGGATTTTTATCTTTTTCTTTCTCTTATTCCATTCTTCCTTCTCCCATTTTTCCAAGTGGTACGTTATATACAGTTTCTGTGCAGAAAATTTAACCAATAACAAAAGATTAATAAAAACCTTAATTTTTTTTACGCTGACTTCATAATTCTTCCTTTCAGCAATATTTATCCTATTAAGAATTCAGTATGTATCTTTTTAAATCCTTTTACATACGTTTATTTAAATATGTATTTGTTGTTGTTGTTGTTGTTATGTGCCCTCGAGTCCGCCCTGACTCATAGCGACCCTTCCTTGGGTTTCCAAGGCAGTATCACTACAGAAGTAGGATTGCCCAAACTTCCTTCCGAGGAGTGGCTGGTGGGTTTGAACCACCAACTGTCTGGTTAGCAGGCAAGTGTCTTAGCCACTATGCTACCAGAGCTCCCAATATGTATTTAGGTACACAAATATAATTCAGAAGGTTTTCTTCTTTTTCATGAAATTTACTTTTTTTAATATTCCATATTTGTAGAAACTGATCTACACATTGTTTTTAATTATTGAATATACACCATTGTAGTTACAAAACAGCAACTCCACAGTCATATACAAACATTCATTTGGCTATTTCAAAATATGTAAGTAACTAGGGATTTAAAATTGTTCACTGTTACACAAAATACTGTAGGGAACACCTTTGTATATTTTGCACATTTGTTTGCACATGTAAGTGACTCAAGTGAAAGGAAAATCTGGAGGGTTAACTCATGGGGCTACAGATAAGCACAATTTGTTTGTTTGTTTTGTTTGTTTTAATACTGATAAACTGCTCTCTGAAACTTCCCTTACTTTTATATTCCTATTTTCAAGCTTTTTTTTTTTTTTTGAAGCAAGTTATGTTTGATTTTTATTAACTGCCTTTGGGCATGCATTGGTACATGCTTATGCATTCTCTTGTTTTCTCTATTCTGTGTTTTATTACATTAGTGTGATCTCTTAAATTGAACCATTAGTCTATTCCTATTCAAAACATCGATGGATTTTGAGAAAAAATAAAATAATAAGTAGAGTAGGGTAAAAAGTGAATATTAATAAAGCAACTACTAATGAAGATGCTAATGAAAGGGAGTGCTTCTTTTAATTTTAACTAAAACAATAATGGTAAAAACTATAGAAAAATGTAGGATTAAGTACTAATATATTACACAAAAAAATGTGGAAATTTGAAAAAAGAAAGACAAAAAGATGAAAAGTCTTAAATATCATAAATGGTTATGTGTCATCATTACATTTATGTGATATTAAGAATATTTATTGACCCTTTTAAGGTAATGGTGAATAATTCCAAAATGGACTGTTTATGCTCTAAATCATACCAGAATAATAAAGCAAAGAAACAAAATTAATACATCAGAGTAAAAAAGCAATAAAAAAGAAACAAAGAGCCGATATATTTTTAACTTAGAGAAAAGAATTGAGTGACAAATTATTCTAATTGTAATATTCTGAAAAGATGGCCTAAGTTTTCTCATTAAAGATGTAACTAGTATGAATAATTGGTTTGAAAAGAAAATTCAATACTACTTTCAATAGGAAATAATCCCAAATCTCATACTTGTGAAACATAAAATATGTGATTTGAACATGCAAGCTAAGCAATAAACAATATAAGACTAACAAGTAATTTTTTTTTTTCATTTGTACTTTTGAATTTTTTTTTTAATTGTGATTTGGTTGAAAGTTTACAGAGCAAATTCACTTTCCATACAGCAGTTCACATATACTTTGTCTCATGACATTAACTACAAATCACCCCAACGCAACAGCTCCCCTCCCACTTCCTCCCGATAGTTACCTCTTCTCTGTGTCCATCCCTCCATGCACTCTTGTCCCTTCAGCTGTCTCCCTGTGCATAAATAGCCTTTCTTTCTCCCCTGATTTTTCTCTCCAAGGAGTGTATCTACAATAGGAAAATATTCAACTCATATGCCAGTCTTTTGTTTGCTGGAAGCCACAAGTGTGGGTTCAATTCCAGACCTGAAGGGCAGCTGGGGCCATAATCTCAGTGGCTCCACCAGGCTCTATCAGACCAGCAAACTTGGTCACTTTTTTTTTTTTTTTTACAAATGATTTTGAGTTTTGTTCCACATTGTTCTCCCTCTCTATCCAGGATCTCCTACACAGATGCCCCACCAAGTGGTTGACAGTGGTAGCTGAGCACCATCTATTTCTTCTGGTCTCATAGTCATATAGGCTATGAATCACATGGTGTACCAGTCACTAGGACTAATTTTTTTGATGAATCTTTGGTTTTCTTCATTCTTCTTTGCTCTGGATGAGGAGAGACCCATTGTTGGAACTAGATGGCTGCTTTGCAAGCTTTTAAGATACCAGTAGCTATTCACCAAAGTAGGAGGTGGAACAATGTTTTGTGTAGTGTGATATGCCAATTGAGCTCGATGTTCCCTGAGACTATGGTCCCAAGCCCACAGGTTCAACTACTTGCTCCCTGTGGGTAGTTGGCTGTGACCAAGAAGTGACTACAACCTTGTCCCATGTCAGTTCTACTAAACACCTGGGAATTCTTACAGAACATACAAATACACTTTTAGAACTATTGTCTGCCAACCCTATACATGGTCTTGGGTACACTATGCAGTGCATAGACATACCTAGTAGTTCAGCCTGTCCACCCATCTAGCCACCTGTATACCCATGTTTGCCTTCATTGAAAATGTATGTGCAAAAGGGTTCATCTTTGTTGTCTGCACCTCCTATGTACCTCTCTCTGTCTTCTTCTTTCTCAATGTCACCATATTGATCACTCACATTTGGTACATTGCCCTTCCTTCATCCAAATCAATACTTATCTCTACCTATCTAACAGTGTCCCCTCCCCTCCCCACCCACCCTTGGTAACCAACAGAGAAAATTTCCTTCCATATATAAACCTTTCTTTGACTTTTGCAATAACGGACTAATACAATATTTGTCCTTCTGTGATTGACTTATTTCACTCAGCAGAATGTCTCCCAAGTTCATCCATGTTATGTGATGTTTTAAAGAGTCTACATTATTCTTTAGGGTTGCATAGTATTCCACTGTGTGTATGTACCATAGTTTGGTTATCCATTCTTCAGTTGATGGACACCTAGATTGTTTCCATCTTTTGGCTATTGTAAATAGTGCTGCAATGAACATGGGTGTGTATTTGTCTGTTCTTGCCATGGCTCTCACTTCTTTAGGATATATACTAATGGAATGGCTGGGTCAAATGGTATTTCTAATTCCAACTTTTTAAGAAATCACCATACTGCTTTCCACAGTGGTTGAACCATTTTACAGTCCCACCAGAAGTGTATGAGAGTTCCAATCTCTCCGCATCCTCACTAGCATTTGCCATTTTGTATCTTGTTGAACTTTGCTCCTAGTGGTGGAGCAAGATGTTATCTCATTGCTGTTTTGATCTGCATCTCTCTAATGGCTAATGATCGTGAGCATTTCTTCACTTGTTTGTTGGCCGCCTGAATATCCTCCTTGGTGAAGTGCTTATGTCCTCTGCCCATTTTTAATTGGATTATTTGTCTTTTTGTTATTGAGGTGTTGGAGTTTTCTATAAATTCTAGAGATTAGTCCCTTGTCAGATATGTCATTGCCAAATATTTTTTCCCAATCTGTAGGTTCTCTTTTGACTCTTTTTGAGAAGTCTTTGGAAACACATAAAAATTTAATTTTTAGAAGGTCCCATTCACCTAGTTTCTCTTCTGCTCTTAGAGCATTTTCAGTTACTCTTGATAGTCTATTTTTGCCATACATTAGGGTCTCTAAATTGGCCCCTAGTCTTTCCTTGAGGAACTTTATAATTTGAGGTTTCACATTTAAGTCTTTGATCCATCTGGAGTTCGTTTTTGTGTATGGTGTGAGGTACAAATCTTGTTCCATTTTTCTGCAAATGGATCTCCAATTTTGCCAGCACCATCTATTAAACAAACATTCTCTTCCCCATTTAATGGATTTTGG
>NW_006921624.1:7728307-7740770 GCF_000298275.1 Orycteropus afer afer
ATTTTGTTGAAGATTTTTGTATCTATATTCATGAGGGATATTTGTCTGCAGTTTTACTTTTGAGTGATATCTTTGCCTGGTTTTGGTATCAAGGTTATGCTTGCTTCATAAAATGAGTTAGGGAGGATTCCATCCTTGTCTATATTTTGGAATAGTTTGAGTAGGGTTGGTGTCATTTCTTCTCTAAGTATTTGGTAGAATTCTCCAGTGAAACCGTCTCTGCTAGGAATTTTTTTGTTGGTAATTTTTTTATGACCCGTTCAATTTCTTCTTTTGTTATGGATCTGTTCAACTTTTCCACATCAGTCTATGTTAGTTTAGGTAAGTGATGTGTCTCCGTAAATCTGTCCCTTTCTTCCAGATTTTCATATTTGTTGGAGTACAGTTCTTCATAGTATCCTGATATTATGCTTTTTATTTCAGTTGGTTCTGTTGCGATGTCACCCATTTCATTTCTTATTCATGTTATTTATAGTCTCTCCTTTTCCTTTGTTGAATTTGCCAATGGTTTGTCAATTGTATTAACCTTTTCAAAAAAACAACTTCTAGTCTTGTTGATTTTTTCTATTGCCCTTCTATTTTCTGTTTCATTGATTTCTGCTCAAATATTTATCATTTCCTTTCTTCTTGTAACTGTAGGCTTTTCTTGCTATTCTTTTTCTAATTGTTGGAGATGTTCGTTGAAAGTGTTGATTTTGGCTCTTTTTTGTTTTTTGATGTGTGCATTTATTGCTATAAATTGGCCTCTGATGACTGCTTTTGCTGTATCCCAAAGATTTTCATATGTTTTGTTTTCATTCTCATTTGATTTAAGTAATTTTTGAATTTCATTTTTTATTTCTTCTCTTACCCAGTCTTTCTTAAGGAGGGTGTTGTTCAGTTTCCATGTGTTTACTCTTTTTCTGTTGCTCTTCCTATTGTGGATTTCTAATTTGCTGTTGTTGGGTGAAGTGCTCTGTAGATGTCTATAAATTCAAGTTGGTAGATTGTATTGTTTAGCTCTCTGCATCTTTGTTTAGTTTCTTTCCAGTTGTTCTATCTTTCATTGAAAATGGTATATTAAAGTCTCCCACTATGACTGTGGAGTCATGTATTTGCCTTTTCAACTCTTTTAAAGTCTGATATATGTATTTTGGGGCTCTTTCATTGGGTCCATAGATATTTATTTTGGTTATATCTCCTTGTTCAATTGATCCTTTAATCATTATATAATGTCTTTCCTTGACTTGTTTAGTGGTTTTTGTCTTAAAGTCAATTTGATCAGAAATTAATATTGCCACTCCTGCTCTTTTATGGTTGCCATTTTCTTGATATATCTTTTTCCAACCTTTGATTTTTAGTCTATTTTTGTCTTGGTCTCTACGTTGTGTCTCTTGTAGACAGCATATTGATGGGTTTTGCTTTCTTATCCAGTTGGCAACTCTCCATCTCACATGGTGTATTTAATCCATTAACATTCAATGTAATTATTGACAAGTATGAATTGGTTGCTGTCATTTTGTTATGTGTATTTTCATGATGTCCCTGGTTTCTCTGTTCCATATTATTGTCTGTGCTGAGCTCATTATATTTATGAATTCTATAATCATTTCCTTTATTGTTGTTGTTTTAGCATTTGCTGAATGTGCTTGTCCTCTTTTTTATTGTGATATGAAGGTTTACCATTCTTCTTTGAAGTTACCCTATGATTTATAATTTTCTCCCTGAGTTTAGAACAGTCCATTCTATCTTGTAACTCTCTTGACTTCCTCACCATTTAGAAGTTCTGTATCTACACAGTATTTTCCCTCTTTTTAGTTTGTACTTGTCCTCGTTTGCCAATTGATGTCTCTGGTTCCCTGTTTGCAATCTTGTAAGCTTATTTTACTTTGGATGTGTCCAAAGCTGTGGTTTCTGGGTTATGTCATCTTGTGTATTAATGATCAGTTGTTGTTTGCTATTTTTGATTATCTGTTCAAAGAACTCCCTTTGGTATCTCTTGTAACATTGGTCTGGTTTTAACAAATTCCCTTAGTTTTTGCTTATCTGGATATTTCCTAATTTCACCATAATATTTGAGGGACAATTTTGCTGGGTATACAATTCTTGGTTGGAAATTTTTCTATTTCTGGGTTTGATATATACCATCCCATTGCCTACTTGCTTGCATAGTTTCTGCTGAGAAATCAAGAGCTTATTCTTACTGGCTGTCCTTTGTAAGTAATTTTTTGTTTTTCAGGATTCTGTCTTTGTCTTTGGTTTTGATGACTTTGATGTTGATATGACTTGGTGATTTTCTTTTGGGATCTATCCTGTTTGGGGTTTGTTGGACTTCCTGAATGGATATATTCTCATCTTTCATCATATCAGGGAAGTTCTCCTCCAGCAAATTTTGGACAATTTTCTTAGTGGTTTTATTTTTCTCTTCCTGTTCTGGTATTCCAATGACACATAAGTTATTCCTTTTGATGATATCCCACTTGGACCTTAGGCTTTCGTCATTTTGTTTTGATCTTTTTTCTCATTGTTGTCTTTCCAAAGAAGTATTCAGGTATTTGTCTTCAATCTCATTAATTCTGTCTTCCATTACATCAATTCTACTCCTTTGCCCTTTCAATGTGTTATCTATTTCTGACAGTTTATTATTAATGTTCTTGCTTTCTATCTGTAGATTTAGAATCATTTCAAATTTTTCATTTATTTTGTCATTTTGTTCTTGTATTTTCTTCTGAAATTCTTCTAGGGTTTTGTCTGTGTTTTCCTTGATCTGTCTCTTAATTCTTTGAAGATACCTAAATATAATTCTTTTAAATTCCTTATCAGGGATTTCCAATGCTGCATCTTCCTCAGGGATGTGTTCTGGGTCTGTATCCTGCTCCCTTGTTTGTACCACTTTATCTTGCTTCTTTGTGTGAACTATGATGGTGTGTTGTCTCCAAGACATTGTGATGTTGTATTTAGATCTCTGTTAACTGTTTGTGAAGAGCAGCTAAGGGTGATTCAGGCCCATCTTGGTGGTTGTTTATCATTGGCCCATTGGTGGAGAATTAAGTGATGGCTCTCACTTAGTAAGTGAAGCTGCAGGAGGTATGGGTGTAGTTGTGTCATATGGGGACTGTTGCTATCTCACACTCAGTTAGACAAAAATAAAAGTTGAATAACCATCAAAAAAGTGAAAGCAAATGGACAAAAAACACACCATGTAATCACACAGTAAGAGTAACCAAAAAAATAAAAATAATAAATAAATAAATAAATATCACAATATCTGCAGAGAAGACAATAAGAGAAAAAAGGTAGAGAGGAGAATAATGAAGAAAAAATGGCAAAAATGCAAAAAGGAAAACAAGGAATGGGATTAACTACAAGAAAGAAATATAAAATGGAAACAGGAACAGGGAAAATAAAAAAAGCTGAAAACTAGAACCTGGGAAGGGAAGAATAAAGAATAATAATAAAAATGACAAAAGTAATAATAATATTGGTAGTTTTAAAACAGACAAAAACAAACAAACTTAAAAAAAGAAAGAAGAAAAAAAAATTGGGGCAGGGTGGGGCAGGGCACCCAGGCTCCTTCCATATACTTGGACTGGGATGGAATTCCTGCCAGCTAAGAAGGTAGGTGGGAGTGAAGATGGCTGCACCTCCGTTCACCAAGAGGATGTGGAACATAAGAGTAACAAGGGGAATGTCACACCTTTCCAGTCATCTGCATCCAGAATGTCCTTGTGGTTCCTGGCAAGTGGAACCTGTTCTTAAGTCCCTGGAATCTGGAAGAATGCTGTTGCTTTTAATATCCAAAATGGTCAAACTGCTTGTAAACATTCAAAATGGCTGCACCCTCCAGACAGACAGAAGTTCACAGCTCAGCCCACCTTCCTCTTCACTGCTTCCCCCTTTATTCACCAGCCACCAGAGAAGTTCTCCATGCAGTCCCTGGCTAGCAGGGATGATTATTAGGTTAATTCTTAGGTCCTACCCCCACTCAGCAATATTCAAGCTGTCTGTGCTGTCAGGATCACTGACAGACTGCAGCTCTGTATGTCTCCTTTTTTGGTGTTTTCATGCAAATTCTTCTGCTAGTTGGAATTTAGTTCACTTCTATATCCTTCCTTTCAAAGCTCAGGGGTCCAGGATTATCTTCTGTATCTGTGTTAATTGGTTCTCCTTTTCTTTGTTGAAGAGGGTCTGTGCAGTCTTTCTGCCTACTCCACCATCTTGAATATTTTCATAAGTAACTTCTTTTTCATAAACAATTTCTAATATGACCCTCAATTACAGTTTTGTAAAAAGAGCCCTGCTGGTACAATGTTTAAATGCTCAGGCTACTAATCAAAAGGTTGGCAGTTCAAACCCATCAGCCATTCCACAGGAGAAAGATATGGTAATCTGTTGAAGGTCTTCCTCTTCTTCACTAAACCTCTACTTTTCTAGGGATGATGTCCTTATCCAGAGGCTGATCTCTCCTGCTAACATGTCCAAAGTATGAAAGGTAAAGTTTCACCATCCTGATTCCTCTTTTTTTTTTTTGCATGTCTGAAGAAATTTCATTTATTTATTTGTTTAGAATTTTTATTGTGATTTAAGTGAAGGTTTGAACTGTACTTCCTCCAAAACAGATTTCTTCATTCTTCTAGAAATTCATGGTACATTTAATATTCTTCCCCCTTACCACAATCTAAATGTGTCAAATATTCTGTGGTCTTCCTTATTCATTGTCCAGGTTTCACATGCATAAGAGTCTATTGAAAAGACTATGGCATGGGTCAGCAACACCTTAGTCTTCAAATTGAAATCTTTGTACTTTACCACTTTCAAGAGGTATTTTGCAGCATATTTACCCAATACAATACATCATGTGATTTCTTGACTGCTATTTCCGTGGGCATTGATTTAGATCAAAGCAAACTGAAATCCTTGGCAACTTCAATCTTTTCTCCATTTATCATGATGTTGCCTATTGGACCACTTGTAAGCGTTTTATTTTCTTTATGTTGAGATCTAATCCATATTGAAGTCTACATCTTTGAACTTCATCAGTAAATATTTCAAGTCTTCTTCACTGCAAGGTTGTGTCCTCTGCATACTGCAAGTTGTTAATGAATCTTTCTCCAATCCTGATGCCACAGTCTTCTTCAAGTCCAGCTTCTTGGATTATTTGAAGAAACTTCCTTCTTCTCAGTCTGTAAACTCTCCTGAAACCCACCTGGGATAGGTGACCCTACCATATTTGAAATACTGGTGGCATATCTTCCAGCATAACAGCAACGTGCAAGTCACCACAGTAAGAAAAACTGACAGATGAAAGTGATATTCCTAGAGAGTCTGTATGAGTTGGAATTGGCTCAGCATCAGCGGGTTTGATTATAGTATTTTGGTTTACCTTATTGTAGATAACTGCTTGGCCATGATACGGTATGACATAACTCTTAATTTATCTATATTAAGACACCCAATGTGCATCTAGAAACTCTGGCAGTGCAGTGGTTCAGCACTCTGCTGCTACTTTAGAAGTCCACAGTTTGAACCCACCAGCTGCTTTGCAGGAGAAAGATGTGAGTCTGTTTCCATAAATACTTACAGCTTTGGAAACCATGGACAGTTCTACTCTGTCCTATAATGTCACTACAAATTGGAATCAACTTGATGGCAGTAGGTTTGGTTTTTTAGAGTGTTATTGTGTACCTCTGATCATGATCCTTTGGTGTGAGTTACTCTAATACAATGTGAGCTAGACCTCCTGACAGACCCTTGTCCTATAAGACCAGAGGGACTAAACTAAACAAAAACCCTAGATTGTGCTCTTCAGAAAATAGCAAGGTAGGCCCTCCTCCCAAAACCACTTGTTAAAGATAAACACCTGCAGGCTAAAGATTTGACTTTAATTATTGGATTATCATTATCAAACCTTGACTCTCCAGATCTAAATGAATGTTTGGGGGTCTTATCTGTGTGCTGTGTCATGACTACGTTGCAATAAGCTACATGAACTTATACATAAAAAATCTGAGCATCTCTCTACTTATTTTCAAATAGAATATGCAGGAGACACACCCACTCTATACCAAACACTTAGATGAGCCCTGAGATACATCAGTGAATGAAATAGGTAGTGTTCTTCCTTCAGAGAACTTGCATTTTATTTACAGAGACAAATGAGGCAAATTATACTTCATAAATTGAGCTGCAAGTGGATATTATCTGATTAAAAAAATAATAATAAGTTTCCCAAATATGAAGAAAGCCTAACATATGTGCAAATATTTCCTCATATTAAACCATCTCCTCACTGATCAATAAGAGCCAGCTTCTGCTGATTGGGTAAGATGAGCTGAACTTTGCAATGCACCTGCTGAAGGACTGCCTGGAAAACCCTCCCAGAGCATCTTCCCTTCTGTCTTGTTGGGGACATGGAAGGAGTTCTGTCTGCATCACTGCTGATTAATCTATGTCTCAGCTTTCAGCTACCTCACACTGAGCTCATTGTAACTTTAAATATTGATAACTATGCTCATATATCACAGAGCTGAGAGAATGACAGTTTCAGTGCATAATGGCTAAAGCTTTCTACAATAATCATATATTCAATAATTCATGAAAATATATTCCCCAAAATCAAATTGGAAGCTATTTTGTGTAATATATTATTTAAAATTCAATATTATAATGCACACAACTTCTCCTCAGCCAGAGGAAGACCATTTCAAAATGTGATTATGTGCGGACTCTATTTAAAAGTGACAATTTTGCTTTTCATTTGTTTAACGGCTTAAGCGCAGGAGCTCAACTGGAACTAAGTCATCTGACAATGAAACCAGGGCAGCCACAAGCAACTTTGCAAAAGTGACATTAGGACCTAAAATATGCACACATATTTGGATGGGAGAGACATATGTATGTGGAGAAAAATTCTTAACTTGTTCACGTCCCGTATTGGCTTTCTCCAATAATTTTTTTTTTTTTTTAATTGCCAACTATTAGATTCCAACTCACAGAAAACCTATAGACCACAGTTGAACTGCCCTGTAGATTTTTCAAGGTTGTAAATCTTATGGAAGCAGACTGCCTCATCTTTCTCTCCAGGAGCAGCTGATAGGCTCAAACCACCAGACTTTCAGTTAGCCCCTAAGGGCTTAACCATTGTGTTACCAGGGTTTCTTGCTCCAATATAGTCCCTTCCAAATAGTTGTAATTTGTCATCATTGTAAGATACATTTTGAGCTTTTAAATCTGACAGGACTCATTCCCACCCCAGGTCCCACAATGTTACTACAGTCTTAGTTACTTTCAAAGTAATGATTCACTATGTTTTCTTTGAATGGACTGGGGAGAAATTGTCTGTAAAAACATATTCAGCATTCTGCTTTCAAATTATTTTCATTTTGGAAATGTCCTTCCTCTTCTTCTGTCACCTCCTGAGACCTTCTTTCAAGGAAACCATGACACTGAATCAAACCTTCTCTGACTTCACAAGCCAGATACGGTTCACCTTTTCTCAGAACTCCTATTATAGTAATTACATGCAGCATTCACTTTAATCTACTACCAAACAAAGAAAAAAAATCAGATCCATGGCCATTGAGTCAATTCTGATTCATATTTTGCTATGAATATATTCTACTAGCTACCACTCATTGAGCACTGATCATATCTCAGTAAATGTTACTTATTTGTGTTGTTATCTGCTATACCACATCTGTACCATCACCATAATTGGTTGTGGATCAGATTATGTGATCCATAGTGTTTTCAGTGATTGAATTTCAGAAGTAATTCACCAAGCCTTTCTTCTCAGTCCTGCTGAGTCAGGAAGATTTTATGAATCATTTTCATCATTGTTGTTATTAGGTGCCATCGAGTCAATCTCCACTCATAGGGAGACCACAGGACAGAATAGAAGGCCCCATACAATTTCTTAGGCTATACTCTTTATGGACCACTACTTATCTATCATTTTGTTGTATTTTTGTGGCTGGCATATTACTTTGATGCTAGAAGTTATTCCACAGGTATTTCAAATACCAGCAGCATCACCCAAGATGGACAGGTTTCAGCAGAGCTTCCAGACTAAGGCAGAGTAGGAAGAAGGACCAGGGGAACTACATCTAATTAATTGACCAGTGAAAACCTTATAATCACCAGCAGAATATTGTCTAACATAGTGCTGGACCATGAGCCCCTCAGGTTACAAGGCAACCCCAATACAGCTGGAGAAGAGCTGCATTCTCAAAGTAGAGTCAACCTTTAGGACACGGATGAAGTAAACCTTTCGGGACCTACCTTTGTTGATGTGGCTACACTCAAAATAAAAAGTACCAGTTGCAAACATCTATTAATAATCAGAATGTAGAATGTAAAAAATTTGACTCTAGGAAAAGTGGAAATAATCAAAAATGAAACGGGGCATATAAAGATAGAAATCCTAGGCATTAGTGAGCTGAAATGAACTGGTATTAGCCTTTTTGAATGATTGTATGGTCTACTATGCTGGGAATGACAAATTGAAGAGGAACAGTGTCACATTCACTGTCAAAAGAATATTTCAAGATCTATCCTGAAGTACAAGGCTGTCAATGTTAGGATAATATGCCTACAAGGGAGATCAGTTAATATGATTATTATTCAAATGTCTGCATCAACCACTGATGTCAATTACATGCACACACATTACTAGTACTAAAGATGAAGAAATTGAAGATTTTTATCAACTTCTGCAAAGTCTGAAATTGATCAAACATACAATCATGACGCATTGAAAATTGCTGGTGATTGGAATGAAAAAGTTGGAAACAAAGACTATCAGTAGTTGGAAAATATGGCCTTGGTGATACAAATGACACAAAAATATTTCAAGATAGAATTATGCAAGAACAACTTGTTGCAAATACCATTTTTGCAACACAAATGGTGACTATACATGTGGACCTCACTAGATGGAATACACAGGAATCAAACTGATCATATCTGTGGGATGAGATGATGGAGAAGCTCATCATCTTCAGTCAGAACAAGACCAGGGACTGACTGAGAACAGATCAATCATTCATATGCCAGTTCAAGTTGAAGTTGAATAAAATTAAAGCAAGTCCACGCAAGTCAAATTATGATCTTCCGTATATCCTGTCTATATTGAGAGACCATCTCACAAATAAATTTGATGCTTTATACACTAATTACCAAAGGCCAGATGAGTTGAGGGTTAACATCAAGGATATCATACATGAAGAAAGCAAAAGTTCATTAAAAACACAGGAATGAAGGAAAATGGATGTCAGAAGAGATTCTGAAAATTTCTCTTGAATGTAGAGTAGCTAAAGCAAATGGGAGAAATGATAAAAGAGCTGAAATGATGAAGTAAAAGAGAAAATTTCAAAGGTTGGCTCAAGAAAACAAAGTGAAATATTATAATGAAATATGCAAAGACCTGGAGTTAAAAAAAAAAAAATCAAAAGGGAAGAACACATTAGGCATTTCTCAAACAGAAAGAATAGATGAAAAAATTCTAGCCTCATGCTGTAATATTGAAGTATTCTATTGGCAAAATGTTGAACTATACAGCAAGCATCCAAAGAAAATGGAAGGATTACAGAGTCTTTGTACCAAAAAGAATTGGCTGATACTGAACTATTTCAAGAAGCAGTATTTGATCAAGAAATGATGGTATTGAAGAAAGAAGTCCAAGCTGCACTGAAGGCATTGTTGAAAAACAAGCCTTCAGGAATTAATGGATTACCAATTGAGATGTTTCAACAAATGGATGCAAAGCTGGAAGTGCTTACCTGTCTATGCCAATAAATTGGAATACAGCTACCTGGCCAATCAAATGGAAGAGATACATATTTATGGCCATCCAAAGAAAGGTGATTAAACAAAATGAGAAAATTAACCAACTATCTCATTAATATCACATGCAAGTAAAGTTTTGTTGAATATAATTCAAAAATGGTTGCAGTACATCAACAGGAAAGAGCCAAAAATTCAAGCCAGATTCAAAAGAAGATGTTGAACAAGAAATGTCATTGCTGATGTCACATGGATCTTGACTGAAAGCAGAGAATACCAGAAAGATGCTTCCTATGTTTTATTGACTATACGAAGACATTCTATTGTGTAGATCATAACAAAGTATGGATAACAATGCCAAGAATGGGAAGTCCAGAACCCTTAATTATGCTTATGCAGTGTCCATAGACCAAGAGACAGTCATTAGAACAGAGCAAAGTGATACAGCACGGTTTAAAATCAGGAAAGGCATGTGTCAGTGTTACACATTGTAACAGTTTAACCCTACTATAACCATAATCTGTATGCTGAGCAAATTTTATAATAATAAGTATATTCCTGAATAATAATTATTATTATATTATAATAATTATAATAATGTAAGAAGCTGGACTACTTGAAGAAGAAGGTGGCATCAGAATTGAGGGAAGAATCATTAACAACCTGAGATATATACATGACACAAGTTTGTTTGTTGAAAGCTAAGAGGATTTGAAACAGTTAACTGATGAGGAACAGACTGTAGCCTTCAGTATGGATCACACTTCAACAGGAAGAAAACAAAAATCTGCACAACTAGACCAATAAGGAACATCATGATAAATGGTGAAAAGATTGAAGTTGTAAAGATTTTCATTTTACTTGGTTCACAATCAACACCCACAGAAATAAAAATTAAAAAAAAAAAAAAAAAAACACTGCCTGGAATCAGATCTGACACATAGCGACCTCTCCTTGGGTTTCCAAGGTCGTATCACTACGGAAGTAGATTGTCCAACCTTCCTGCTGAGGAGTCGTTGGTGGGTTTGAACCTCCAGCCTTCTGGTTAGCAGTCAAATGCCTTAAGCACTATGCCACCAGAGCTCCTACCCATAAAAATAGCAATCAAGAAATAAAATGATGTATTGCATTGGGCAGATCTGCTGCAAAAGACCTCTTTAAAGTGTTAAAAAGTCACTTTGATGTCTAAGGTGCTCCTGGCCCAAACCATAATATTTTCAATTGCCTTGTATGCAAGGGGAAAACTGGACAATGAGTAAGGAATACCAAAGAAGAATTGATGCATTTGATATGCAATTGACAAATAATATTGAATATAACATGAACTGCCAGAATAACAAACAAATCTGTCTTGAAAGAAGTACAACTAGATGCTCCTTAGAAGTGATTATGGTGAGACTCCTCACATAATTTGGACATGTTATCAGGGGGCACTGTCACGCTTGGTAATGTAGGGGGTCAGCAAAAGAACAGAATATGGACAATGAGATGGAATGACAGTGTGGCTTCTAAAATGAGTTCAAAAACAGCAATGATTGGATGGCCCCAGACCAGGAAGTGTTTTATTCTGTCAGACAGAGGGTTACTATGTCTGACAGAATGAAACAACTCAGGAGCACCCAACAACAACAATATTTAAAGAAACAGTTGGGCAGATTTTTTCTCCTAGAAATCAGCAGGTAGATTAAAAGTGCTGACCTTTAAGTTAGCAGCTGAGTGTGTAACCATTGTGCTACTGGTCTTCCTTATATTCCATATCATAGCAAAACACAAGCCTCCACTGAATGATGGGTGGCGTTGCACATGAGATTCACTGGCCAGGAATTAAAGCTGGTCTCCTGCATGGAAAGCGAGAATGCTACCACTGAACCACCAAGACCCTCATTAGAAAATAATATTGTTTTAATCAGCCACTGCACCACTACTGCTATCCCAGTGTTATAGTTAAGGGAACTGAGTCTCAACAGGGTTCAAATGAATTACTCCAGAATAGAAACAAGGAAGTCCTAAAGAGGCAAAGAAGTGTTTATCTGGCTGAGTGCTCCCTGGTTCTGAAAGCAATGTTTGGTATATCGTCAAGGCTCTACATTTATTGACTGAATAAGTAAACAAAGTCCCTGAACACTCATTTGTGTCCATTTTATGCTATCTTCTCACCCTATTAAATAACCATAAATGACTTATTCAAATGAAGCATGATGTTTTAGAACAAGCTTGAATTTGGAGTTTGAGGATCCTGCTAATATCTTGGCTCTGCCCATTTATAGGTTCATCACCTTGCATAAAGTTCTTGTTTCTCTAGGTTTTCGTATCTTAACCTATGTTAATTTCATGCCATTCTATAAGAAAATGTCTAAGAATCACTATAGAATTGTGGTAAAAAACATTTTCTCTAGAGCCTGAAAGCCCATGTTTTGATATTAACTCTAACCTATGGGACTTTGGGGTGTTAACTTAATGTCCCTGCCTCAGATTCCTCACCTAGAAAATTTGTGCACCATCACCTACATAATGGAATTTCACATAATGTCTTAAATACAAATCTTGTATAACAGTGCCTACTACATAAAAAGTTCTAAATAAATCTGGGTTGTCATTGTTATGTATATGTTGTTGTTGTTATTTGCCATCGAGTCGGCCCCGACTCATAGCGACCCCTCCTTGGGTTTCCGAGGCAGTATCACTACGGAAGTAGGATTGC
>NW_006921624.1:7741630-7745725 GCF_000298275.1 Orycteropus afer afer
GGCTTGTGTCAGGTGCACCTTAGTCCTCAAGGAGACATCTTTGCTCTTCAGCAGTTGAAAGAGGTCCTTTGCAGCCGATTTGCCCAGTGCCATAAGTCGTCTGATGTCTTGACTGCTGCTTCCATTGGCGTCGATTGTAGAACCAAGCAATGTGAGATCTTTGACAATTTCAATCTTTTCTCCAAAATGAGCCTACTTCACAATAATTACAGCCATAATTTTGGCAGATACAGGTTAGACTAGATCATTTGATTGAATATTGCAATGTTTTCTGACTTTTGACAGATTAACTGACATAGACGAACAATTCAAGCCATGTAAGTGTCACCATCATCATGTCTACCTTTTTTGGATACCTGTTATGGTCTATGTGTTGTGCCTTTATTATTCTTATTTTATGTGCCTTGCGTAAAACGTAGTTGTCTTCATTCAGAGGTTAGGAAAATTACATTCATCAAGTTCGAGTCATTTAGCCATGGCCCCGTCTCAGGGGTGGAGCTGCAGTGTGAACCAGTTCACCTTCATATTTCACATCCTTCGTCTGCAGGTTTTTGGCTGTATCACTCAAAATGATTAAGAGTTTAGTAGATTAAAAATATTATTAAACAGGCCCTTCTCTAGAAGACTCCATTAGCATAATGACAACATGCAAATTATTAATTTTAAGCCTTCTAAACACAGCAGCCACATGCTTTCTCCTGCCAGGGAATACCAGCTTAAAGATTGGAGTGGCCCACTGCTGCAGAAGCCTAAGCCAGTAAAAAAGAGAGAATAAAAACCAGTATCCATGGTAAAGGAGCATACTGATGGCTTTATCCCGGGACCTTAGAATGGTGGAGGCAGCAGAAATCCAAAAAAACTGTCAATTTCAGCTGTAAATATCAACGTCATGAATGTCAACCACATATTCACACCCCTACGGTTCAACCCACCAGCCACTCCTCGGACGGAAGGTTGGGCAATCCTACTTCTGTAGTGATACTGCCTGGGAAACCCAAGGAGGGGTTGCTATGAGTTGGGTCCGACTCAATGGCAGATAACAACAACAACCTGGTGTGATTTAAAGGTCACAGAATTGTTTTTCCCACTTTTCTGGGTGAAAACATATAAAATTCTGAATAATTTTTCCTTGCTTCCATATTTTTTTAGTTCTTCCTTTCCTTCTGCAGACATTTTTTGAGTACCTATGTTGTGCCAAGCGCTAAAGTCTTTTGAACCATTCATGAACAACAAAAAATGTATAGCTGTCACTTGCACTGAGGTTATGGTCCAGTGGAAAAGCAGGCAATTAAACAAAAAAATATATCATACATGTGATACTACATGTTATCAAAGAACACTTCGATCTTACCTGAACGTAAGTTAAGTCCTGAAGGATAAGTAAGAGATGGCCTAATCAAGTAAATTCTGTATGTATGTACCTGTAAGTGTGTGGGTCGAATGGGGGAACTAATGACAAATGTTACAGATAGAAGAAAAATCACACACAAAGGCATAGCCCTGAGAAAGAAGGGTAGAAAAAAATAGTTTCAAGATAAATTTAAAAATATAAAGTGCAAGTGCAGTACAGTGTGCATAGTGTAAGGGTGATCAGTCAGGCAGGCTCAGGGTCACAAATGAAGCTGAAGAAGTAAGCAGGGAGCAGAGTAAGCCGTATAGTAAAGAATGTCTTACTTCATTGTGAGGGCAATAAACCCACTGCCATCAAGTCAATTATGTCTCATAGCAACACTATAGGACAGAGCAGAACTTCCCCATAGAGTTTCCAAGGCTATGAATCTTTATGGAAGCAGACTGCCTCATCTTTCTGCCATGGAGAGGCTGGTGGGTTTGAACCATTGACCTTTTGGTTAGCAAGTTGTTCCAGTTACCTAGTGCCACTCTGACAAGAATATACCACAAATGGGATGCTTTAACAAACAGGAGTTTATTCTTACAAGTTGGAGGCTTTAAGTCCAAGTTCAAAGTGCCAAGCTCTAGGGGCTCGGTGAAAGCTCCTCAGCCTTGGGCTTCAGCTCTGCCTCTTGCTCCTGGCCCACTGAAGCTAGAGGCTTTTCTTCACTCAGACAGCTGCTGGCTGCTGAGGCTGCCAAGCCCAAGCTCAACAAATAAATTAGCACAGTCCTGATGTTACCAAACCACATAGCAGGCCATTAATTCAAGTCCATTGTAAGTCCCCAGGTCAGCAGAGCATGGCAGGCTGCTGAACAATGACGCGGCTACATGCAGGGTTCAAGCATGCCATAAGCTAGAGACTATCTGCAAGGTTTCTCCTTATACACAGGAAGCAGACCACATCCCAAAGGCAGCTACTCAGCTGCTTGTGGTAGATCCTACCATGGAGTTGATTGCCACTCTCATCATGGGGAATAATTACCACCAGCTTCCCAGCCACTCAACCAGGCCCGGCCAAGTTGACATACAAACTGAACCACCACACCAGCCAATGCTTTACTCATAACACCAGCAGCTCCTTTCTGGGGGCCATACAAATCTCTAAATTAAATGTTGTAAGCAGAGGAGTATTATGTCTATATTTATGTATGAAAACTATTTCTGTGGGTACAGATAGAGGAGAATAGAGCCTTTATAGATGCAGGGCTGGACAATGTGATGAAAGGTCTCAGATGAAATATGAATGGTACTTAATACTGTATTTTGAGATGTCTTCCTGACTGAATTAGTGGGATTTAACTTGGAACAGAAAAATCTCAAGGGAACCTGAAGATTCTCTTTCAATATCTAGGGTACCATCTTTGGCTGAGTACAATTAAGACCAATGGATAGAAATCACTGGAAAGTTCAGACTAGCATGGCTGTTTCTGGTGAGTAGAGCAATGGATTTCTTCAAGAGGTAGTGAGGTCTCTCTAGCATGCTCATTTGGTCCTCCTAGTTCCGCTCTGTCTTTGTGATGCCATCATTCTCAGTTCTCGTATTATATTGATGCAAAAGAAGCATACATCCCAGATTTGTTCCCACTTCGTGGTTGCAAGAGGATGTTTAATCAGAAGCAAAATAATTGCCTGTGTGTTTAACCTGGCCATGACCCCCATTAGATTCCAAGGAGGTAAATCTTACAGATGTATTTTGCCCCATTTCCTTCCACAGAGTAGCTGGAGGATTTGAACCACCGACTTTCTGGTTAGCAGTCAAATGCCTTAGGTACTATGCCATGAGAGCTCCTTCCAAAGGTGACCAGGAATCGATAAATCTTTTCTTCTCTGCATGTCCAATATGACAACACCTTCTGCCATGGGAGGCAATGATCACCTCAGGTATCTTCCCCAAAGGCATCACTTTCTTTCTCCAGGTCATCACATATCTTCACCTTCAAGATGATAGATTTCCCCAGGGTCAGAGGTAAATAAAAGGATTTTAACTTGAAATGATTGCTCAACTTACTCAAAAAGTTTCCAGTCTCATTGCATTTTTGTGTTTATTCACATGAAGTACAAGCACTTATCCTGTATCTTGTGGTCCCTGTTTCCGAACGTCGTGAATATCATCCATTTCCAATTCCGTTCTGCCCTTTCAATTCTTTTCATCATGGCTTCTGGATTTCTCTGTGCATCATAAGAAGATTCCCTTTCCCTATATTCCTCTTGAATGTTCTTTTTACCTACCTTTCTAATTGATCCTTGGCTCCACCTGCATTCCCCAAAGGGTAGATTCTTCTTTCCTCCCATGTCGTAGATATGGGTACTTGTCATCTTGCCCTTCAACTCTTATTCCAAACCTCTTTTCTCCTTCAACTTTTCAATATCTAATTATTATAAAGGATATTATTAAGCACTCTACCATGAGTTATTATTCCTTGTGATCAGGGTCAACTTTCTGGATGCACAGCTTGTACAGTCACATAAAACCTTGTGCTTAGAATGGCCCCATGTTTTTCTCTCTCTGTCTTGAAATCCTTAATAATTATTGAAAAAGAGGCCCCACATTTTCATTTTTTACTGAGCACCACTAATTATGTATCTGGTCATTCTTTTTGCTTTCCTCAATTTATGTTGTTGTTGTTGTTGTTGTTAAGTGCCGTCGAGTCGTTTCCGACTCATAGCGACCCCATGCACAGCAGAACGAAACACTGCCCG
>NW_006921624.1:7746600-7778255 GCF_000298275.1 Orycteropus afer afer
CCCCTTGTTCTGTTCGAACGACAGCCTCCTGGTCAAGGTACAGATTCCTCATGAGTACAATCAAGTGCTCAGGGATTCCCATTCTTCTCAATGTCATCCACAATTTGTCATGATCCACACAATCAAATGCCTCAATCTTATTGCCACTGATGTTTTTGTACCTAATTCACTGCTTTCTCCCCATAATTGCTTTCATTGTTTTGAGTAACTTCAGCAACTATATAGGTCTATCCATCATCTTACCCTCTCAGTTCTTTAACTATTGTGGTTTCCCTTGTCTTCCCCTTCACCCTTTAATGAACCTGTGGCAAGGACATATCCTAGAGCTTGTCATCAACCATAATCACATCAGTTTTTAAAATCTAGAAATTAAACACCTCACTTCCTGATTCTTACCTTCCACCCTTCCAGCTCATATGTTCCAGTTAGTCTCATTCCAGCAGTTCTTAAATCTCATCAATACTTCTAGTCTATTGACTCTTCCACTTAGATGTTTTAAATTATCCAGCACTTCATAGCTATGAAAGAATATATGCAAATTTAAAAAATTAAAAAAGAATATATGCAACACATAAAGTTATAAAGCATTACAAATTAAACCTTCAGGAAAATCCGAGCTAATGTTAAGAGTAAAACATAACCAAAATCTTGGAGATTAACCCTGTGATCCATTTTGGTTCTGTCTCCCTCCATCTCCTCCTACACTCTAAGGTAATAATTATTTTGAACTATATGTGTATCATTTATTGCTTTCTCTTTAATAGTTTATATATATATATACACTATATATTTGTATCTTAAAACTGATACAATACTCTACAGTTTTCTGCAATTGCTTTTACCCATCAACATCATGTTTCTGAAATTCATTTGTGTTTTTGTGTATAGCTGAATTTTATTCATGCTATAATACTCAATTGTGGGGACTCTTTTTGTTGTTTCCATAATTTTTTATTATTAAAAGATCACTTATGACTATCTCTGCAAAATAGCTCATCTAAGATATACACCTGGGAGTAAAATGTCTGGATAGTAGGATTCACATAGGTTTAACATTACAAGACAATGTCAAATTGTTTCTTAAAGAGTTCATACCAATTATTATTCCTCCAAAAATGGGTAAGTATTCCCACTGATGTACATTTATTCCAATACTAAAATAATCAATACAAATGGTTTTATTTAAGTGGTTATTTTGCAATTTCTGATTACTGAAGATGGGCATCTTTAAGTTTATTTTGCATTATTTTTCCCTTTTTGTAAATGACCACTCAAGGTTGTTTGTTTGTTTGTTTGTTTTCCAATTATTCAATTAAGCTGTTTGTCTCTTTTTTTTGTTTCTTTGTTTAGGGATTGATAGTAGTAGTTTATGCATTCAAGACACTATTCCTTTGCCAAATATTTTCTTCCAGTTTTTGGTTTGTCTCTTAACTTTATGATTTCCTTGATAAATAACAACAAAAATACAATGCACTGCCCTCGAGTCAGATCCAACTCATAGCGACCCCTTCTTGGGTTTCCAAGGCAGAATCACTATGGAAGTAGATTGCCCAACCTTCCTTCTGAGGAGTGGCTGGTGGGTTTGAACCACCGGCTTTCTGGTTAGCAGTCAAGTGCCTTAGGCAGTATGCCACCAGAGTTCCTTCCTTGATAAATACGAATTCTAAATTTTAATGTAGTCAAATACTCAGGCTTTTTATTTAAGGAAAGCTGATTAGTTCTTTTTTAAGACAGTATTTACTTGAAAAGGTTATAAAGACAGTCACCTACAATTTCTTATAAAGATTTAAAGTTTTGCTTTCATAAGCAAGGATTCAATTTACCTGAGATTTTTTTTTTATCAGATTTACTTAATTATAACTTTATAAAATAAAATATATCCATTTTGGGTGTAAAATTCCATAGGTTTTGATGAATGTGTGCAGTCTTATAACAACCAATACAATACAAAACAAGATATAGAGTATCTCCATTGATGGACATTTGGGTTGCTCCCAGTTTAGGGAAATTACAAATAAATCTGTGGTTAAAAAATTTTGTACAGATTTTTATGTGGACATAAAACTTATGTCTTCATTTCCATTGGGAAAATATATTACTGGGTGATATGGTAAAAGTATCTTTAACTTTATAAAAAGCAGGCAAACTATCTCCAATGAAGTTGTACAATTTTATGTTTGCATCAGTAATGAGCGAGAGTTCCAGTTACTTCTTATCCTTGCAATCATTTAGTATTGTCAGTTTGTTTCCATTTTTGCTGTTTTAATAGGTGAGTAGTAGCAGCTCATTGTGGTTTGGATTTCTATTTTCTTAATGATGAAGATGTCTGGCAACTTCTCATGCTTGTGTTTGTTATCCATATGTGTTTTTGGTGAAGTAAAATGCTGAATTTTCTTTAATTGGGTTGCTTGCTTATTATTATTCTGTTGAAAGAGTTGTTTATATTATTGTCATAATAGTCCTTTATTGGATATGTGTACTGAAACTATTTTTTGTCTATCTGAGGCTTCAATTTTCACTTATTAAACAGTATCTATGGAAGAGTTGAAATCTTAATTTTGCTGAAGTTCAAATTGTCTTTCTTTGATCCCTTTTTTAGCCATGTTTTTTGAGCCACGTCTAACAAATTTTTGCATAATCCAGTATAATTCAGATGTAATAGAAATTATATATAATGCACATGATATATAAATTTTATTTGCATTAGTACAATAATAAGCTTAAGTAGACTGTGAATGGTTAAGAATGTGTACTGTAACCTCTAGAGCAACAGTTGAAAACATAAATGTTTAAAACAAATGTTAAAAACATGTTGTTGTTGTTGTCAAGAATGTGTACTGTAACCTCTAGAGAAACAGTTGAAAACATAAATGCTTAAAACAAATGTTAAAAACATAAAAGCAGATAAATAATACAAAGGCATATACATAGAAACTGATAGATAATTTAAACCACTGTATCTTATGATCTCTGGAAGAGAAGTTTAGTATTGTGACCTAGGTAATAAAGGCAGTTACTGACATCATCCTTATTTTACTGATGATAAAACCGAATTTTTGAAAAATCAAATAGGCTATGCAAAACCAGAAGGCTGGAGGTTCAAACCCACCAGCAACTCTTCAGAAGGAGGATTGGGCAATATGCTCCCATAGTGACATTGCCTCAGAAACCCAAGGAGGGGTCACTGTGAGTCGGTACATGCAAATCCTCACATGTAGGAGTTTGATTCTACTACATATGGTAGGTGGTTGCATCAAAAAATAAAAAGAAAAAAGAAAGAAAGAAATTTTGATCACTATATTCCATAATTTAGCCTCATCAAAATTATGAGCAACTAGCTCAAAGTCATGATCTATATATGGATGAACTGGAGCTAGAACAAGAAATTCAAATTCTTTCTTCACAATAGCCAGCTGTCTCCTCTCCATTAGCAGAAGCCAATAACAACAGGCGTCCAAAGGAGCTCCTGCTTAACAAAGTTGACCAGTTTTTCAAAGGAGACGACGGCCACCATAGATATAATTCACTTGGACTTCTAGTAGGCTTTTGACACAATGCACATCAAAGGCTAATCCATAAGGTTAATGTAGATGGGATTGGTAGAGATATAGTCAATTGGATAAACATTTTGCAATGGGTTTCTAATGGAGGGAAAAACGTCTATGAAAAGTGACCCTGGCTCAGGTCAAAAAGATCATTGTGATGGTTGGAGCTGTGTGTCAACTTGGCTGGACCCCAGTTCTGGGTGGTTGTTCCCATGATGGGATCAGATGACTGAGTTCTGAGTGGCCAGTCTGCCCAAGGGGAGTTTCCCTAGGGGCCTGCTTGCAATGATATTCCAAGGACAATCTGGAAGAACGGCATTCCGAACTACAGACTTCCTTGAGTGAGCGGCTCACCGCTCCCCTGGAGATCTCGGATTCATCCTTTATTGGAAACAACAACCAATATACTGCATGCCAGCTTGAATCTCTCGGCTCCGCTGTGCTTGCGGAAACAAAGGCGGCTGCAAGCCCCACCTCCTACAGAGACGGACTTTGCATCTTGGACTTGTCGGCTTCTATACGCTTGTGAGCCCTTTGCCTAAGATAAATCTCTCTCTAAATAAATAAATAAATAAATATATATACCTTGCTGGGTTTTTTTTTTGTGTTTCTCTAGAGAACCCAATCTAACACAATCATTCAATGCCAAACCTAATCTAACTCATGTATCAGTTACCTGTGAATGTAAAAATGTGCTCTTTTCTGCAGAACATACATATATATATATTTGTAGGAGACAATCAATAGGTCTTCTTAGAAATCATGGGAAATCAGAAGGAAGGTAGGGAATTAGGAAAGGCAGGATAGTCTCAATTGTTGTTAGGTGCTGTTTGGTTAATTTCAACTCATAGTGACTTCATGTAACAGGATAGAGCTGCCCCATTAGGTTTCTTGGCTGCAATCTTTATAGAAGCAGAGATCCAGGTATTTAGCTCACAGAGAAGCTGAGTGGGTTTGAACTTCCAACCTTTTGGTTAGCAGCTGACTGCTTAGTTATTTGTACCACCAGGACTTCTTGGTTATCAATTAGTCTTTAGTTAATTGGGAGATAGGTATTCAGAGGACACAAACACACCCTAATTTGCCTATGTGAGTCACAATGTAAATCAATAATCATGACATAATTATAAAAAGAAATGTTTTTCACCCTGATTTGTATAATAAATTATGTGGTCATCCTATTTATTGAGTATTTACTATGTACTAGACATTGTGTAAAACATTTACTGTCACTTTGAAAAATGAACAAATATTCTTTGTCATTAACCACAGCATACTCTCAGATAACAAATTAGAAAGCAAAAGAATCATGTCACCTGTCTTTGTGACAGTTTTTTCCCCTCCTTATCAAATGACTGGGTAGAATTAAATTATGGTGAAATCTCCACAACTCTAATATTTAATAACTCCCTACATCCTCTCTGTTTTCCTCAAATGTTTCACTCTTTCCTAGTCTGAATAGTGCCCTGCCGAGAACCATCATTTTCCTCATTTAAATTGTTCCCTCTTGCAGGTTGTACATAAGTCCCCCCTCATCCATTAAACCATTCTACCTTCTTATCTTAATTGAGTAGCATCTTCTCTGGAGTCAAAGAATACTTGAAGATGGATATCACAATCTTACTCTTCAGGTATTGGGGAAGAGCTCCAGCCAGAACACCTGAACTCCAATGAACTCCAATTTCTTTTTGGGCAAAACATTGATTTTTTTTTTTTTTTTTTTAATAGGGAAAGGTTGCTGTGTTATGATCCAAAGATGAGAGTACTGTTTAAAAACACTAACTAAAATCTATTGAGCACTTAGTATATAACAAATTCTTTCTGAACGTATTAATTATAAATATACATATTTCCTTTAAGGGAGCCCATTTTCTCTCAATGAAGACCATCCCCATGGCTGTTATAGAACTGCACCCCTATGGTGTGTTTTCTAGTCTGATATCAAAGCAAGGCATTTGTTTCTTTGACATTTTTCTAAATTTCCCAAAAGAAGATCAAAAGAATGTGTAAAATAGAATGAGAACCAGTTAGCATCATTAGACAAAGTGTCTGGAAGAAAAAAGTGTTGTCATAGGAAGAGATTTTCATATCACTCATTTCAAAGATGGGTTTCAGGCAATCTGACTCTAAAATTAATCTAATTAATGTATTAATGAAAATTAATCTATTAATGTATTTCCTGGGACTTAGCCCTTCCATTATCCAGGTCTCAATATCTAGTTGTTTAAAGTGTTACTCCAAGATCATAAACTTTCAAGAGTAAATAACACATCCTTCCTTCTGAGACAAGAGAGGAGCATCTTGTAAAATCAAATCCTTTGGTAATTATCAGGAACATCCCTCCTCCCACCTTCTTTTTTTTTAATTCAGTTATAAGGACACTGTGATTCATTTCTACGGGAGGAATGAACTACCTTGCATTTGGAGTCTCAGAGTTGCACACATGGTTAATGAGTGAAAGGTTGGTGGATTCAGCCCACCCAGACACCCAGAGTTGCCTCAGAGAAAGAGATGCCAGTCTACTTCTGAAAACCCAGCTTTACTCTGACCACATGGGGTTGCCATGTGTTGAAATGAATTCAACAGCAACATTTTTTTTGTTTTGTTTTGGTTTTTTAAATCCAAACTTTGGAACCACAAACTCTGTTGCATCAGTTCTGTTGAAATATTATCTTTTTGATTTCCCTTCTAAATGCCCATTTATTTTCTGCAAAGGCACATTTTTTTTTTCAAGTTGGAAATATATAATTAATGTAAAGAAGAAAAAAGACAGTCTGTGGTTTTGTAAAGTCATGAGAAGATCAAATGTCAATGCTAAAACAAGATGTTTGTGAAATACTCAGATCCTTATGATGATGGAAAATAAGTCCCTAAGACCATTCCTAAAAAGCAGGATTATGGGCAGTTTTAAGATAAGTGAATACCTCCTTCTAACAAATAATTTTTCTGTGCGACTCAGCATGCAATCACCACATGTAAGCAGGAAAGTCTCCAGTGATGGAGATGGAACACTTCATGCTTTGTTAACATTGGTTATGGAAATATTTCCTGTGGCACATGCATAGACCGTCATTAATTATTTTCCATATTTAATAGAAAATGCATTACATTGTATGATGCCCACCTAATCTAGAATTTATCCTCTGATGCTCCTGTTGTTCCCTCTTTGTTTGGTTTCTAGGAAACCCGGGGCTAAGCTTTAAATTCCCCTTTCTGCCTTTTCTTCGCCACTCAACAGCCTAAATGAAAAAATAAATTCGTGGAAACCATGTGAAGATCATCTACAAACCAAGGAACCAAGGGACACCCAGAGCTACCAACAAGGAAAGAATCAACACTACCTAAAACCTGATTTGGACTTCAAAACTCTGAGAAAATAAAATTCTTTAAAGTCACTCACTTGTAGTGTTTGTAATACAGCAAAAGTTAACTACCAAACACGAAAAAACAAAACAAACAAACAAAAACCTCACTGCAGTCAAGTCGGATCCAAGGTGGTATCATTACAGAAGTAGATTGCCCAATCTTCCTTCCAAGGAGGGGCTGGTGGGTGTGAACCACCAGCCTTCTGGTTAGCAGTCAAATGCCTGAGGCACTATGCTACCAGAGCTTCTACACATTACCTAAGACAGAGTGAAAAATCCCAAAATATGTCAGGAAATTTGAAAACTCCAAATGAAGTGTGAGTTTCATTAATAGTAATGTACCAATATTTGTTCCTCAGTTTTGACAAATGTCTCAAAGTTATGTAAGATGCATAGGGAAAACGGGAGGAAAGTTTATGTTAATTATCTAATACTATTCCAAAATAAAAAGTTTATTTGAATAGAAACAAATCCATATAAGAATAGCTTAATTTGTTAAAATGGTTAAAAATTTACACTTGATTATATAAGATGTCATGATTGGTTTGTGAGCTCCACAGAATCTTCATGGACTATGGTTCCTCCAGCTCACCACTCTGCCATGACTGGTTTGTGGCAGACCCTTCAACCTCATGAACTAAGAGGACTGCTAGAACTTGACATCAAAAGTGTATTACAAGAAACAATACTAAACAAGACTAAAATAAATGTTGAGGTAGGCAACTATAAGTGTCTGTCATGGTCATTTTTTTGAGTTGTCTCTAAATTATAACAAACATACGTATGACTGTGCATGTATGCACACACACATACACAACACCAATTGCTTTATTTCCCTTTTTATTCTTTTCCCAAATGCATTTAACATGTTGAAAAGAATCCTTTTACTTCTAAGTCCAGAGTTTGTGAGAGTGCAAGAACTGAAAGAAATGTCATCCCTGAGATAGGTGGCACTTACAGATAAATATTCTGAGTTGGTCCTTGCTTTTCTAATTGTGTTGTTATTGTTAGGTGTTGTTGGGTCAGTTCTGACTCCCAGCAACCCTATGTACAATAGAACGAAACACTTTCCAGTCTTACCCCATCCTCACAATTGTGGTTATGTTTGAGCTCATTGGTGCAACCACTGTGTCAATCCATCTGGTTGAACAACTTCCTCTTTTTCACTGATGTCCTTCTCCAGGGACTAGTCCCTCCTGATAACATGCCCAAAGCACATGAGCTGAATCTTACCCTCCTCACCTTTAAGGAACATTCTGGTTGTACTTCCAAGATGGATTTGAAGAAGTATAAAAAGGTTACAACCACTGACTAGTGGGCTTTTTAATCTCTCATGTCATGCATTGGATGCAGTTGTTTCTCCCTGTCCCATCTCCCTCTCTTCCTATCTAATGTGACCTACAGTGAAGAATGTTCACAACTACATGCAATTAGCTGTAGTGGGAAACAATTAATTCAATCAAACTTTTTATTTTTAATATGAGTAAAATGAGGCCCAGAGAGTTGAGATTATATGTCAAAGGTCATGACATCAATTAAAGGCAGATATTAACCTATACCATCTACTACACCTTAGCACAGAAACAGAGATATGACAACTATTTAACCCTGGAATCAAATTGTCTGTGTCAAATTGTCTTCGCTCACTAGTTACGTGTCATTCAAAATCCATTTAAGTTCTTTGTGTCTCTCTTCCCTCCTCTCTAAATTTAAAATACCAATTATAATGGGTTTTTGGTGAGAATTGAATGAGATCATGTATTATCAAGAATTTAGCACAGTGCAAGTCTACAGCTACAGAAAACAACCCATTGGTGCAGAGTCATTTCAGACTCACGACCACATGCTCCAGAGCAGAACTGCTCCATAGGATTTTCTTGGCTGCAAACAGATACCAGACATTTTTACTGTGGTACCACTGGATGGGTTCAAACTGCCAACCTTTAGGTTAGAAAGCAAGAGCGAATCTTTGGCACCACCCAGGAGCCTTGACTTACCATATTGCTTAATAAATTCTAACTAAAGTTCAAAAAAGTCAGATACAGGTAAATAATTTGTTAATGGATAAACTAATACAATGTGTGGGATGGACTTCAGCATGAGTTTAGAAAAGGTAGCAATCCCTGTAAACCTGAACCGCATGGGAAGCATTCGCAGAGGAGTCTGCACAACTTCTCTGAGCAAGCATACTTGCTTAGTAACATTAAAAAAAAAAAAAAAAAAAAAAAACTGCTGTCCAAGCTGTTAGCTGGAGTTGAAAGATACAGTGATGGTTAGAGGGCCTATTTAGCAAGAGCAGAAAAATGCACTGGGAGTGAATCATTTGTCTGGACACAGAAGGCTGAGTCAGTGAGAATGGACTGTCACCTAAATAGATTGGGCTGAAGCCAGAACACTGGGCAATAATCACTCTGAGGGACAATTTCCAGCCAGTTGTGGAGACTCTCTCTGTGCTCCCCCCAACCCTCAAATTGAGGGTATTTAAATGGCCCCTCAGTTAGAATTCTGGGGAGGTAGGCATTAGCAGGCAGGAGAGTACTAACTGGTAAAAGGACAAACGCTGCTTGCCTTCCACTGTATTACTTATAGCACTTAGAGAATCATATGAGCAAGCCTCATATGATAAAAAAAAAAAAAAAAAAGAAAAGATGATTCAATATCAGAAATAGTATACTCAAACTCATGGCCTTTTAACAACAGAGAAGCCTCTCTTCCAGGAAAGAGTAAGCCCTCCAAACAAGAGAGTTCTGAGCAGACACTGTGTAAACTCCAATACACAGAGGAAATCTTCATTAAGAAGAAGGCCTATTTTGATGACATTCAACTTAACAACTGTTTCATTTTACATCTTGAGTTAAATTAAAAGCCATTAATCAAGTATTTGGTCTCCTGGCTAAAAAATGTAAAAAGGGTGGCAGCAGTCAAGGTAAAAAATAATGAAATAATGCATAAATAGCTACTAAAACTCACTATGTAGAAGACAATGTTCTAGATATCATGGAATAGAGAGTTGCACTAAGCATAGTCACTGTCCTTGGATATTACAGTGAGGATGGGTTGGCTATAGCACTTTTATATGGTTAGAACATCGTCCTTTTTTTTTCCATGCTAAAGTGAATATCCACCACTCATCTGTCTGTGTGTTATACTGTGGTGTCTTGTGTGTTGCTGTGATGCTGGAAGCTAGGCCAGCAAAATGTCAAATACCTGGTGGACCTGTTTCAGTGGAGCTTCCAGAATAAACCAAACTAGGAGGAAGGATCTGGCTATCTACTTCTTAAAAAAATGGCAGGTGAAAACATTACAAATAGCACTGGAACATTGTCTAATACAGTGCCCAAAGATGAACCTCTCTGGTTGGTAAGCAGTCAAAACACAACTGGGGAAGAGCTGCTGTCCCAAAGGAGAGTCAATCACAATGACGTGAAAGGAGTAAAGCCTTAGGATTCTAGAATTGCTGATGTGGCTTGATTCAAAATGAGAAGAAATAGGTGCAAACATCCATTAATAATCAGAACATGGAATGCACAAAGCATGGATCTAGGAAAATTACAAGTGGTCAAAATGAATGGAACACATAAAGTCAATATCCTTGACATTGTTGCTAGGTGCCGTTGAGTCAGTACCAACTCACAGCCATCCTGCGTGCAACAATCCAAAACACTGCTCAGTCCTGCATCAGCTTCATGATCCTTGCTATTCCTGAACCCAT
Organism: Orycteropus afer afer; assembly: GCF_000298275.1. Classification (NCBI taxonomy): domain Eukaryota; kingdom Metazoa; phylum Chordata; class Mammalia; order Tubulidentata; family Orycteropodidae; genus Orycteropus; species Orycteropus afer. The sequence continues at coordinate 7,757,223 of NW_006921624.1, forward strand.
TGTTGCAGCTACTGCATTCATCCATATTGTTGAAGGCCTTTCCCTTTTGTGATGATCCTCAACCTTACCAAGCATGACATCCTTTTCTAGAGAACAGTCTCTTCTGACAACATGACCAAAGTAGGTGAGGCAAAGTCGGCCAATCTCATTTCCAAGGAGCATTCTGGCTGCACTTCTTCTAGGAGAGATTTGTCTCTTCTTCTGGCAGTCCACGGTACTTTCAGTGTTTTTCACAAGTGGAAGAAATGATGATATAAAATAGCTGAACAGATTCCAAAGGTCAGCTTGAGAAGACAAAGTGAAGTAACATCCAAAGACCTGGAGTTAAAAGACCAAAAGGAAAGAGCATGTTCTGCATTTCTCAAGCTGAAAAAACTGAAGAACAATTGAAGGACTGAGTTGCAATACTGAAGGATTCTCTGGGCAAAACATTGAACAGCTCATGTAACAGTAAAAGAAGATGGAAAAAATACACAGAGTCACTCTATGCAAAAGAATTGGTCCATGCTCAACCATTTCAGGAGGTAGCATATGATCAAGAACTGATGGTATTAAAAGAAGAAGTGCAAATTGCACTAAATAAATTGATGAAAAAAAACCTTCAGGGATTGATGGAATACCAATTGATATGTTTCATGCAACACTGGAAGAGCTCACTCATGTGTGCCAAGAAATTTGGAAGGCAGCTATCTGGCCAACCAACTGGAAGAGGTTCAAATTTGTGGTCATTGAAAAAAAAAAAAAAAGGTGATCCTAAAGAACATGGAAATTATCATTATTATTATTTTTAAATGTCTTTCTCTTCTTTTTTTAATTGTGATTTGGGTGAAAATTTACAGAACAAATTCACCTTTCATATAGCAGTTCACATACGCTTTGTCTCATGACATAGACCACAATTCACCACAATGCAACAGCTCCCCTCCCACTCCCTCCCAACAGTCACCTCTTCCCTGTATCCATCCCTCCACACACTTCTGCCCCCTGACCCATCTCCCGGGGCATAAACAGCCCTTCTTTCTCCCATGATTGTTCTCTCCAAGGAGTATATCTACCTCAGGTAAATGTTCAACTCCTATGCCTGTCTTTTGTTTGGCTGGAAGCCACAGGTGTGGGTTCCATTCCAAACCTGAAGGGCAGCTATGGGCCATAGTCTCAGTGGTTCCAAGAGGCTCTATCAGATCAGAAAACCTGATCCCGCTTTTTTTTCTTTTTCAAATGATTTTAAGTTTTGTTCCACATTGTTCTCCCTCTCTATCCAGGATCTCCTACATAGATCCCCCTCCGAGTGTTTGACAATGGTAGGTAGGCACCATCTAGTTCTTCTGGTCTCATAGTTGTATAGGCTACAGATCGCATGGTGTACCCCTCATTAGGACTAATTCTTTCCATGAATCTTTGAATGAATTTTCTTCTTTCTAGAACATGGAAATTATTGAACAATATCATTAATATAACACACAAGTAATTTTTGCTGAAGATAATTCAAAAACACTTATAGCAGTTCATCGACAGTGAACTGCCAGAAATTCAAGCTGGATTGAGAAGAACATGTTGAATGAGGGATATCATTGCTGATATCAGAAGGATCTTGGCTAAAAAGAGAGAATCAGAAAGATGTTTACCTGTGTTTTATTGACTATGAAAGGGATTTAACTGTGTAGAGCATAACAAATTATGGATAACATTGAGAAAATGGGATTTCTGGACCACTTAATTGTGCTCATGTGGAACTTGTTCATAGACCAGAAGGCAGCTGTTCACACAGAATAAGGGGATAGTGAATGGTTTAAAATCAGGAAAGGTGTGTGTCATGGTTGTATCCTTTCACTATACTTATTAAATCTGTATATAGAGAAAATAATTGGAGAAGCTGGACTATATGAAGAGGAATGTGGTATTAACATTGGAAGAAAACTCATGAAAATTCTATCATATATAAATGATACAACTTTGCTTGCTGAAAGTGAAGAGGATTTCAAGCACTTACTGATGAAGATCAAAGACTTCAGCTTGCAGTATGGTTCACACTTCAAATTAAAGAAAATAAAAACCTTCACAACTGGACCAATAAGCAACACCATGATAAATAGCAAAAAGATTGACGTTGTGAAAAAAATTCATTCTACTTGTATTCACAATACATGCCATGGAACAACAGTCAAAAAATTAAATGATGTTTTGCCTTGGGTAAAACTGCCACAAAAGTCCTCTTTAAAGTGTTGAAAGCGAAAATGTTACTTTGAGGATTAAGATGTATTTTTGATAGCTTCATTTGAATGGGAAAGCTGGATAATGAATAAGAAAGACTGAAAAAGAATTGATGCCTTTGAATTATGGTGTTGATGAAGAATATTGAATGTACCACAGAGTGCCACAAGAATGAATAAATCTCTCTTAGAAGAAGTACTACCACAATACTCCTTAGAACCTAGGATGGCAAGACTTCATCTCACATTCTTTGGTCATGTTATCAAGAGGGTCCAGTTCCTAGACAAGAACATCATGCTTTATGAAGTAGAGGGTCAAAGTAAAAGAGAAAGACCCTCAATGAGATGCATTAACACAGTGACTACAACAGTGAGCTCAAACATAGTGACATTTGTGAGGATGATGCAGGACCAGGTAGTACTTTGTTCTGATATGCATAGGGTTGCTATGAGTCAGAAGCAATTTGATGGCACCTAACAACAACAACAAAGTGAATATCATTTACTAGTAACTACATTCCAAGTACTCTTTTAACCTCTAGGTTTACAACAAACAATAACTTTAGGCACTGGGCTCAAGGAGATCTACAGCAGGTTTAGGAAGCCAAGAACTGTGTCTTGGAGGAGGTAACATTATAAACTGAAAATAAAAGGGCAGGGAAAATGTAGATTTAAGTGAAGAGAATAGAGTAGAAGAAGACTTTTCACACTCAGCCCATATTGTGGTCCACAAATGAGAGAAAGAGTGCCCAGTATCTTTAAGAATCTATGGGTAGTTCAATATCTTAGTGATGTGAGGAACAACAAAAGATGAAGATGGAGAAGTACCAATCAGGGAGAGTTTTGCAAAACCGTATTAAGGATATTGGCTTTATATTGAGTTTAATGCAGTCATTAAAGGTTGACATGATCAGATTGGTGTTTGGGAAAGATCACCTTGGCTGCAGCTCATAGAGTAGATTGACGCAGGAAAAGTGACTCTTCAGAAAGCTGTTGGAATGTTCTGAATGGTGAAGACTTTATTTATAGCTTTGTAGTTAAGAACAAATTTCTAGTGTGCACTGACTGTGTTTAAAACCTGGTTCTGGCTCTTACTAGTTCTGCAGCATTGGACAATCTATTTGAACTTGCTAAATTGATGTCCCTTCATCAACTAAGTAAGTGCATAAAAATATCCTCATTATTGGAGTGTTGATTGTGTCATTGATGAAGAATACTGAAAATACCATGGACTGCCAGAAGAATGAACACATCTATCTTGGAAGCTCCTTAGAAGCAAGAATGACCAGACTTTTTCTCACTTACTTTGGTCATCTTGTCAGAATGGACCAGTCCCTGGAGAATGATATCATGCTTGGTGAAGTGAAGGGTCAGCGGAAATGGAGAATATCCTTAACAAGATGGATTGACACATTGGCTGCAATGATTAGTTCAAGCACGGCAAAGATTATGAGGATGGTGTAGGACCAGGCAGTGTTTTTTGTGTTGTATAAAAGGTCACTATTAATCAGAGCCAACTCGATGGCACCTAACAACAACAATAATGTCAATTAAAATGATGTAATTGCCAATCAACCAAGGCAAGTGTTGAGCACAATGGTTGGAATATAGAAAGTTCTAAATAAATATTAGCTATTATTAGCTTTAATGCCATTAAGTGTGTATGATGATGAACTGGATTTTGACTGCTAATCTGAAGAAATGTAGGCTGGGTATAGTCATGGAAATACGGCATAAGATGGGAAGTGGATTGTTTTGGAGCTAGGAAAAAGCATGTTGAGTGTTTACAGACCTAGTCAACAGCCAGGACCCACACAGGTATGCACACATCCATACACATGTACACGTACACACATACTCATGTCCACATACACAGGGAAAAAAATCCTCATATATGTCTTTATGTCTTTAACTATATGTCTTTAAAAGTCTGTAACATAATCTGAAGCTGGTGCTAAAATTGTGTGGTTGAAGCTTTTATGTCACTTTGATGAGACATTTTATATAAAGCTATAGGACAACTTTCTGTTTCTTGATTAGTCAAATAAGGCTTCATGGATCAACTTCGTTTATAAGATCAAGTCTGAAGGCACAATAGATTGAAAGTAGAAAGGAGGGCATTGTAGCTAGTAGAAAAAGAGGGGAAAGTATGCACCGAAATAGAGAGACTGTGATAGGGGGAAAAATATTTGGCAGTAAGTAATTCACTCACGTTTTCAACACCCATTTACTGAGCATATTTTATGGACCAGAAAATGTTCTAAATATTGGGGATAAATCAAGAAGTAAGATAGAGAGGTTGCCTGGACTCTAGTAATTTATATTATTTTGGAAGGCCAAAGTTTACCTTAAGTTGTATTAGTAACCCAAGTAAACTTACTTTATTATGTATAGTAGATGCTGTTAGTTCAAGTCCAGATTCCTGTTATTTGATGTGTACCCATTACCCTAGACTCAGTAAGTGTTGGCTACTGAGGGATCACTGGTTTCCTGCCCTCAGACAGTAGAAGCCACTCTACTTGGAGAACCTTCGAGAATTACACATGTCCCAAGAGTGACCTGAAGACAATGACTGATTGACATATCAAAACAAACAAACAAACAAAAAAACACCTTACTGCCATCGAGTCAATTCTGACTCACAGTGACCCCCAATGAGTTTCCAAGGCTGTCAGTCTTTATGGAAGTAGATCACCTCATTTTTCTTCCTCAGAGCAGCTGGTGGGTTTGAACCACTGGCCTTCTGGTTAGCAGCCAGAGATGCCTTATGCACTACACCACCAGAGCTCCATATATTAACATATATGGAGATAAAAATGTTGGTCCCCCTGCTACAAGGTGAAACCATATCTGTGATACGATCCATATTCCAGAGCCCTCCCGGGATCAGCCTAAAGGTAGACCTCAGCTGAAAATATTCCTTTACTAAGCTGCATCTCAGTCTCCCTCTTGCCTCTCTCACTCCCTTACAGGTTTCTCCTACGGAACATTCCTCAATAAGCCAATTGTAGATCAATTCCCAATTCAGTCCTGCATCTGGGAAACCTGACCTAAGACATTACTGAATCCATTTTTTTCCCCTAGATCCTTCCTCAAATCCAGTTATTTTCCATAGCACTAAAAGAATTAGTTTGTATTCATCGATTTGAATAATGGACTCTTCACCGAGGACTATTTTTTAAATATATACATTATATATATATCTGCCATGTAGATGCAACAAATATTTGAACTACATTCATTTATCTGAAAAGAAAAGCGCTAATTTTCTCAAAAATGTATATAACAAAATTGTCCCTTAATATATGACATTAATGATCTACAAGGCTTTTATGGCTACACTTTGCAACAAGAAGTATTTCATAATAATTTACAACCAGTACCTCTCCTCTTGTACATTAACTACTGGGCAGAGTTCTCTGATTCCTATTAAACAAATGGGGAGACTGGGAGTACGTAGAGGTTAAGAGTCTTACAACACAGAGTCACAGGAAACAGAAGTAGAATCAGTCTCCTGCTTCTCAGCCACATGCAGCCTTCACAGCCCAGTTGGAGGAGGACGGTCAGTGTCCCTGGATGCTGCCTGGTTTACTATTGTTTCGCTTTGTTTATTATCATGACTTTCCAATGAGAAGGGATTTTGCTCCTCACTTCATTAGCCCAGAAAATCAGGTCCTTTGGATTTGTCCACTGCAGTGGCATTATAGAAAGGCCCAAGTGACAGCACCAAAAGTTTGCTTTCTATATGTGGTTATCACGAAGCAAACAGCCTGTGGCATTAAGAAAGAATCTCAGCAGAAGCTTGTGCTTCAACCTACACCCAGTAGAGACCTTAAAGAGACTCAAGAGTTTCTGGCATTTATCTACTTCTATGCCCACATTTTTCCCTTTTGCAGAGAAGGTAGTTTTTGCTGTTATTGTTGATGTTGCTTTCCTTGTTTTGATTCCTAGATAGGCTACTTGGAGTTCCTTCGTCAAAGTAAAGTAGTCTTGGTACATTAATACTCATGTTGACTTATGCTGATGTGAGAACCTGGAAAGGTCAGCTGAAGGAGAAAAAGGATGTAAATGTTCCAGAGAGCACAAACGGAGTTTCTCTAGCAACCAGACTCAGGTAAACTCTACTCTACATCCTTAGTCAGCATTGCTTGACTGGTTTTCTTGTGTCTAGCACAATGTGTAGGGTTATTATGACAGCAGAAAAAAGTATAAAACATTTGTATTCTAATCTTACAAATCCATTGCCTGGGACAACACTGTGTACAAAAACTGTCCTCAATAGAATGTGTGGGGCTATTATGATAGCAGAAAAAGCAGTGGTTGTTAGGTGGCAACTTGGTGTCAACTCAAAGCAACCCTATGCACAACACAATGAAACACTGCCTGGTCCTGCACAAGCTTCACAATCCTTGCTTCCAAGAGCCCATCGTTGCAGCCACTGTGTCAATTCATCTCATTGATTCCCCTTTTTCGATGATCCTCCACTTTGGGAAGCATGATATCCTTCTCCAGGGGGTGGTCTCTTCTGACAACGTGACCAACGTAGGTGAGATGAAGCTTGGCCATTCTCGCTTCCAAGCAGCCTTCTGGCTGCAGTTCTTCCAGGACAGATTTGTTAGTTCTTCTGGCAGTCCAAAAAGTATAAAATATCTTTATTCTAATATTACCAATCTAAAGCCCAGCCCAATACTGGATGTGTAGTCTGTACTCAATAAAGATTTACTCACTAAATGTTTAAATTTTACATTCTGTTTGAAGACCAACCCATAATTCAGTCACAGTAGATGACATTATTATCTAGTAACGCGTTATTTTCCAATGATACACAATTGCAGAGATGGAAAATGTTCTTTAAAGACAAAGTTTGCCCAAAGAATAAGAATCTTAAGAAGACACAGGCTTAATGAGTGCTGTGAAACTAATTAGTTGTGTTGAACTGGCAAATGACTTAACTTCTTTGTTTCAGTTTTCCTGAATATAAAATAAGAGGTCAAGCCAGGTGATCAAGTACTCCTCAATGACTCCTTGAAATTTGTACATTTTCTGAATTGCACTAAAGTTCCCACACTGGAGAAGTTTCCTGGGCCCTAAAAAAGGGCTCCTATGGGGTTTGAGCTCTGTTGAAACATCATCTAAAGGAAATGTGTATTTCTCCTACATATAGAATTTGATGACGGGCAGGTTGCCTGAAAAGATATTTCACTGCAATTAGTTTTCTTTACTCCCTGACAGAAGGTTTCAGAGCCCAGAGGCAACTTCCACTGGGATAAAAATACTCTGCACTGTCAGTAGAAGATATTCTTATATAACATGCACTGATTTCCCCCCCAATTTTGCAATTACTCAGAGGAGTGGTGGGATATGCTGACATCCCTAAGCAGGTCATCATGCATTAATACTTGACTCTCTTGTCTGATATAACCAGAACACTGCTGACTTTCAACAATTTTCTGTATAAGTTGTTGAAGAGAACACTATATAATAAAATGATAAAAAATATTTCATCTACAGATGATGTCTACAGATACTTTTTCTTTAAAAAATATTGGAGAATTAATTAAAATATTTCATTAAAACCATGGTTCTTGACTAGGGGTGATTTTACCCCCTAGAGGACATTTGGCAATGTCTGGAGACATTTTTGCTTGTAACAACTGGGGAAATGCTACTAGAATCCTGTATGTAGAGGACAGGGATGCTGCTTAAATTCTATGATGTACAGGACATATTCCTCTTTCTCCACAACTAAAAAATTATCAGGGCCAAAACGTAGAGTTGGGAAATCCAGAAAAACACAAACAAACAACAACATCACAACCCTATTTTAACACAGCAGGTGATCTTTTCCCTCTTTATTCCTTTTGTATTTTCCGTAATAAGCGTATATCAATTGTAGAGCTGTAATAGTTATTTATATATAATTTAGCATTATCTTCTTTTTATTAACATCACATTATGATTGTGTTAAATTATCATCTTAAAGACTTCATAATATTCCACTGAGTTGATATACCACAGTGTATATACAACCATCTCCTATTATTGACCATTAAGGCTATTTCCAACATGTTAAATTATTTTGAACTAATTATTATGATTAATTTTCAGGGCTACAGTATGTCAACAATATGAATATTTTTTAAGCTCCAACTTTTCAAAGATTTTTTTACTGTTAACATTGAAAGTGAGAATATCTTTTAAGAGATGTCACTTAAGATATATAGCTATCATGATTATTCCAATTTCAATATTTAGCTCTTGTGTGTCTGGTGATAATTGTAATTTGGAAGATTACAGCCAGAAACCATGGATTGTTACTTTTGCTAATTTCTATAAATACTTATTTTCAAAAAAAAGAGATGGTAGACCCCTGTACCTTGTTGCCATAATCTTATTTTCTAAAGACAAATGTATATTAAAATGTTCAGTGAGGATTGAGAACAGAGCACAATTATTTCAACCTTGCTGCTCAAGTTGAACAGAAATAATGGAGTGGGCTTTGGATAGAAGTGGATTTTTCTCCAACAATGTTCTCTTTTTTTCCTCCAACAAATAATTTTTTAATTATTTTAACGGGATTTTACTCTAAGTTTATTAACTCTATTCTGATCCAAACTACACTATCTTTTTTTTTTTTTTTCAGTCTGGAAAATAGTATCTATTCCCTTTCACCTTGAATCATATTTCTTCCTTTGATTAATGGAAGACTTAGATATGAAAATTTGATTATATTCTTACTGAATTTAGAGACCATTTAAAGAATAGATTTGATGCATTGAACACCAATGACTGAAAACCACAGAAAATGTGGGATGACAGCAAGAACATCATCCATGAAGAAAGCAAAAGGTCATTAAAAAGACAAGAAATGAAGAAAGACCAAAATGGATATCAGAAGAGACTCTGAAACTCGCCCTTGAATGGACAGTAGCTAAAACAAATGGAAGAAATGACAAGATAAAAGAGCTAAACAGAAGATTTCAAAGAGTAGTTTGAGAAGACAAAGTCAATTATTATAAGGAAATGTATAAAGACCTGGAGTTAGAAAACCAAAAATGAATCCACTTAGCATTCTTCAAGCTGAAAGAACTAAAGAAAAAATGTAAGCCTCAAGTTGCAATACTGAAAGATTTTATGGACAAAATATTGAATGATGCAGGAAACATTAAAAGAAGATGGAAGAAATACACAGAGTCACTGTACCAAAAAGAATTTTTTGATGTTCATCCACATCAGGAGGTGGCATATGATCAAGAACCAATGGTACTGAAGGAAGAAGTTGAAGCTGCTCTGAAGGAATTGACAAAAAACAAGGCTTGAGAAATTGACGGATTACCCATAGAGATGTTTCTACAAATGGGTGTCACACTGGAGGCACTCACTTGGCTATGCCAAGAGATTTGGAAGACAGCTACCTGGACAACTGACTGGAAGAGATCCATATTTTTACCCATTCCAAAGAAAGGTGATCCCACACAATGTGGAAATTATCAAACAATATCATTAATATCACACACAAGTAAAATCTTACTGAAGACATTTCAAAAATGGTTGTGGCAGTATATTGACAGAGAACTTCCAGAAATGCAAGCTGGATTCAGAAGAGGACATGGAATGAGAGATATCATTGCTGATGTCAGACAGATCTTGGCTGAAAGCAAAGAATACCAGAAAGATGTTTACTTGTGTTTTATTGACTATACAAAAGCTTTCAATTATGTGGATCATAACAAATTATGGATAACATTGAGAAGAATGGAAATTCCAGAACACTTAATTGTGTTCATGCGGAACTTGTACATGGATCAGGAGACTGTCATTTGAACAGAACAGGGGGATATTGCATGGTTTAAACTCAGAAAGGGATTATGTCAGGGTTGTATCCTCTCACCATATTATTCAATCTGTATGCTGAGCAAATAGTCTGAGAAGCTGGACTATATGAAGAAGAATGTGACATCAGGATTGGAGGAAGACTCATTAACAACTTGTGATATGCAGATGACACAACTTTCCTTGCTAAAAGTGAAGATGAATTGAAGTACTTACTGGCGAAGTTTGAAGACTACAGTGTGTAGTATGGATTACATCTCAACATAAAGAAAACAAAAATCCTCACAATGGGACCAATAAGCAGCATCATGATAAATGGAGAAAAGATTAACGTTGTCAAAGACTTCATATTACTTGGTTCTACAGTCAACTCCAATGGAAGCTTCAATCAAGATATCAGATGATGTATTGCATTGGGCAAATCTGCTGCAAAAGACCTCATTAAAGTGCTGAAAAGAAAAGGTGTCTCCTTGAAGACTAAGATGTATCTAATCCAAGCCATAGTATTTTCAATTGCTTCATATGCATGTAAGAGCTGGACAATGAATAAGGAAGGCTGAAGAAGAATTGATGCTTTTGAGTTGTGGTATTGGTGAAGAACCCTGAAAGTACCATGGACTGCTAAAAGAACTAACAAATCTGTCCTGGAAAAAGTGTAGCTGAATGCTCCTTGAAAGTGAGAATGGTCAGACCTCGTCTCACCTACTTTGGTCATGTTGTAAGAAAGAACCATTCCTTGGAGAAGGATATCATGCTTGGTAAAGTGGAGGGTCAATGAAAAAGGGGAAGACCCTCAACAAGGTGGGTTGACACAGTGGCTGCAACGATGGACTCAGGTATAGCAACGATTGTGAGGCTGGCACAGGACCGGGCAGTATTTTGTTTTGCTGTACACAGGGTCACGAGTCAGAGATGACACAACAGCACCTAACAACAATATACAATTAAATGTGAAAATAAATCATTGCAATGATTTGAGAAATACTGGAGTGGACAGAGATAGGCGGGCTAGGGAAGCATTGAAAAGGTAAATGATCAACTACTTGGAAAGACCGTGGAGGGCGGCCTAGAGAAAATAACATTTATTGGTTTTGCATCATACATCAGAGTTTATCATATGAACTGTAAGAGAGACAGACTCTCAAGTGGAAGTGAAATACACAGATACCTGAAATACAAATCCAGCACATCTTTCCAGATTCAGCACAAAGGTCTCCCTTTACAGAGCCTTTCTTAATTCTTAAAGCGGAAATCATCCTTTGCCTCCTCTTAATACATAAAGACAACCAGGAATATCCATGTTTCATTTTTTAACATTTTATTTTCTTTCAAATGGTGATATTTTGATGGCAGGAGATGTATTTCATGCATTTCCCTGTTTCACATGACATCTGATACAATGACTTAAAAAAAGTAGTTGCCCATTAAATAGTTTTAATGAAATGATGAATGAATATTTACCAAAGAGTACAATTAAAGGGAGGCCAGTGATGCTGACCTTTCCATTATGCAGATGATGTTTGCCGATGCATGATTTGGTTTGATGGTTACTGAGAGTAAAGCATCCTAATTCCTATAGCTTTAAATGTTGCATACAAATTTGAAATCTGTATACTTAAGAACTAAGAGAAAAAAAGAAAAATAAATAGAAAGAGGTTCAAAAAAGAAGCCATTGAAAAGAGGGACATAAAGGGATATGGATTGCATTAATTATCCATGACAGTTTAACAAATTACTCCAAAACTTAGTGGCCTAATACCACAAATATTATCTCACGGTTTCTGTGAATCAAGAATCCAGGGGGGCTTAGTGGGGTGCCCTGGAACAGGGTCTTTCACTGGGTTGCAATCAAATGTCAGCAAGGTTATAGTCACCTTATGACTCGAATAGGGGAAGATCCACTTCCAAGTTCACTCACATGGCTGTTGGGAGACTGTAAGTCCTCAGTGGCTGTTGCTGGAGGCATAATGTTCTTTATCACATGAAACTCTGAATCGGACACAGAGAGAACTCCAGGGCAAAGGGAGGACTCAAAGAGAGAACGATCAAGAATGTGGATGAACTTGGAAGACATTATGCTGAGGACATTATGATTGACATTATGAAAGAAGTGAATCACTAAAGGGAAAATATTGTATGAGTCCACTATTATAAAAAGTCAAGGAAAGGTTTACATATGGAAAGAAACATTCTTTGATGGTTACCAAGGGCTGGAGGGGAGGGGAGGCAAGTGAAAACTGGTAAGGAGATAAGAGACACATATTAATTTGGGTGAAGGGATAGGCAATATACAAAGTGTGGGTGGTCATCACAATGTTGTTGTTATGTGCCGTGGAGTTGGACCTGACTCAGAGCTATCCCTCCTTGGGTTTCTGAGGCTGTATCACTACAGAAATAGATTGCCCAACCTTCCTTCCAAGGAGTTCCTGGTGGGTTTGAACTGCCAGCCTTCTGGTTAGCATCAAGTGCCTTAGGTACTACACTACCAGAGCTCCTATCACTAAGGAAAAGGAAGACATGGAGAGGTGCACAAGAGTTACAGACCACAAAGGTAAACACTATTATATACACAAGCCTTTATTATCAGTGATAACAAACATTAATCTACAAGTGGATACATGAGCAGATATGCAAGATGGTCATGTGTGGATAGGCAAACAGGATAGACCCACAACCATGCATAGGTTTGGCAGATGATGCTACTACGTATTATTTGTATGGCTGTAAAAATGTCCATGTATATAGTAGAGCTAACAGAGGGCAAAGTTATGGAAATTTCTTAGCTATAACCAAACACCTTGAGGGAGTGAGACACTAGGCCTGTGGGCTCAAGACCACAGTCACAGGGGACTTCAAAGTCAATTGGCATATCACAGTTCACAAAGACATTTTTACATATCCAACTTTGGTTAGCATTGACTGGGGTCTTAAAAGCTTTTTAACAACCATCTAAAGTGCAGCTATCACTTTAGGTCTCTTCTCATCAGAGCAAAGAAGAGTGAAGAAAATCAAAGACATGTGGAAACAAATGTCACTCTTCAAGTCCAAAACATTCATCCAAACAGTAGACAGGCCTACAAAGTGAACAATACGCCAGGGAAGTGGGCACTGCTTAGAACAATCAACCATATGAGATCCAACAGTCATCATTTGCTCAGGGATAAAGCTCAGAAGGCAATAATGGATAAGAAAGGACAAAGGGAAATGGTAACCACAGGAAATGGGAAGAATACTGTTACCAAAACAACAACAATGAAAAGAAGGCAAGTGAGATGTATGTCATACTCCTTTTATAATCTTATTTCAGAATTTACATGCCATCGCATGTGCCATGTTCTGTGTATTATAAGCAGGTCACTATTTCCAGGTTATATTCAAGAAGAGGAGATTATTCAGCTGCTAACTGAAAGGTCAGCAGTTCAAACACATCCCGTGGCAACATGAGAGAAAGCCTTGGTGATCTGCTCCCACAAAAATTTCAGAAAAATCCTATGGGATAATTTTACTCTGTCACATGATGTCACCATGCATCAATAATGATTTGTCAGAATCTAACAACAGAGAGACACAACTGAAAGAAAAGGAAAGGGAAAGAAAGGCATAAAGTGAAAACAGTAGACAAATGAGGGCATAGAAAGCAAGAATCATCACCTACTCACTTCTCAGTTGATGGCTCACTCTTTTTTTTTTTTTTTTTTCTTTTTTCTATTGCTTTTGCCCTAATGAGAGAAACAAATCTCTCCAGAGAAACTGTCTTCAAAGTAACCCTCCCAAGGGGAATCCATGCCACCACAGAGGACACAAACCACTGTTTATATTTTCCATCAAGACTGACGGTCTCATTGGGCCTGGAACAACCTTTTAAAAAAGAAGTTTTGATCCTGTAGCCTGGGGAAGAACGTGCTTCAAAATTCTTGACCTTTTCCAGTGTTCCTAGGGGCCAAAAGTGTTTAGAGAAGTGAAAAATTCAATTTCTCTGCTTGGCTTGTCATTCAGACCTCAGAAAGAATATACAGACAGATAAGCCAGAGCAAACATCCCTATAGTTTTGTTCAAAGTCCCCAAGGGAAAGGAAAACCTGGGAAAAGAAATAATTCATTGTTCCATGCTGTACAGAATAATCTTTGGCAGGAATGTATATTCCCCAGCAATGACCATAGTTTGTTTTCAATAAATTACTTTTAATTATTCTAAGATTCCATTATTCCAAGTCATTTACTCTATCTTGCATTTAAAGTTTTAATCAATTTTGTATTTTTATCTCAAACTAAAAAAGGAAATAACAATTCTAACAAAGAAACTAAAAGAATTCCATTGAGTTGATTGCAACTCATGGTGACTGCATATGTGTCAGGATAGAACTGTGCTCCATAAGGTTTTCAATTGCTGATAATTAGGAAGTATATTGGCAGGACTTTCTTCCAAGGCACCTCTGGAGGGCTTTGAACTGCCAGGCTTCTGATTAACAGACCAGTGCACCAACCATCTGCACTATGCAGGAACTGCAGAAGAAGGAAATAGTGTAATCCAGAGCTCCATCTCATGTCAGAATTTCTCCCCTACTGTCATGTGATTAATCAAGAAAAATGCTCATCCTTTGCTCACTCAGTTCTAAGTTGAACACTAATACTTTGATAGAAGTCCACATCATGAAGACTGATGCTAGACTCTATTTCAAACAGTTTCTACTTTCTTACCAGTTTATACTAATATTTTCAAAATGGACCATCAATTTAAATCTTTTGAAGGTGTTTCTCCCTGGGTATGAATCTTCTTCCCTACGGCTTTCTCAGATTATAGGGCTATCATTTTTCATTTAAGGATTAGTTAGTATACATGGCTTTTATGAAACTTTTCTCACCCACACCCCAACTTACATCAGACTGAGATTTCTGCACCTTCTATACTGGAAACATGGCCATAGATCAACCAGTACTCATCAGAGTGCACTCAAATTATTTATTGAGAATAGAAGCTGTGTCTTTTATCTGTAACTTATTGGCACTTAGTGTATTACCTCATGCATAATATATATTCATTAACTGTTGAATAAATTAGTGAACAAAAATCACATGTAAGAAAAACGGGTTATGAAGCTAATATAAATGAAAATTATATTTCCTAGATTCTCTTTGAACAAAACATATACCTGAAGTTCCTGCCAAATTAACAATTCAGAGGTGTCTTTGGGTTGGGAATGGATATCTGACCCAATGAAGCCAATCAAATTATTTTCTGTGAGAAACAGAGTCTCAAAGATCCTGTCTAGTCTGTATTGAAAGTCTAAATTGAGCAGTCATGTGGAGCGCAAGCTGAGGGAGCCATTCATTGTCCCATCTCATGTGAATGGAATAGGGCGGTAAACCCCAATGGAAAGATCAGTTGACAGGACTGGCAACAAGTAGAGAGCCTTGCAAACAGCCAGTTATGATGACTTCAGGGTTTTAAATGCTGTCCATCTGCTTAGAATGTTAGCGTGTCAGGAAATAGAAATAAGAGAACTCACCCTTTCATTTTTGTAGATGCAAACCTTTTTGCCTCAGGGAAATGGCCTAGAGGTTATCCACATAAACCAGATCTTTAGCTGTAAGACTGAGATATGGTGCATCTAAAACTCAAATGGGTAAGTTGACAGAGAACAAAATCAGAGGCAATGTACACACATCTTGGGGGAAAAAGAAAAAAAAAAACACTAAGGCTGGAAAAATCTTCCTTGTCAAAGTCTGAGTAAACTTAAGTCACATGGCATTTATAAAATAAAATAAAATAAAAATTAGCATAGTAGGGGACATCAAGCTCAATTGGCATAACATACTACAGAAAACATTGTTCTACCCCCTACTTTGGAGAGTAACAACTGGGATCTTAAAGGTTTGCAAGCAGCCATCTAGATGCAACAATGAGTCTCTCCTCATCCAGAGCAAAGAAGAATGAAGAAAACTAAAGATTCATGGAAACAATTAGTCCAAGTGACTGGTATACCATGTGATCCTCAACCTATATGACTATGAGACCAGAAGAACTAGATGGTGCCCAGCTACCACAGTCACCCACTCAGAGGGGGATCTATGGAGGAGATCCTGGATAGAGTGGGAGAACAATGTGGAACAAAATTCAAAACCTTTTAGGGAAAAAAAAAAAGCGGGGGACCAGGTTTCCTGGTCTGTTAGAGCTTGATGGAACCACTGAGACGATGGCCCCTAGCTGCCTTTCAGGTCTGGAATTGAACCCACACCTGTGGTTTTCAGCCAAACAAAGTACAGGCATGTGAGTTAAACATTTACCTCAAGTAGACACACACCCTGGAGAGAACAATCATGGGAGAAGGAAGGGCTGTTTATGTACAGAGAGACAGCTCAGGGAGCAGGAGTGCATGGACACAGGGAAGGGGTAACTATTGGAGGAAGTGGGAGGGGAGCTGTTGCATTGTGGTAAATTATAGTCAGAGTCATGAGACAAAGTGTATGTGAACTGCTGTATGGAAAGTGAATTTTCTCTGTAAACTTTCACCCAAATCACAATTAAAAAAAAAAAAAAATCTGCCTAGTAAGCAGAAGACACCATAAATGCTTACAGGAAGATGTCATTTACTTTGAGAATTTAGGAGGAAATACTATTTTTGTATCCTGTGATTGATTTTGATATCAATGATTCACTTTTAATTTTATATATATATGGGGGAGGGGAGCTTTGACAAAGGGAGATCTATCTATTTCTGATTTTTCCCCCCAAGATGTGTGATATATACATATACACATACACAAATACAATGTCTCTTTATTATGTACTGTTAAATTAGATATATGTGTTTCTCTACATTATATACTACAACACTTACATTTCATTAATATATAGGTATGTGTGTATATGTACATGCCATATACATATATATGCATATTATATATATAGAGAGAGGGAGAGACACACATAGCCTTTGGCATTTGGCTCTGTGCCAAGTATTTTGGAATCTCCAAGAACAGCTGGCCTTGGCTTTAGAGAGATTTTAGTATGTATGAGGAAGCTTGGCTTATACAGGTGCTTAGTGTTGTAAGAAAAGTAAAGTAAAGAAATATGCAATTGAATGCTTCTGAGAGCCATCTATTCCTTGACGGTCTTTCATAGGTTGAGGAGGCTGATGTCCAGAGAAAGGAACTAAGGGGGCAATACCTCATGAATACTGGGTTATCTTGATTTCCAGGTCAGAGATGGAAGAAAGCCAATTCTTTCCCTTTCCAAACATGGCAGTATTTTCGAGGGCTTAAGAAGTCAAGTTATATAGCCAAAATGGCAGGTATGAACACTGACTGTACTATGTTAAGCTATAATATCCAAAGTCAAGAAGTTACGAACTCTCCGTGAACTTCCACTTGCTTGTGTGGAAAGTGAGGCTAATAATAACAATATATACTTCCAGTTTTTGTGATTAATTGATTAATGCATGTAAAACATTTAGAATAGTTTCTGGCATCCAACAAATTCTCAATAAATATAATTTATTGTTTTCATCATTATTACCATTATTGATGTTACAATATATTATAGTGAAACCTCTAAGGGATGAAACTCAATGAGACTACCTTGTTTTTCTGGGGCTCACCAAAGGAAGACCCTCAACATGATGGATTGACACAGTGGCTGCAACAATGGGCTCAAGCATAGAAATGATTGTGAGTATGGCCCAGGACTGGGTATTATTTAATTCTGTTGCACATAGGGAGGCTATGAATCAGAACCAACTTCACAGAACCTAACAACAACATAAGTTTTTAATCGTTGACAAGATGCAGTCTTACTATTTTTTTTTATCACTAGTTTTACTGGAAAATATTTGAGTTTTTCTTCTCAAATACAAGTTCTGACTAATACAAGTTCTGGCTTTCACAAGTTTTATAGTACATACTTTGATTAACATTTGAATTATCCAGTAAATGGAATATTGATAACACCTTTCTGCAAAGTTCTCCTTACAGTGCTTGGTGAAGGTCATTGTAATAACACAGAAAGTGTTACTGTTATATAACTACAGCCCTATCAAAGCATATGTTCCTTAGAGCAAGGACTACATTTTCTTCTTCACACCAGCACTAGCCAAGGTGCTAGCAAATGTTCTTGGATCAGTTCCTGCTGCTGGTGAAAGGTACTACCAATGCCATTGTGTCAAGGTGTAATCAAATCTCAGAAGACAGAACTGGTGATCTGCTTTGGAAAGTTCACAGTCTTAAAATGCTATGGAGGACTTCCAGTAAGATGGCAGAATAGGCAGACAAGCTACACAGACTCTCTTCAACAAAGAAAAGAGAAACCAGTTGACAGAGACACAGAAGATAATCTTGGAGCCCTGAACTTTGAAAGGAAGTATACAGAAGTGGATTAGGCACCAACTAGTGGGAAAATCTGAATGAAAACATTGAATACAGAGATGGTTAGAGCAGTGGACTGCCAACTACTCTGATGAGACCAACAGCCTGAATATTTTCAAGTGGTGTTGGGACCTAAGAAATGACATAAAGATCAGCCCTGGTTGCCAAGGACTGCTGGGACAACTGTGCTGGTGGCCTAGGACTAGGAAGGGAAACAGCAAGGAGGGAGACAACCTGAGCTGTGGACTTTCAGCTGTCCAGAGGCTGCAGCCATTTTGAATATTTACAAGCGGCAGCCATTTTGAGTATTTAAAGTTATCGAGGGCACAGGCATTTTGAATATTTATAAGTGGTGGCTGCATTGGATTTTAAAGTGACCTCATTCTCATTTGGATTTCAGGGACCTAAGAACAGGCTCCATTTGCCAAGGCCAGCAGGGACATATGGGAGGCTGACAATGGGAAGGGAGACAAGTGTTGAGTGTCTAAGTGCAGCCAACTAGTGAATAAAGGAGCATAGTACCCTGTTTACATAGATAACATCAAAACAAAACAAGGAAAACAAAAATTGTGCACAAGTTACTTCATTATACAATCAGCAATTGAATATAAACACAAAAACATCACAATATCTCAGAGACAACAGAGCATCACAGTCCACAAAAAGAAACAAGATAAAGCAGGAGAAACAAGGGACCAGTAACACATCCCTGAGAAAGACATAGCATTGGAACTCTCTGATAAAGAATTCAAAAGAATTATATTTAGGTACCTTCACTGGATTGAAAGACAGACCAAGGAAAACACCGACAAAATTAAGAAAAACACAGAAAAAAACCCTAGAACAATTTCAAAAGATAATACAAGAACAAAATGACAAAATAAATGAAAAATTAGAAATGATAGAAAATCTACACATAGAAATCCAGAAGATTAATACTAAATATTCAGAAATAGATAACACATTGAATGGGCAAAGGAGTAGAAATGTAGAAATGAATCAATGGAAGACAGATTGAAGACAAATACCTCAATACTTCTTTGGAAATGGATCAATCAGAAAAAAGATCAAAACAAAATGAAGAAGGCTTAAGATTCATGTGGGATACAATCAAAAGGAATAACTTACATGTAATCAGAATTCCAGAACAGGAAGACACAAATAAAACCACAGAGAAAATTGTCAAAGATTTGTTGGAAGAGAATTTCCCTGGTATGATGAAAGATGAGAATATATGCATTCAAGAAGTCCAATGAACCCCAAGCAGGATAGACCTCAAAAGAAAATCACCAAGACATATCAACATCAAAACTGAAGACAAAGGAAGAATTCTGAAAGCAGCATGGGAAAAACAAAAAGTCATCCACAAGGGACAATCAATAAAACTAAGCTCAGATTTCAGCAGAAACCATGTAGGTGAAAGGATAATGGGATGGTGTATATAAAACCCTGAAAGAGAAAAATTTCCAACCAAGAATTACATACCCAGAAAAAGTGTCCCTCAACTATGATGATGAAATTAGGACAATTCCAAATAAGCAGAAATTAAGGGAATTTGTTAAAACCTTACAGGAGATACTAAAGGGAGTCCTTTGGACAGAGAACCAAAAACAGCCAACAACAACTGACCATTAATACATATGATGATATAATCTAGAAACCAACCCAATTATAGAAGTATCCAAAGTAAATAAGCCTACAAGAGTGTAAACAGGGAACCAGAGACATCAAATGACAAAAGAGGACAACTACAAACCAAAAGGAGGGGAAAAATTTGTGTAGTTATAGAACTCTTAAAAGGTAGGGAAGTCAAGACAACTGCAAGATAGAACAGACTGTTCTTAACTTGGGAAGAAAATTATAAATCACAAAGTAACCTCAAAGAAAAATGATAAACCTTCACATCAAAATAAAAAAGAGGACAAGCACATACATTTAGCAAATACTAAAACAATAGCAATGAAGGATGCATAAACAAAATGAGCTCAGTACAGAAAATTATATGGAACAAAGAAATCTGGAACAAAATGAAAAACACATAACAAAATGAAAGCAATAAATTCACACTTGTTGATGATTTCATATCTGACAAGGGACTTACCTCTAAAATTTATAGAAAACTGTAACACCTCAACAGCAAAAAGATTAACAATCCAATTTAAAAAATGGGCTGAAGACATGAATAGACACTTCACCAAAGAGAATATTCAGGTGACCAGCAAATACATGAAGAAATGCTCATGATCCTTAGATATCCTAAAGAAGTGAGAGCCAGGACAAGAACAGACATATGCATACCCATGTTCATTGCAACACAATTTACAATAGCAAAAAGATGAAAACAACCTAGGTGCCCATCAACAGAAGAATGGATAATCAAATTATGGTACATACACACAGTGGAACACTATGCAACACTAGAGAATAATGTAGAATCTGTAAAACACCACATGACATGGATGAACTTGGAAGACATGCTGAGTGAAATCAGTCAATCACAAAACAACAAATATAGTGTTAGTTCATTATTGTAAAAAGTCAAGGAAAGGTTTATACATGGAAGGAAAATTTATTTGTTGGTTACGGTTGGGGGTCTAGGAGAGAAGGGAACACTGCAAAAAAAAAAAAAA
>NW_006921624.1:7778594-7779952 GCF_000298275.1 Orycteropus afer afer
AAAAAAAAAAAAAAAAGGATGGGAGGAGTTCATTATAGATCCAGTAACGGGACTTATTCTAGAACTTTTAAATTTGTATCATCATTGTTGCCATCACTCTCATCATTAACACTACTAAGATTTAATGACCACTTATGTGGTAATTAAGATTATGTGTCAACTTAACTGGGCCTGGTTTTGAGTGGCTGGGTAGTTGGATGTAGTTATTCCCCATCATGAGACTGGTAATCAACTCTGTGATGGAATTTACTGTGAGTAGCTGAGTAGCTACCTTAGGGATGTGATCTACTTCCTGTATCAAAGAAGAAGCTTTGAAAGATCTTGAGTTTTTTGGCACATCTTGATCCTGCATTTGGCTGAATCTTCATCTCAGTGGCCTGCCATGTGGTCTGTCAATCTTGAGACTATTACTGGACTTGAACTAGTCACCTATTGTGTTGCTTGGTAATCCTGGGACCGTGTCCATTTTACTTGTCAACTGAGCTTTACCAGTAGCTTCCTGAGTTAAGAGATGCCTCTAGCTTCAGTGGGCCAGGAGCAAGAGGCAGAGTGAAGCCTAAGGTTGAGGGACCTTCACCCAGTCCCTAGAGCTGGTACTTTGAACTCGGACTTGTAGCCTCCTAAACTGTAAGTAAGTTCAGGCATATTTTAAAAATCTCTAATTGTTAAAGCCATGCACTTGTGGCATTCCTGTTAGAGCAACACTAGAGAACCAAAACAGCATACTATGACTCACAGTATGACTCACATTATCATTAAATCATCACAAATTTGGTGGTAGGAATCACTATTCCCATTTTACAAAAGAGAAAATATGGTTTTAGAGACTTTTCTTAACTCAGCAATTATCAGAGTTAGAATTTAAACCTACAAAATGTTTATTTCAAAATTAAGATTTCTAAAAGGGGTGGGAGGCAAGGCTAGGCCCCAAACCCCCTAGAGCCAGGAAACGGAGGGACCAGGAGAGGCCGGGAACCACAGAGTGGCAGGTCTCAGGTAGGAATTACAGAGGAGGGTGCAGAGGTTTCCAACAGCTAAGGGAGAGAAACCTTGTCAGCTTGTCATCCTGTGGGGCTTGTACATTGCTGTGAAGCTTGAGGCTGTGCCACTGGTGTTCCAGGCACCAGCAGAGTTGCACATGGTACACAGGTGTCAATGCAGTTTATAGCTTAAGACAGACTAGGAAGAAGGAGGAGCCCATATGCTTCTCAAAAATTGGCCAGAGAAAACCTTATGAATAGCAGAGAAACACTGTCTGATACATTACTGGGCAACTTTATGAATAGCTTGGAAACACTGTCTGACACAGTGCAGAAAGATGAGCCCCTTGGGTCTGAAGGCACTCAAAATAGGACTGG